>NC_091743.1:54880978-55218478 GCF_043380555.1 Nothobranchius furzeri | reverse complement strand
CTGTGAGGGCTTTTGGCACTCTGGAGGCGTGGCCTGTGGCAGATCTTCCCTGTCCTCTGATTGGTTAGTTTACCCCGCACTTTACTCTCTACCTATCTATATAAAAAAAATCTGAGATTCAGCAGTTGCTGTCATAGCTCGGCTGCGAGAGCGGGTGACTCTCACTCTGGAGGATCCAGGTTTGAGTCCGGCCAAGGAACATAGAGTTGATGTCATTATTCTTTCCTAATTCCTGTGATATTATTGTACAGTTGTGACCGTTCAACTGTCATTAAATGTCCGAATGTTTGCCGGGCAGTGTTTTAAAAAGTGCACATAAGCTAGATGGTTTTAACCAGGTAAAAATAGACTTGTGGGTGTAGGTATGTTCAAGTTTAAAAAGTTCTTGCCTCATTAATGTATTGTTTATTTTTTTCAGCATTTAAATGACAAATTATCCTTTCAAATAATTAATTGATGAGTTACATAATTATCTATGTAGAATTGTTGAATGGACTGAGTCAAGTTTGGTGCACTTTATATATTTCAAAACATGTTTTTTTTATTTTAATTATGCATATAAATAATTTTAATGTTAATTTATTGAAATATTTCTATTTTTTCATTACCTCACCCTTGTTTTGAAAAAAACAAGACCTTGCTGGATAATATCACTGAGAAACTATTTGTTCACAGTACATGGCTCAGTGAGGATCTGTGTACCAAAGGAGGAGATACTCAGAAATCTGTCTGCAGATTGTTACAACCCAGACTGGAATTGGTGGGCTGTAATAAGAAAGGAGACCAAACAGAGGAGTGGGGGTTCAACAACTGATTTATTTAACCAAAGTAAGTGAGGTCCCTGCTGAGGGACATCCGAGTAAAACCTTGAGATGGCCATTTTCTGTTCACTAACTTGCTTTAGTAAATCCTTACTTTTGTTAAATAAATCAGTTGTTGAACCCCCACTCCTCTGTTTGGTCTCCTTTCTTATTACAGCCCACCACTTCCAGTCTGGGTTGTAACAATCTGCAGACAGATTTCTGAGTATCTCCTCCTTTGGTACACAGATCCTCACTGAGCCATGTACTGTGAACAAATAGTTTCTCCATGATATTATCCAGCAAGGTTCCGTTTTTGTCAAAACAAGGGTGAGGTAATGAAAAAATAGAAATATTTCATTAAATTAACATTTAAATTATTTATATGCATCATTAAAATAAAAAAAAACATGTTTTGAAATTTATAAAGTGCACCAAACTTGACTCAGTCCATTCAACAATTCTAAATGGACAATTATGTAACTCATCAATTAATTATTTGAAAGGATAATTTGTCAATTAAATACTGAAAAAAATAAACAATTCATTAATGAGGCAAGAACTTTTCTCTCTCTCTCTCTCTCTCTCTCTCTCTCTCTCTCTCTCTCTCTCTCTCTCTCTCTCTCTCTCTCTCTCTCTCTCTCTCTCTCTCTCTCTCTCTGGAAGCCCCACTCTAAGGGAGTTTGCAGTGTATTAGTGAGTCATATATTGTACAACCACAGTCATAAAGTTTTCAATCAGTAGTTTTATTTCAGTATGTATTTTTCCAGTATCACAAAAAATGTAATTTTATATTTTTAAAACCATCTAGCTTATGTGCACTTTTTAAAACACTGCCCAGCAAACATTCGGACGTTTAATGACAGTTGAACGGTCACAACTGTAAAATACCTGAAATTAAGAAAAATTAGCATGACATCTACTGCATTTTCCTTGGCCGGACTCGAACCTGGATCCTCCGGGGCGAGAGTCACCCGCTCTCCCAGCTGAGCTATGCCAGCAACTACTGAATAGCAGACTTTTTTATATAGATAGGTAGAGGGTAAAGTGCGGGGTACACTAACCAATCAGAGGACAGAGAAGATCTGCCACAGGCCACGCCTCCAGAGTGCCAAAAGCCCTTACAGCCGAGCGAGCAGGAGTCAGAAACCGAGCGCGCAGAGGCTGCCGAGCGCGCACAGAGGCTGCCGCGCGCGCACGTTTTCCTCTGCCGTGTGCTCGTTGACAACGCGCGCACGCAGGTTTGTCACTTGTGCACATCCTTGTGCGCTCACAGACACAGTTTGCTCCCTCTCAGTGCACAAATGACCTCTCGCCATGTATATTTCCGCTCGCGAGTCCCGTTCACACTCGCGCTGTGGACCCAATGCGCGTGCACGGGTTGTGGCACGCTTTAAACGCCATACACGTCATCCATCTGTTTGTTTCCTGCCGTTTGGACTACTGACACTCACTTTACTTGGGCCTGGGTCAGTCATCTTTAAATAGACGCCAGCTGGTTCAAAATGCAGTAGCGCGCATGTTGACTGGCACCAGAAAGCGTGACCAAATAACCCCAGTGTTGACATCTCTTCATTGGATCCCTGCATACTACAGAATTAATTTTAAAGTCCTCCTCTTTGTTTTTAAATCTCTTCATGGCTTGGCTCCACCATACATCAGCAAGTTATTGTCCATCTACAAAAATGAGTTTTATGCACTTGGTTGGCTTTAGTTTGTTTAACCAATCATGTAGTTGTTAGGTTTGTGATCTCCAGTCTATCAGCTGTTAAAGGTTTCAGCTGTTGGATTAAAGAGGAGGAGATAGGTTTTGCTTTTGGTTCTACAAATGGACACCAGGGGGTGATAAAAGCAAGCAAAAACTGCATAGCATAACTTTAGCATAAATGTAGCTCAACTTAACTATAACTTAATCTTCTCTCTGGCGACCTAAAATCAATGATCTGACACACCATAGTGTACGTAGTTTGGAATAAAATCAATCTTTTCTGTCATTAATGATCATGAAATTGTGTCAAAAGAATATATGAAATATAACATTGTTAAACAAGACAGTTTAATTCTTATTTTAAATGTTTCACCTTCACAGATATCTTGACTAATTACCTTCCTATAGCTGCATGTATGCTGACCTCTGGCTGTTTAAGCAGGCCTAATGGTTTGTGTGCCATTCGGATTTTATTCCAGAAAATATTTTAGCTGAGAAAACAGCATTTGATTACTCAAAATGCAACATCAGTACTTATAGTTTTGTAACAAAAGGCAGAAAGCAATGAAAAGCAGTGTGTGCGTGCATGTATGTGCGTGCGTGCGTGTGCGTGCATGTGTGTGTGTGTGTGTGTGTGTGTGTGTGTGTGATGTGCTTAAATCACTAAATCCTCTGTACTTTGTGCACTCTGATCCTGAATTTATGAACACCACTTCAGATGATGTTCTGTCCATTTCAGATGGGATTGATAAAGGCACCTGTTGGTATGATTCAGATCTCTCCATCTATCATGAGTGCTGGTATCTGTGTGTTTGTGGGTCCATGTGTGTGTGTGTGTGTGTGCGTTCATGCTAAAAGAGCCCTGATCTCATACACACGCTCCAGTAGAGAAGTCGCAAAGCACTTTCACGAACATACATGATGAAACTTTCAGGAATTGATTTTATACATTTGGCTGAAAGAAAAAATTAGCACGTGTATATAGTGCTTTGTCTTTCCAAATGGCTTCCTGCTATCTCCACAGTTGTAGTCGCCTTAGGCAGATTGGGATAACATTGTAATGTTTTTCTTTTCTTCTGCGCTTTCTCTGGTGGCCTGGGGAGAAACAGGGTTTTCAAGTGTAATATTACTTAAAATTCCCTGGTATTTAATTAACATTTGTCATCAAGAACACTGGGAGATTTAAATTGTAATGGGAGGAAATGTTTTTGAATTAAGATAATTTAGTAAGTTGTCAGAATTCGGAAAATGTTAGGGAAAACAGGGCGACGCCAGGCAGTGTCATTTTTCCTTTAAATACCATCATTTACAGCCCTGGATAATTACTCACGGTTTCTTCTTGGAGAGAGTTGGCGAGAAAAAGAACACAACTCTGCCTAAATTGCCTCGGAAAAAAATGGAAACAAAAAAAGAAAGGGGGGAAAAACTATTCAGATAACTGATTGACACACAACCCTATTCATCACAATGAGGGATGGTGGAAAGTATCTGTTACAAAAGCACAGAAGGTAAACACACACACACACACACACACACACACACACACACACACACACACACACACACACGCGCACACACACACACACAAACATGAAAATAGTTCAATAGCTATTACAGGGTTGCTTTATAGAAAATTTGGTAGCAAATGATTGGTGGGATCTGCTGCAAGCAAAAAAGGGGTGCAGCTGTTGTGACTGCGTGTGTGTACGTAAGTGTGTGTGTGTGTGTGTGTGTGTGTGTGTGTGTGTGTGTGCGTGCAGCCTTCCTCCCATCTTTCCTCCCCCTCTGTCGCTCACGTCCACAGCCATTAGTGAGGCGGTCGTTGAGGCTGCCTTGTTTTGACAGATGCTCACTCTGTCCAAATGCATCTCTGAGGACGTTATGGCGGTTGTCACACTCCCTTTCCTCTTCTCTGTTTTTCTCCTTCTTTCCTTCACTCCCAGCCTTTCGATTCTTCTTTGGTCCATGTGCAAATCCAGTATTTAGTCCCTCTCATTTTTATATGACACAAAACTCTTTACTTTCTTAGAAATTCAATTCAATTCAATTAAAAATACTCTATTAATCCCAGAGGGAAATTGATTGCTGTAGTAGCTCAGAATAATAATAATAATCAAGTCATCAAAGAGTTGTTGTATATTACAATGGCTGTTGGCAGGAAGGATCTCCAGTAGCGGTCAGTGTTGCAGCGAAACTGAAGAAGCCTCTGACTGAAGACACTCTTCCGTTGTCGGACAGTCTTGTGAAGAGAATACTCAGGGTTGTCCATAATTTTCTTGATTCTCTGGAGAATCCTTCTTTGCAGTATCTCCTCCAGTGGTTCGACAGTCATCCCCAGAACAGAACCAGCCTTTTTTATTAGGCTGTTGAGCCTTTTCAGGTCCCTGCTTCTGATGCTGGTACCCCAACAGACGATGGCTGAAGAGATTACACTCTCAACAACAGACTTGTAGAAGATCTGCAGCATCTTGCTACAGACACTGAAGGACCTAAGCGTCCTCAAGAAGTGTGTCCCTTCTTGTAAATGGCTTCGCTGTTCTTTCTCCAATCCAGTCTGTTGTCCAGGTGAACTCCAAGGTATTTGTATTCCTCAACCACCTCCACTTCTTCTCCCACGATGGAAACAGTGTTTGACTCCACCCTGTTTCTTCTGAAGTCTAAAATCATCTCCTTTGTTTTGTTCTTGTTCAAGGTCAGATTGTTGATTGATTGTTTCCACACCATGCCACAAAGCGCTCCACCAACTCTCTGTACTCAGCTTCCTGTCCATCTCTGATACACCCGACAACTGCAGAGTCATCTGAGTATTTCTGTAGATGACAGGTCTCTGATTTGTACTGGAAGTGTAAGGTGTACAGGGTGAAAAGGAATGGTGAAAGTGCAGTCCCCTGTGGTGCTCCAATGTTACTGACCGCCTGGTTTGATGTGCAGTTCTTCAGCCTCTCAAACTGTGGTCTGTCAGGTAGTCTTTAATCCAGGTGATAGTTGAGGCCCCCACCTGTGTCTTCTGGAGTTTCTGGCAAAGTACATCAGGCTGGATTGTGTTAAATGCACTGGAGAAATCAAAGAACATGACCCTCACAGTGATGCCTGCTTTGTCCAGATGACAGTGGATTGGTTGAAGCAGCTGGATGATGGCATTTTCAACTCCAACTCCATGGCGACAAGCAAACTGCAGCCGGTCATGATATGTCCTAGTTTGCATATTCAGGTGGACCAACAGGAGTCTCTCCAGGACCTTCATGATGTGGGATGCCAGGGCAACCGGTCTGTAGTCATCATTGACTGATGGGCGAGTTTTCTTTGGAACTGGAACAAGGCAGGATGTCTTCCACAGGACTAGAACCTTCTCCTGGGCCAGGCTGAGGTTGAAAAGGTGCTGCAGAATCCCACAGAGCTGCTCTGCACAGGCCATCAGTACCCTGGGGCTGACACCATCTGGACCTGTAGCCTTGCTCCTGTTCAGTCTCTCCAGCTGCCTCTTCACCTGACTTCTAGAGACGGATAGGAGGGAGGGGGATGTAAAAGGGGCAGCAACAGATTAATATAACCAGAAGAGTCCATGACTGTGTGAGAGGACAAAAGAGCTGGCGTGTGACAGGAAAATGTTGGATCAGAGGAGGATGGGATGTCTGATTGGCTGGGGACAGGCGAGGAGGATGCTGGGTTTGTTCGTGAACTGAACATATTGAAGAACATGTTCAGTTCATTGGCTGTGTCCAGGCTGCCATCTGTGTAATCCTTCCTCTGCTTGAAGCCTGTGATCTTCTTCATCCCTGACCAGACATCTCTGATATTGTTCCTCTGTAGTTTGCTCTCAAGCTTCTTCCTGTATGCCTCCTTGCTGTGTCTGATCTTGATCTTCAGTTGCTTCTGTATACTTCTCAATAATTCCCTGTCTCCCTCCTTGAAAGCTCTTTTTTTTCCTCATTTAGCATATTCTTCAGTTCACTGGTGATCCAGGGTTTGTTATTAGCAAAACATCTCACTGTTCTGGTGGGTATGATGTTGTCCACACAGAAGTTTATATAGTCAGTGACACATCCAGTCATGGCATTGATGTTCTCTTCATTTCCTTGGCAGAGAGTCATCCAATCTGTGGTCTCAAAACAACCCTGCAGGGCTGCTTCAGCAACCTGTGACCATTTTCTCACAGTTCTTCTTGTCACAGGTTGCTTCTAAACAAGTGGTTTGTATTCTGAGCAGAGAAAAACAAGATTGTGATCTGATTGTCCCAGAGGAGGTCTTGTTTTGGACATGTATGCATTCTTTACATTTGCATAACACAAATCCAATGTCTTGTTTTCTCTGGTGGAGCAGCTGACAAACTGTTGAAATGTTGGAAGTGTAGCACAGAGTGAGGCATGATTAAAATCACCAGATATAGCCACAAATGCATTGGGGTGCTGGGTTTGTAGCTTAGCGGCAACGGAACTGATGGCATCACATGATTTTTCAGCAATGGCTGAAGGTGGAATATAAACGGTTGCTAAGACAACACTGGTGAACTCTCTTGGCAAATAATATGGACGGCAACTTACTGCCAAGAGTTCAACATGGGGGCTGCAGAGATGACATTTCACTGAAACATGACCTGGATGGCACCATCTGTTGTTGACAAGCACTGCAACTCCACCTCCTTTTCTTTTCCCACTCCTCTTCAGATCTCTGTCTGCTCGTACAGTCAGGAATCCTGGCAGAGAGACGCTGGAATCTGGGATATGGTCCTGCAGCCACGTCTCAGTGAAACACATAACACTACACTGCCCAAACTCTGGCTGAGTCCTTGAAATGGCTTGGAGTTCCTCAATGTTGTTGGCCAGTGATCTCACATTGCCCATTATTATCAATGGAAGAGATGGTTTGAATTTTCTCTTTCTCTGTCTCCGTCTTGCTGCTGCTCTGCAGCCACGCTTCTTGCGTTTTAGCTCATTTGGGATTTGTGGCTTCAGTTGAGGTATTGTTTCAGCCTTTCCCATGTTAATCAGCTGCTCCTGATTGTAAACCAGCTTGTTGTCATGGTCACGCATCATAACAAATTCTCAAAAAGTGAAAAAAGTAAAAAAAAAAAAAAAAAAACTGTAAAAATCCTCCAAGCTTCACAGCACAGTGAAAAGTAGCACACAGCACAGAAAAGTAAAATGTCCAAAAAAAAAAATACAGTTTTTCTTGAGAAACTAGAAGAAAAATGTCCAAGAAAAGGCAAAACTTACATATAGTCAACAGAGCTACTCCAACATGCAGCCACCCAGAGCAGCGCACTTCCGGAAACACTGAAGAATTGCAGATACCTGTTTGGTCTTTTGTGATAGTGTATCCATGAAACTATGAAGTCAAAGGGTACCAGTTTGGGTGCGCTGAGCCGATCCTACTGCCTCCGGGCTTAGATGTGGATGAACTGGAGTGAACTGTGTGGCAGGTCAGGCTTTCTTCGTGTCCTCCCACTGGGTACCTCAGGGGCAGAGTTTTGAAGTATCTTGGGGGGAGGGTGGATACAACGCCAAGATGAAAAGGTCTTCTGGTCACTAAGTGAGCCCACAGCAATGGTATGATGCTAATCACCTGGACACAATAAGGCCAGATCTATAGGGCATGAAAATGTAAATGAGAAGTAGAAGCCTGCATGTGGTGTCATGCTTGAATTATAAATCAGTGGGATGATGGATGCACTCGATGAAAAGATTGCCTTCTCAGCCCAGTGAATGCATAGCAGGAGATTGCAATCCCTTGTTATTCACTCTGATTCCATCAGGCTTTGAAGGTTTAATTTTAATCTGGAGTTTTATACTTACAATATTATCAAAATAACTTTTTCTGCCTTAAGGGCTTTCACACAAAAAACTCAACTATTTGGGACATTAAAAAACATTAATTTGCACTTGTTTCAAATTTTTTTATAATCATAGAATTCTATTAAGATGGGGGTTCCTGCAATCACACAAATATCCAACTCTGAGTCTCAGTGGTTTATAGATTCATGCTTATAACCTTCATTTGGTTCTCTCTCCTGCTAAATCATGCATGCAAGTCTAAAAACATGCCAGTGGTCGCGTGCGCGTGCCTCTGTTTATGTGTTTGCCCTGGAGGGAGTTGAATCTGTTTTCTGGGAAGTTTGAAAGAAGTTAGTAAACACCTGTACCCTTTTAGTCCTCACATCACTCCTGAATACTTCTATCCACTGGAAGGTGACCTTGCCGCAAGGATTCAGAAATGTGGAGCTGCTCCTCTGTACCTCTTCTCCCTACTGCTTCACCAATAAAGCCTCACTGTGGTGACTTAGGAGGAGGAAAGATGTCAGTGAATTTCCCTTTGAGTGCATCTGAATGAGTGTGTGTGTGTGTGTGTGTGTGTGTGTGTGTGTGTGTGTGTGACTGGGAGTGAGTAAGTGTTGGCCAGACTTCAGGAGGGCTGAATCACACCGTCTGGGCTCTTCGTTGGATGGACAGGACTTGGCTTAGGGCTGAGAGGGTCCTTTACGCCTCAGCACACACTCTCCCAGGTCTGCACACTCTCCTCGATCCTCCTCACAAATGGC
The DNA here is from genome assembly GCF_043380555.1 of Nothobranchius furzeri. Classification (NCBI taxonomy): domain Eukaryota; kingdom Metazoa; phylum Chordata; class Actinopteri; order Cyprinodontiformes; family Nothobranchiidae; genus Nothobranchius; species Nothobranchius furzeri. The sequence goes on along the minus strand of NC_091743.1, from coordinate 55,209,435 downwards.
GGAGGGGTGATGGGAGACACAGCACTACATCCAAAGATTTCAGCCACTGTTGGACAGAAGAAGTGAAAGGGGAGGCAGAGGAAGAGATGGAGTAGTGTAGAGTACACTACAAAGGAAAAACTGTGTGTGTGCTTCAACGTGGACAAAAAGACATGAAGTGCAAACACTGCACTCCAGATAGCGAGAGCAAAGAGACCAATGAATCACAGCAGATACAAGTGGTTGAAAATATAAAGAGACAGAAGCTGAAGTGATTCCACGCTCACGGTTAACAGTATATTTTCCTCAACCTCACCAAGGAGGCGCCTGCTAGTTTCATCGTGGAAGAATGGGGGGAGGTGTGGAGAAAAAGGTTGGGGGTCGACTTCATCTCCCTGCTTTTAGTCTCCACTCTATCTCACATCAATCTGACCAGTACACACACAGCCTTGGCCCAAGACGTTTTCCCATTCAGCTTTAAAAAAAAAAAACAATCTGGTGAAACTCATTTCTGCTCCTGGCTGACCATAAGACGCTCTTGTGAGGAGATGACTTCAAGGTGCTGAGGTGTTTTTAGAGGACCAAAGGCTTTTTAAATTTCTTTTGTGTTCATCTGAGCAATCTGCTCAGGAATTCATATTATCTTTGTCCTGCTTAATTAAGCAAACGGTATCATCAGTGGACAAAGAAACACCATTTGGTGTAAATAAAAATATAACATTAAAGGGATACTTTGCAAATTTTTCATATTTTAAAATCATTTTCTTGAGCCAGTTTGTGCTAAAATGACCCTTTACAAGGTTAATGAAACGCCACCCAGCCCCTATCATCCCCCGTGAATATTCCACTTGCAACTTCAGACTGACGGGCCACTCAGGTGGGACTTGGGCGCTGCAGTCTGGTTCCAGCACGTTTCCTGTGTGTTTAGATCATGAACACAGCTCATTTATTTAATTTAGAGATGTGCCACCCCTATAGACACTAATGAAGTCTGAAAGACGTTTCAGTTGTTAGATGATGGTGTTAAAAAGACGAACGCAAAGCGACGAGATAGCTTTTGCTTCAGCTCTACAAACAGCAACTAGGGGGTGATAAAGCAAACCAAAACTTTCTAGTTCCCCTTTAACATACAGAACCTTTGATTAAGTCATATTTTACATTTTATAATTAAAACATTTTTTAGTGGTCTTATGCAGAATAATGACAATAGAAAGTGAGTTTCTAGAGCTTTTACATAGAGGATATGTAAGTTTATAATTAAGCTGAGAAAGACTGAAAGTGTTTAATTTAAAACACATATCATCTCCACCATCATATCTGGTTTTTCCTACTACTCTAGCAAATGAGACCTCCAAAATTTACATTATTTTTATTTTTGGTGGGAGAGAGCAAAGCATCACTTTTCACAAGTTATTTTTTTTTCTAATAAATTCCATTGTCTTTGAGACTGATTATACCTCACTTGTGTTGCTTAGAGATTTTCCCCAGTTAGTTTCTTCGTTGCCTTGACTCCCTCACACCTTGGTGTTATTTTAGGTAACAGTTCCACATCTCCGCTTCTCTTTTTCACCAAAGGCTGATAAAACATGATCGTTTTTGCCACATTTCACCCATGATTGCCAACTGGGCAAAGTCTGCATTGCTCTGCACTAGTTGAGACAAAAGTCTAAATGTGTAAGGGAAGCATTCCTGACTGACGTTGTAGCATCAAGCATGTATGAATATCTGAAACTAGATGCAATCAGCTAGTGTGAATTGATTAGGAACTAACAGCAAACGTGCTGCCAAAAGCTAAAATAGATGTGAGAGTGAGGGACACAGGAAATAGCACCAACAGTAGTTTGCAGACAACTAATTGGAGCATCACCGTCAACAACTGATGAGTGTTTACCCTAAAATGTCACCCTTGTGAGAGTTTGATGCACTTGGTTGGCTTCAGTTTGTTTGACCAATCATGTAGTTGTTAGGTTTGTGATCTTCAGTCTATCAGCTGCCAAACAAACATGTAAAATAACACTGAAGTGTCTACTTCGAGTCTTTTCAAATTCTGTATACTTTGGTAGAGTGTGTCTGATCCTTTAATTTTAACAATGAGGAACAAAGCATTTTTGTTTTTTAAATTCAGATGTGGTATACTAGAAAGATGTGTCTGAGGTGTTCTTTTAAATGTAGATATGTTGTCTCTAGTTTTAGGAGAAGAAGGGAAATCTAGTTAGGATGCCTCCTGGCGAGATTTTCTGGGCATGTAAAACCGGGATGGGACCTAAAGGAAGACCCAGGAGCCGCTGGAAGGACTATGTCTCTCTCCTGGACAGGCAACACCTTGGGATTCCCCAGCTGGAGCTGGCCCAAGTGGCTGGGGAGAGAGAAGTCTGGGCCTCCTTCCTTAGGCTGCTGCCCCGTCACCCGATCCTGGATAAGCAGCCAAAATGGATGGATGGTTTGAGGAGGTTTAGGAGGGTAATGTAACCAGCCAGTAGGTGGCAGTTATTTTTTTAAGCTTTAGTTTCTGCCTTGTGTTTCTGTGTCTTGTTATACAGTAATAAGTCTCTATAGGTCAACGACTGTTTGTCTGGAAAAACCCGTTTTACATTAAAACTACATTTTAAAGGGCACCTTTTATTTCTGTAGACATATAAACAATAAGAATTCTCACCATACAAAATGTATTTTACATTTTTATTTGTACGGCAGTCAGACAAAAGGTTGTGTGTTTAAGAGTCAATTCAAGGCTCTTTTAACTGTTTCTTTTGATGGCAGGGATTAAAGTGTTTTTGTTAATCTTTTGTTTTAAAAGATCAATCTACTTGTGCGATATATTTGTGGAGAAACTAGATTAAAAAGTCTCACAGAAAAGCTTAAAACAAACTTGACAAAAACCTTCTATGATTTATTTATCGACATCAGATCAATGGTATACAAGTTTATTAAAATTCTTTGTTTCTTTTTGGTAAAAGCAACATAAAAATGGAAACTATTTACTAAGAAAAAGAAAATAAATAGGCACCAGTCAGAATTTAAAAAGTGTGACACCAACAGCTAAAATGAAATATTTGGTGAAAATACAAGCATACACAATTGTATTATCTGCTGCCCAGCCTTTCCCAGCATACTTTGCTGTTATGGGTGACTTCATCCTCGTTCCAATCCCGGCACTCGCCTCTTGAGGAGCGGCCGTGTCACTGAAACATCGAGGAATAGAAATCAAATCTGTTTGAACTAAGAGCTAGCGAGGGACCGTGGCAGAGGACAAAACAGTAATAACGAATAAAAGAGGGGGGGAGTGAAAGAATATTTGAATTATGTAACTCAACTCAGGGATGATTTGGATGATTCCACCGTTGACATCAGCATCATTTCTCATTACCTGAGAGCTGTGTGCGCTCGCCGCGTCCCGTGAGTCATTTCACACTCTTCTATCAGAGAGGGAGAGACAGAGGGAGGGAGAAAAGGAGCTGATCGAGGGGACATGTTTGGGAGACGAGGAACTGACAGAAAGCATTCCATTTAAAAGGCTGTGAATTTTAGAAAGAACTGCATTTTATCATGTAAGTCTTCATGAAAGACTGACTTCATTCAGAGGACTTTACATACATTTACTGACCTTGTGGGTTTGTGCGTGTGTAAAAGTATCTGAGTTTATCTTCACAAACTGGTATTAAGAATGCATCAAGGTAGTAATTCATGGTTTGACATTTCTTGGAGAGATGTATGATTCATACCACCTTTGATGCCACAGTTTTAATTTAGAATCAACCTCTAATAATAGGTGATGATCAAATTAAGGACATAGAGCGTTAGATATTACTATTGTTATATCTGTAAAACTGACTGAATTACAGATGTTCTTATGTTTGCCAAAGTAAATCACTATAAACTGGGTAAAAACAAAAATGAATTGGTTTGCTTAATGATTAATTCTGAGTGTTTCCTTGAAATCCATCCAGCGGTTCAGGACATATTCTCCTAACACACAAGCAGGGATAATGTTAGCAGTTAGTGCCAAAGCTTTGTGGAAACAGATGGAAAAATCTGTTAATGCTCCAATTAAGTGTTGTGAATGACTCCCAGCTACCACCACACCAACATGTAGCACAATATCTGTAACATTAAAAACTTGAAGCCATTTTTGTGTAAGGTCAGTTTGATGTGGTGAGGATCCTGAATGAGCTTTTTCGTTTCAGCAGCCTGCAAACATTCCACAACTAAAGCCTGTTGTTTGGGTCTCAGGACGTTACAAGGAACATTTTGTTGCAAACGCCTGACATGTTTAGACTTTAAAGGTACAGTATGAACAAATTTTGAAATGAAATAATTACAAAACAGTCTAATGCCTCAATCTTGTTGGAAGGAAGGTTACATTGAAACAGATTTCATTCTCAGCCATGTGGGAAAAACTAAAGCGGACGTAGAAACTGTTTGCAATCAGTGAGCCCGCAGGATCGTCTAGTCTGTGCAAGCTAACGCTGCAGCACCAGTATTTGTAATTTTTCATCGGTAAAAGCTGTAAAAGATCAACCTGCCATAAAAAATGCTGATGTGGTTTTATCACTGCTCCATAAAGAGTGTCCTGACCAACAGCATCATGGTGTGGTACAGCAGCTCTGCAGAGAGTAATAAAACTGCACAGAAAATAACAGACACCTGCCTGCCCTGCATGACATCGTCACCAGTTGCTGCCTTTGAAAAACCACAAACATCTTAAAGGACTCAACCCACCCCACTAACCATCTCTTCAAACTTCTTTCATCTGCTAAACAATCCAGGGCGATAAAAACACGCACCACCAGGCTGTTAAACAGCTTTAATGTGAGAGCCATCACTGAACTCAATGTTGCTGCTAGGAGGTCACTAACAGTGATTCTGCTGGAAATTATGTGCTACAGCACCTTTACATTAAGCTAGTTAATCCTGATTCCTCAACACGTGACTGTTTACATTAATAGTATGTTCACTTTATATTTCAGTTTGTAGTTTACACTTGTCTTATTACCATGTTTCCATATATATTTTTTAATTTTTTCAAGTTAGGTGAAAGGTTTGTGTGTGTGTGCATGTGTCTGTGTGACAGAGATAAATAAATGATCTCGAATTGAATAAAGCTGTGCATCCAGCCAATCAGCTAGTGTGATGTCACTGACAGGCGCAGGACCCTGAGCCGGCCAGAAGGGAACATGGCGTCTAATAAGGCGTCCCCCAAAGACACTGGACCCGCACCCTATGTACTTTAGACCAGATTTTTATGGTTATATGTTATGAAGCCACCAATATTTTTCAACAACTGGACATAATTTTATTCATTTTCAACAACATTTGGATGGATATTTCCAGAGATTAACGGTACAAATATGGTCTCCTTAAAGCTGTGACCTGGTCTTTGTTTAAAAATGGATTCTTACCAGAATCATTTGTCTCAAATATAAGACTTTATTTTGCATTTTAACAAAAGCATTCTGCATCTTTTCACCCACTAAAAATATTTATAGGTAAAAAATTCCATTCTGCTACAAGTAAACATATAATAAGACTTTCTGTTCCAAAAAGCTTCTCAGTTGTGAAGCTTCTTGGTTTGGGGCACATTTTCATGGACTTTATTGTAAAATTTTTGAAATTCATGTAAAATTATTATTTAAACATTAAAGCTATTAAATGTTATCAGTGTAAAAACATTCAATTTATTAAAATGTGTATGCAATATTCTTTCCTTTGCAGCATCTTACTAAAAGCTATTTAAATTTTTGTTATGATTTCTGGTATCACTGATAACATAAGTACTATTTTATTAGTACTAACTGTAACACAAAGCAAAAGCTTTTCTTGAATTTAGCTCATTTGGGGTTTAATTTTAACAGGTATTAATAAAGAATGACACTTTCCCCGGGACTCTTACACAGGCATACACACACTCTCGACGCTTGAGATGTGCCAGTCTTCTCCACTGCATTGTGTCTGTGTGGGGGCGGGTGGTGCATGACACATTGCTTAAAATAGACACTTGCTCTCGTTGCAAGAGGAGGTTGACAAAGGAGTGAGAGGGAACGAAAGCTCACAAGGGAGCAAGAGAATTTGACAGAGATGGAGGGAAAACAAAAGGAAGGAGAGAGATAGATAGAGAGAGAGAGAGAGAGAGAGAGAGAGAGAGAGAGAGAGAGAGAGAGAGAGAGAGAGAGAGAGAGAGAGAGAGAGAGAAAAGCCTCCCTGAGCACATAGGACCTAGCTAATCCTCAAAGGAAACAAACATATGTGTCTGCGTGAGACACAGGAGGAGAAATTAATTTTTCAGGTGTGGGGGGGTGAGCCAGTTTTCCAGGAAAGCAAGTGGGGTCACGTGGAGAAAGAAAACTACGAACATTGATAGGGTGCTTGTTCCATTACTAAAGAGCTGCAACATCTGTGCAGCATGTCGACATGAGATTTAAGTGTGTACTGACCACCTAAACACTTCAGACAACCATCTGGAATTGTACTAGAAATACTTTCATGCACTTCATCGTAGCTTTTTTTCTTTCTGAAAAGCGTCCAAAAGATAAAGTAGTTGTATTATTTCTAACATGATCATTGTTGGCAGCTGGATAGACTTAATAAAAGTATTTTTTGTTAAATACACACGAGGTAAGGGACAGCATTAGATTATATTAATCACATATCAACATCAAAGACCTGATGGCTCTTTGTCAGATGAGACTCGAGATGACTTTGATTCCTCTGGCAAGAAAAAAAAAAGCGGTGAATATGAATCACGGCCTGCTGTGGATAGATGTTAGTACCTTTCGTCATTGTTAATCTGTACTCGCCAACGCCTAAAGTTGAGCTGTCAGCTGAATGAAGCACGCGTGTCATCTCCCTCCACCCTCTCCGAGCGCCGCACATCTTCCCGGTGCTTAAGATAAGTGACAAGACATCAGAGCCAAAGAAGTGGTATAATACCAGGAGAAAACTCGGAGCCTGAACGTGGGCAGATGCCTGAGTCTCAGAACGCTGTTTAAAGTGTGTGTGTGTGTGTGTGTGTGTGTGTGTGTGTGTGTGTGTGTGTGTGTGTGTGTGTGTGTGTGTGTGTGTGTGTGTGTGTGTGTGTGTGTGTGTGTGTGTGTGTGTGTTTAAGTTATAGTGAGGAGTTGAGTATTCGGGTGTGCACGCACACTTTGTCTCTGTGAGTAAACACGTGCGTGCCTGTTCTGTAAATGTTTGTGCAGAAACGTGTGGGTCTGTGTGGGGAACACTTAGTACCTCTATAAGGTTATCCATCACTCTAAACATCCCATGGCATCACCAGCGACCCCCGTCGTGCAATTTCTACCCTTCCACCCTTACGTATTCCTCTCTGATGGCTTGGCTGGATGCCACTGTTCACCCCACACCCCCATCAGTCCACCCCCACCAGCTCCCTCACTTCACCCCACTTTCTCCTTCCTTCCTCTTGTCCTGCATTTAACTCAGCTCTGCAGCTGTGCTGAAAGTGCTGAATCATCAGCACTGATCCCCAATATATAAGAGGCTGACATGGGTCAGGTGTGGGGTGTGTTGATGTGTGCAACTGTGTGTGTGTGTCTATATTAGTATATACGCTGTGGCAGATTTGTAATCAATACAGTGCCACCTCAGTGCCTCTGTACTCTTGTAAGGCCGCGGCTGCATTAATGACCTGTGATCCACCGGGGCTACATTATGACAGCTGCTAAGTTTATTATTACCCCACCCCCCTCCCCCTCGCCACAAGCATCAGGAAGAATAGGGACTTCAGCTGAACTTTTTATGAACTTGTATTAATGAACAGTTTTTTTCTTAGCAAAATAAATTTGAGGGCTTTCATTGGTAATTTAAAGGGCATTAAGCAGCCTACATGCATACATAAAGATAGCATATTCATGTTTAGGTCGGAGTGCTCACAGGTCCAGGAGGGAATAGTAGACATCCCTCTCCCCGGCTCCTCTGGAATTTGACCCTGGGACCCTGGTTTCCTCAGCGGGAGCAGCCTGTGTGGCGCTCGGCCAACTGAATCCACAGGTGGGTGGGAGGTCACCTGAGAGAGACAGATGACATTCCACTTCTTCCAGGAATCGAACATATATCCCGCTGCGTGTGTCCCGTGAGGGCAAGCGCGAGCCCCCTCCTCCATTCTCATCGTAGAAAAAATCTTATCAATCGCGTTGAATGACCAATTAATTAAATCCATTTCTGAAAAATAGTGATTTCCAGAGGAAATGCAGAGAAGCGCTCTGTAGGCAGACGGGACAAAAAGAGCCTTGGGAAAAAGATAAGATAAGGGAGCAAATCAGAAGCGACTGTGCTCTGTGAGTGCCAGAAGAACGATATATTTTTTTTACAGTAAGATGCCCAAATTTTTATTTGAGACTCGCCGAAAGGCATTGAATTCACAGATAAAAAGATGTGGGTTCAACTTTCATTTTGGAACAATTTTTCAAGCAAGGGAAGGGAATGATCTGAGCATGCAGGAGGACTGACCCATCATAAACCTTTGTCGACTGTGCTGAAGAGTAAGGTGCCGAACCAAATTCTTTATTTAATTAGCTGAGTGTTCTCCGGTCCTCTGTCCTCCGGGCCACACACACACACACGGAACTGTCTCAGCTGTTATTTTCGTTAAGGAGTGTGCACGTACAGCATGCGCGCCTCATGCACGAGCCTACTATTGAAGCTGCCATTACGCTTTCGGCCTGAGGGGACAATCGCAAGCATAAAAATTCAAAAGTCCGAAAAGTCCCTTTAAAGGGTAGAGTTGGTTTCATTTTAACTGCATTTTATTTTTAATATAAACAATCATACCCCCGTGTCTGTTATTCTTGCCCCTATTTTGTTCAGAGATTTTCTACTTGGGGAATTCCACACACAACTGTCCATTAAATGCATTCTGGACTGTGGTAGACATTCATCCGGTTTTAGAAATGCATGGACCAAATGTGTTGGTAATCTGTGGGAGAAGCTGCTTCATCCTGGTATAATATGAATTTTATTGAAGTTTATTGTCACGAGGACACACATGGAGACAGTCTGGGAAAGTCAGGTAGGATAAAACCACCTTTGAGACCCAAACATGACTCCACTTCCATGTAAATAAGGTTAAAGTCAAAAAGATGAAACATCCAGGAAATATCAGGAACATCAGTATGCTGCCACTGAAACCTTACACAAAATTATATCAAAGGTTTATTTTTTCCACTTGCTGACTTATGAGTCTGATTTTTTTGCACGTTCGATACAAACCAAGATAGGCCTGTTTGACTTTTTACCTTCTGAGTTTTTCACCAAAAATTGCTAAACCCATCACACCACATTTATATCAAATTTCTTCTATTTGTGACCATTTGCTCCTCTTTGAGTGAAACATTAATAATGCATTTGCATTTGGTCCTCCACAAATGGTGTTTTGGATTTGATCTATTCAAATAGAGTAGCTGGGTTTTAACAGCTTTGGCAGGGACCTTTTTCATCACAGAGCAGATGTAGTGATTTACATGTACCGTATATTATTATGCACATCAAATGCCGAAGGCACTATCTCCTCTTAAAATTCCCAAACACATAAAGTAATGCATTTATCAAAGCTGCGAGGGCCTTCTCTGTTTAGCCGCTGCTTGAAATTAAGATGTTGAAGAACGGAAAGCACATGTGTTTTTGTGATATTCAGCATTTATATTTAGCTAAATAAACACAAATGCTTTCCCCTTAGAAATACAATTTATGACTCACCTGCAAATCTTCCAAAATGCGTAATGCATTGTCGGCTTTTTGGACTTGATTTAGATGCAGTGTTTTAAAAAAATATTTGTTGAAAGTCAACAGCAGTTTTCATCTGGAAGTTTAATTAGATGACCGGCAATGAGGTGTTTGCACCTTTCTGAAATATCAAGCACCGTACAGGATTGTTGAACGGATTCCTGCATGTTCCCAGTCATAATCGCATGATTGCATTTCACATTACAGTATGTTTATAATTATAACGGTCATGGCTCATTAACTTAGTCGCTGCTGATGAAATTAAAACAACTGTGAGTATGGCCAGTTAGATATTATGATCAGGTGGTTTGTGTTTGACTGAACATACAGCCTGTGTTTGACTTTGTGATATTATGTAGGTTAATGATTACTGTTGAGGTCACATTTGTCTTCAGCCCTTTCACAAGACTCACCGTGTAATCTAAAATCACTCACGGAATGCAAAAGCAATAAACCACTTTGTGCAAATTCTTCCCAAGTTTTGTTAAGGTGCATAAAACATTGATTCCTTGTCTAATTAGCAGAAGGAAAAAAAGAACACTGAAGAATAAACAACGAAACAGAAACCGGTAGAGTCTGCAGTCATCTTGCTGATAGAGGTGTTCGTCTTTCTAGCCCATTACAGAAGAACCTGTTTGGAGAAATCTACTAAAAGCAAAACAATTTGTGCAGAAACTCATTTCATAACTTAATGAGCCATATCATTACATTGATTCTTGATTTGCTCACACGCTGAACTGTTTCCCCACGGTTCAGCTGGCATGATTGCACACAACAAAAAGAAAATAGGGCACATGTAAGTGGTTTGTCCTATCTATAGGAATGGCTGACCACCTATTTGCTTAACCATTTGTATTTCCATGTATAAACTTTACCCATCAAGTCACCCGTGCATACTTAGAGTTAATTAGAAAGGGCACTTGTAATGCTTTGATGTATATCGAAAGCACCCCCAGCTTTGTCTGTGCATGTGTAAGTGTGTGTGTGTGTGTGTGTGTGTGTGTGTGTGTGTGTGTGTGTGTGTGTGTGTGTGTCAGGTATAAAAGGGTCTGCAAATGTGTACAATCTGACCTTAGTGAAGCTGCCCCCAGCAGCATGTTGCATGATTGGTGCATGGCGTTCGTCTGGTCAGGAAAGCAGCAGCTGTTTGGGAGTCTGGCCCTCTTCTTCAGTGGAAAGCATATGTGAGTCAGACTGGTCAAGCTGTTCAAGGGTCCCACCAGAACGGACCTCTGATGAGGTCAGACACAAACAGGAGCTGCAGACCACAAAGCACAAGATGAAAACCATGTCTGGAGATAATTAGAAATGCTTTTGGAATATTTTGTTGTTATTTGGTACATCAGTGGAATAAATTACTACAAACTTTTTTCATTCGATTTCCTTTGCTTGTTATTTTTTCCACGTTACAGAGCAATGTGCAGCAAGGAAAATCTCAAAGGTCGGTGAAGTTATGTGGAGTGAAAAGACTGATAGAATTACTGTGCAACTGTATAAAAGAATCACCGTCATCTTCAGTTGACTGGTCAGGCAAACAGGAATGAGAAAATCTGAAGCTGACTTGAACGTACTGAAGAAACACAACGGTAAAAAACAACATCACCAACGTTGATCACCAATCAAGAAACCTGGAAATGTGTAAGCAGTTCAGAAGTATTTACTGTAGGTAAAGGTTCATATTTTCATTGACTGGTAAAACCTTTAAAAGTACAACGTTTAAGAAATGGTAAAATTAAATGTAATTTTTACAATGAATGAACGCTTTTTGACGCGTTTCACTATAAAACCTTCTATAAACCACTGACAGATGTGAAAGAAGCCCAACAGAGCTCATTTATGTAAAAACATGAAAATGAAAAACGGAGATAAAAGGTTTTAGGCTGACAGTGACAATATTTAATTATAGGGAGTTCAGGCGTAGATCGCTTCGTCTTTCACAGGGAATCTGAACTCTTTTGTTTCATGAAAAACACAGAGAATTTTGACTTTCTTTGTTGCAAAATTGTTATTATTTTATTACTTATTTGCCTTTTAAAATAACTGTTCAGCATGTTCTGCTGCACAATAACAACCTAAAAAACATGAGAAAAGTAAATAAATATTAGTAAAAACGTACAGCAACACATCTAGTATTTTATCATGTTGAATTTGTGTGTGTGTGTGTGTGTGTGTGTGTGTGTGTGTGTGTGTGTGTGTGTGTGTGTGTGTGTGTGTGTGTGTGTGTGTGTGTGTGTGTGGGTGTGTGTGTTATTCATTGATTCATTCATTAATTTGTGGGAGAACGTCTGGCATCACAGAACCTGAAAGATGAAGTTTCCACATGACTAACAGAGGCAACTTCAGAAAACATGGAAACATCTAGAGACACAGAGGGACAGAAACAAGAAAAAGATCCCAAGAATTCTAAAGACAAAAATAAGAACCGTGACAAAAAGATGGACGTTGCAAGAGCTCAAACTACATCAGGTTGAGAAAAGCTGCAGAACTTGTCATTTCCTGACCTGCTGTTTGGGTTTGACATAGAAAACCAGTTTGACAGCCCTCTAACTGACTAGGTGTTTGAAATGATGGAACCTTTTTATAATCAAGATGTTTTAGAGCAATAAAACAAAAGGAAAAGAAGGAGGCAACAGAAAACATCGACACCTGCTTCTAGACCAGTGGTCCTCAATAGGCGGCCCATGGGCCATTTTTACTGCGAGCCACTTCTGCTTTCCTTTCCTGTCCAATGCCAGTAGGTGAAAATACAGGTGAAACTCAAGTATGTTTTAATTAGTGCAGTAGTCTTTTTTTCCCAGCAATTCAACTGCACAATTAGACTGAGAGAGGGACTGGGAGATCAGAGTTGAAATCCCGGTCGGGTCATAACAAAGACTAAAAAAAAAGGACTCAATGCATCTCTCCTTCACACTCAGCTTTAAGGGGTTAGATTAGGGAGTTAAACCACTAAATTGTTCCTGAGCACAGCCACAGCTGGAGCGCAGCACTCCCCACAGGGATGGGTCGAAATGCAGAAAGATGCGATGGAAGCAAAAAAAAATATTGCCTTTGAGTAACTGGTGACAATAAAATGCCACATATCTCTATTGTATGAAAAGTGAATATGAAGATTAACCACATTTAAGTGCAGTATTTAGGTATTTATAATAGCAAATAAAAGTATTAATAAACAGCCTTTTTGTAGCCTGGAAAGCCATCCTATATATTTCAACAGTGCGGCCATGACCCACAGACAGAGCTCAGTCATGAGGCAGAATCTACGGTCGTCTTTCAAGCTGTTTCTGCGTGCTATCGCACAACGAGCAATGTGACATACTCACTGCTACGTTTGACAGTGAATGTGCCAGTCCATCTTACCTACGAACCTCTTTCTACTCTTGACTCAAAGAAACGCACAGATCTCAATAATTCAAAGTTGACACCAACGCCATTTCAAACAAGCTACCACCATCTTCATCACTCTGTCACAACAACATCCCGCCCAGCAACGCAACAGAGTGCTGTGATTGGCAACACACAAGACAGGTGGGGCCTGCTCAGGCTCAATGGAACATGGCTAGACCAACAAGCAGAGCAAAATCCTTTTCTATCACCTACTGTCTATCTAGATTTCTAGGCTGGCATTTTTGTTCATAGTTCCATTAAAATAAAAGCACCAAAACACAACATCAAGGAAAGTCTACTCCTATTTCACATTTGCAGGATGCACCACATTTGGGACTTTGAAATTCAAAACACTAAACTTAGTTCAGGGACTACGATATTGTACTTGAAGGCATGCATTTTTGTGTTTTCTACTTTATAAAACAGAGACTTAGGCGTGAAGTGAATGATTTATTAGTAGAACACTCTGTGACAGCTTTGCTTTTCCTAAAAAATTGAAGAAAAGAAAAACACATCAGTGCCTCTCTGATGGTGCAGTATTAAAATGCACTTCATAAAAGCCGCTACCTAAAAGGACTCTGAGAAAGAAGCAGAAAGCTCTGGACTCCCCACTTTCGAGCAATAAAATCATCTTCTGCCTCAAGTCATTTCATAAAATGGCAGCGATAAAGAGATAAGACTGCTCTTTATTGTTTTTAGATTGCGGGCACTTTGCGAACTCTCCTCGCCTGTGTCTGGAATAATGTAAATATTTCACAGCTATGTGCCTGCTAATACATAAAACAGATATATAAGTCCAATAAAGCTTCATAAGTGTTTGTGCCAGGCTTACCCTGAAGGGCCAAACACTTTAACGGGAGGGAATATTCCCCACACAGCTGACAAAAGGGACACTGAAGCCTCCCTGATTAATGGCACTAACCTGCTGGCTAGTTTTTGGTGGCATAACCATCTTGTGAAAAAGAAAAACCAAGTTTTCCAAATGTTAAATGCCATTAAAAAGGAAGCCAGGACTTAAAATAGCATGAGGTAAAATTAATGACTGTGTTTGTGGACAGTTGTTCTTGTCGCGGTCTAAAACTAAAATACAAAAAAGCACAGAGGAAGCAGAAGAATCTGCTGCTAAATCTGTTTCCCAGGACAATAAAAGAGTCTCTAAACATATTACACTAATCAGAATTGATGAGATGTCTTTGTGTCACTTAAAATGCCAGCAGCAGACAAGATACTCATTATGATGATGATGATTTGGGGGGTGGGGAGTTCAGATGGGCTTCATAACACAACAGCAGACAAAACAAACGGCCTAAATTGAGAGTGACGATTAGCATCATTATCAATGACATTATTACGGTTTTGAAAACATGACAAGGACAAAGAGTTTTTTTTTCATTTTTCTTTTAAGATAATATAGGAGGAGGAAAGGGATAGCAGGCTGAATTAATATTTGAGGTTTATGATTAGCTTCGGGAAAGAATTACAGCGGGTCTAAATGTTTCTAAACTTAAATATTGCAAAAAATTTTTTATATACATACTATTTTCCCTCTTTAATAAGCTACAGCCAAAGGCCTCCTTTTAAATTACCTTTAAGGGTCACTGTGGAGACAATTCTTACATTCCATCAAAATGAAACAGATGATAAAGAAAAAAAATCATGACAACCCAGAACAAATCTACTGCTTTTAAATCCAGTTTTGTGCCTTCTGATAGCAGAGAAATGAAGAAATAAAAAGCATTCATGGGAATTTACAGGCTTTACAACCTGACCTTTCATCCATTTTACCCGCCACTGGGAGCCATTGTAACCCTGAAATTCCCAATTCTGAAGCTCAGTGGGGTGAGTGACACCTAAAGAAGCGGGGGTGGGCTAAAACACAAGACAGCTACGGCTGTGCTCTGCCCTCGCTTCTAAGAGACAGAAGAAAGAAAAGGGGGGAAAAATCATAATCTCATGCTGTCTGATGCAAGCTTAAATGCTCTATTGCTTTGCCGATCACGTTGCGCTCCCATCATCTTTCCCCGGCGTCTCCGAGACAAATCTGGGCTGATGCCATGAACACACACGTAAAGCACTATGCACAGCAACAACAGCAGCTGAGGCGTGATGAATGACGCTCTTGTCCCGGCGGGTCCCTGTCGATGCATGTTCAAGTGGATGGGATTGAATTTAACCAAAGAAATGACAGGCCTTTCTTTTTTAGGGCACAGGGCAGGCAACATGAATGGTTTGTGGCAATGAGGGGCTCAGTGATTGATGCCCCTTGAGGAAGAGCCAGCGAATCTGCAGAGGAAGACGAAGAGAAAACCAGCCTTGTCATAAATGTGAGCGTCTGGAGAATTCACGGGTTGTGCTACTTTTTCCGAACCTGGCCACTCCTTATCCTCTTTACCACCTGATCCCTGTTTGAAGGAGCTTATACGTCTCCCTGCCCATCTTAAATGGGTTAAATTTATCACACTCTTATGTTTCTGTCATCTGCGGTCTACAGTGTTGCTGGATGAAGCGTCTGGAGTAAACCCCGGAGAGCTGCTGGGGGGAGTGTGGCCTCCGCTGCAGGGCCAATGAAGAGAAATGCAGCATATATTTTAAACCACATTTCTGTTCATAGATTCATTTGTTTACTGGCAAAGCTCTGCCCCCCCCTAGAGTGGACTGAAATGACTGTCAAGACACGACAGCACTTTTACTCTTAAATCTTCTTGGTATTTTTCAAAACAGGAAGTTTTGGAATTTCCTGCAGGTGAATGAATCACAATGAACTGAACTCTTTTAGGATTTAAACTCTATTGAGGACCTTGATGAGAAATACTTTTACCTGAATAGACCTGAAAATGCATTTCTTTAGCTGTAAATCTTGATGTTTCATCCACCAATTTTCTTCTGCTTCTCTTGAGTAAGGTTGAGGTTGTAACAAGCCCAAGAAAGAGAACCCAAGCACCCCTCTTCCCAGTGACACAAGATTTTCCTGGTGTATCCCATGGTGTTCCCAGGTTTGGGAACCGGTCAGGTTCCGTGTTACAGAATTTTAGGGATACCTCACAAAATTATTGCAACAAACACATGGATGAGCAAGTCTTGTGTAGAAGAACTTGATTGGAAAGTCGTGACCTCAAGTCAAGAGAGCTTGAGGTTTGGAAAAGCTTTCAAGAACGTTTGGGAGTTTTGTATTTGGAGTCAATCAAATTCCTTCACAACTAAAGCACTCAACAATGTCTATAGTTAATATACAACTCATATATTGAGTTCTGGGATAACTCTTTGTCATCTCCCAGTAGGATGGAGAACTCTGAGTTCACCCTGATATTGGATGTCCTAACCTAATCTTTAAGATTGAGCCTTTTTGCCCTACTGATCAGCTGAAGCAAATTTCTGCCATTTATATCCAGGATTTCATTTGTTTGACAATGTTTCACATCTCATGATCATCAGTGAGGGTTGGAAGGGAGACAAACTAGGAAATCGTGAGATTTTCCTTACCCAAACATCTGTAGCCCTGAGTTACTCCATCTCTTGTTCCATTCTACAATTATGTGAACAAGACACCATGATACTTTAACTACACCTCTTGTGGCAAAGACTCAATCTTAACCAAGATTTAGCGTTTGCCTTTTTTTTTGCCTCAATTGTAATCTGTGTGTTTCAGCAGTTAGAAAAAGTATTGTTATTTGGTCTCTAATTACACCACACGCTGATGTTACACATCATTACAAGGTTTAGAGTCGTGAACTTTGTGGCTCCAATAGTAGCTGAAGTTTAGGTTGGAAGATGGAAGATGACACATGGGGCAGCAGTAGCTCAGGAAGTAGAGCGGGTTGTCCAGTTATCGTAAGGTTACAGGTTCGATCTAGGCTCCTTCCAGAGAATGCTGCTGTTGTGTCCTTGGGCAAGACACAGCCTGCATTGCCTGCTGGTGGTGGAGGTTGAAGGGACCGGTGGTGTTAGTGTTTGGCAGTCTCGCCTCTGTCAGTGCACCCCAGGAAAGCTGTGGCTACATCGCAGCTCATTCCCACCAGCATGTGAATGTGTGAATCACTGATTATGTTGTGAAGTGCCTTGGGGGCAGTGTTGGGAGTAACGCCATTTAAGTATAACGACGTTTCTAACGGCGTTCTTTTATAGGTAACGGAATAATCTAATTAATTACTTTTCCCGCTGTTGCAACGCCATTACCGTTACTGGGGACGGAAGGTTGTGCTTTACTATGTGCTCGTCGATCGTTGAGCAACAGCTGTGAGTCTTTCTGACCGCCACACTTCAACTGCAACCAGGGAGAGAGAGGTGTCGGTAACACACTTACAAACACGATGATGATTGGCCGGGTGGGCGGAGACCCTCACGGTCTCAGTCACTGCATGCTGTAGACACAACAGAGCAGTGATGGGAATAACTCCGTTTAAAATAACCACGTTAATAAAAAATATTTCTTTCAGTAACGAACAAACTAATTAATTACGTCTTCTTTTATCAAAACGTCATTTCTGTTACTGATAAGAAAAAGCGTGCGTTAAGCAGCGCGGTGTGTTGAAGCTGTCATCAGCTGATCAGGAGCTAAAGCGGTAGATGTTTTCATCCAAGCGCATCACGGCCTGTGAAGAACGAGGAAGACGTGATGAATAGTCTACGGCTGCAGACCCCCCGCAGATTCGCTGCTGCAGGTGTGGATCTGCAGCCGTGCCCCTCTTGGCGTGACAGCTGGACGTCCCGAAGGTCCGCTCACCTGTTCACTGCTCAGACGTCCTGATCTTCTGCCTTCCTAGATCATCCAGCTGTAGCTTGTTTCTGATCATGTCTTTAGTCCCGCTGTAACACTGATGCATCAGTCTCAGACGTCATGGAGCTCAGGTGTTATCAGAACTACCTGTGTGTGTTTACCACCCAGCTTCAGCTCTTCTGTGGTTGGGTCTGACCCATGTTAGTACATTTAAGTCCTCCATCAGGCTTGTGCCTCTTCTAGTGTCATTTTAAACGATTTTATTTATTTATTTAACCTTTACTAGATTACCAGCAACAGAAATGCTACTAAAAACACACAATTATGTGAAGCTGGAAAAATTAGAATACTGTGCAAAATTACATTTATTTCTGTAATTTAACTAGACCGAGATACCATTTAAAGGCTCGGGAACCTTTACAGGTGTTTCTATTTGCAATTTTAAATTTTAGCTGATTGGGGTCTTGTTAAATATCACACAATGACCTTTTAATAGTCTAGATAAGTGTAATGTTCCTGTTAGTAGTTCCACCTGTTAAGTGCTTATTTATTTAAATTATTCAGGTTTATAAAAAACATTTGGACATACATTTTGTTATGTTCCAGTCATTAGTCATTTATACTTCACTATTGTAGTAATTCTTGCATGCTTTAATGAAAAAAGTAACTAAGTTATTTTTGTTGGTAATTAGTTACTTTTATGATCTTGTAACTCAGTTAGTAACTGAGTTACTTTTTTGACAAAGTAATCAGTAACTATAACTAATTACTTTTTTACAGTAATGTCCCAATACTGCTTGGGGGGTTGTAGAACTCTGAAAAAAAGTGCTTATAGAACCGCCATAACACCATGTAGTGTGAGCAATCAGACTGTTTTAAAGCTCGATAAAAACATAGAAGTTCACAAGACTCCTGTTGTGTGAAAGACTGCATGTTTATTATGACCACTACGATGTGATGATTTCATATAAATATGAAATATCAATCTGATTGATCTTTGAATGTTTAATCAGAATATTCTAGGGTTCTTTGCTTCTTTAGGGACCATAAACACTTTTAATTCAGACAGAGTCAGGTATGGTCTATTATTTTCTTAAACTGATAATTATACATGTCAAGTTATAAATAATGACAAGTGGTGTAGTGGATGTGAGGTGATGTAATGGAAGCTAGATGTTTAGCAAAACCATTCTTTGTATCTGAGAAAATTGTGAAGTCTGGGTTGTAAAATGATTTATTTGTTTATAAACTAGAGAGTTGTTTATTTAAAAAACAGCATGAGACGCAATCTGTCGTGCCATGTCTATGCACCCTTTTTGTGGAAGTTCTCGTTCAAACCTCTGATATCAGGAACTCGTAAATAGCTCCGATAGGACCCGTCCAGTCTGAGATCCCTCCAGGTGAAGACAGGAAGTTGGAATGCTTATTTGCGTCCAAGGTGGATGCCTGAGAGTTGAAGTAGCTCTGAAAAGAGCTGTTTAGCTGTATCAGCTTGCAACGTCGCAGAGAGGCTTTTGACTGGAGGTCAAAAGAGTTTGTTTCAAAAGAGGCTTCGAATCGAATCGGGAGTCAGCTGGAAACTGAATTCATCGGGAAGTAGTTCTTAAACCACCATGTTATGAGTTTTGGCCAAGTATGGCAAATTAGAATTTGACACGTTTCTGAGTATTTACCAACATCCCTCAGAAAGCCACGCCTTCCTCAGATACAAAATGTTTTCACTTTGTGAATGAGAATCTTTAAACTCTTATGTGAGGTGCATATTAACCTTAATAAGTATCTTATTGTAATGTGTATGAGTGTAAACAATGATTAACTTGTTAAATCAAACACATAATGATCATAAGATCTGAAATGGATCACTGTAAGAGCAATATTCATGTTAGATTCATTGATTTGAGCACAAGTAATTTAAACATTTGATTTAAACATCTTGTTCATTCATCACATTTGATTATTGTAACTTATAATTGTAATGTCCAGTAGGATCGATAGGTTTGAACTTTATTTAAGATGAGGTATCAGCAGTCTGGCTTCTACACAGAGAGTGCAGGACCTTGGGTGAGAATGTTTGTCTGGAATGTTTTGTCTTCATGCATGTAAACACGCACTGAGCAGAACCTTCTGGAATTGGAGGGCCAAATAGAAGGTTGATTTTTGCATGCAGAATAAAGGTTATACTGTGGTCAGTTGGATGGTGAAAAATAGACCCTTTTGTACGTTACACTCCACAGCAACAAAGCTTCAGCAGTGAGTTTAAAATAATCTTGAATTTCTCTAGATTTCCTCAACTTTTGGTAACTTATTTTTATACCCCAATTATTAGATGGATGTGTTCAACTTTTTTATTTCTCTAAATTTTAATCAGACATAAATCTTCATGTAGTCTCAAAATGCCAGAAACTGATCACGCTTAAAGTTTACTTGAGGGGTTTGACAGAAATAGGTTTCAGTGCATTATAAATGGGAAGGAGATAATCAGTCTTGTGAATTGTGTCCACACTGTGTCAATGCTCTGATCTTGCTCTAAGATTTTCTGCTGCAGCAAACAGAGCAGAACAGAGGGGAGAACACATGACAGTAGGGGCCAAGGAGCGGGAGAGGGAGGGTGAAAGAGGCGGAGAATCCCTTTCATGATAAAAACTGCCCGCTCACAGTGCGATAAATTGGGAGATGACACAAGTCACAGCACAACAAAAGGGGGGAACATTGGATGGGGACCCTTCTCTGAGAAGTTGATGAAATCAAGCTTGAAAGAATTGTCTCTGAGAGCCAACAGTGGGCCTTATCCCCCAAACACTCCGGGATAAGGACATCATTTCTCTGGAGGAGGAGTTGGCTCGAGCCCATTAGTCCCTCATGGTTTTTCGAAAACGTTTTGATGTCACCATTCTTTGTCACGTAGCTCTCTTACCCCTACTGAATGCTGGAGGCATCAGTGGCATGGAACGGCAGCAGAACGTCACAGTGGTTCAAACCAGCCATGTCCCAGAAGTGTTGCGCCACTCTGCTAAAGATAGGATGGGGTTCTATTTTTGCTGCAAGCTGCTTCTGGGATGCAACAATTCCCACAGTTAGCATAGGGCTAGACCGGAAATCACACACGGTTTCAGTGTAAACCCCCTGGAAATTTTCAAAATAAAAGTCTATTGCAGCATGCAACATCATATCTATATAGATTACATCAATACAACTGACCTTAAGGCTTATTTACTCCCAGCATCCTTCCAGAAGTGCAGCGGTGTATTTTTCATGGCGTTAATCCTCGTAGTGGAGAGGAACAATGCCATATATGACATCAAACAACAATATCAAATGTGATTTCCTTTTTTTTTTTGTTTTAATGGCGGACGGCATAAACTCGAGGGATTTTGTGATCTTGCGAGTTGAGCAAGGAGCACATCGGAGAAGCCGCTTCACAGCACTGGAATGCAGCGATAGTTGCGAGTAAACCGTTACGCTGCCGTTCCGTGATGCTGATGCCTCAGGTGTGCAGTAGCGGTTTTTGTAGCTGGACACAAAAACTATTGTAAAGTCTAAAAATGGTTGGATCGTAGAGTCCTTGATTGCTATGTTTGTTATAAATGACTCATGTAGTTTTGAATTAGAAGAAATAATTTACAGATTTAGTAACTCCTCTCATGAATTCTGCGTCCTCTTCTGATAAAAAAATATCGGATCGGATTCTCCAGCGCAGGATGTCACTTCAACACTCAGACATGTGACCTCTCTGTTGCTGCACAGGATTATATTATAGACACAGCAACTGTTGACAATTCCTCAGAGGTTTGTGTTTCAACAATCTCATCCATGTTTCTTTTTCATGTTTTTCTGCCACTTGATGCAGATATAATGCTTAAAATAGCAACTTGTTGTATGCTTAAAATAGCAACTTGTTGAATCACACGTTATTCTGAACAAAGAGAACCAAATTAAATTAAACTAAATACTAAAGAACAAAAGGTTATTATCAAAAGGAGGAAAAAAAGCATCAGTAAAGGTCAAACAATTCTAATCCAAATCAGTGTTATTGAGACTGAAATAAAGTTTTTTAACACATTACACTCATTTAAAAAGTAGTTAAAACAGAACTAAATGTGCTGTACACATCTGAATGATGGTGTGATTCTGCTCAGTCGTTTCCCCCCATATTTAACAGATTTTTTTATTATACTAGTTCATGCTCTGGTTTCATTTTCTCGCTGTTGGATACTTTGGTTTCTTACTACTTCTGTCAGGAACTAGTTGTAATCTGTTTTGTACCAAAGATAAGTGTGTGAATGTGTATCATTAGTGAACCTGGGATATTTAAAGGTGACATTCACATCTGTTACTGAGATATTCTCTACTTGTAACATGTCACATCGATCAAAGGTCAACTTTACTGATATACGTTTGCAGTATTCTCTAGTAATGAATGCCTTGTAAGTTGTACTCGGGGGGTGGGGTGGTGGTGTGTGTGTGTGTGTGTGTGTGGGGGGGGGGGGGGGGGGGCTCTGGTATGCATGTTTAAAGATGGAGGAGAGAGTGGCAGCAGGCGACAGGATTTAGCAACTTATTTCCAGATTTTTGGACATTGCTCCTCTGATTGGCCAACAGCAACACCACTCTGCCACTGACTGTTTACTTTGTTGATGTTTTATCTCCACAATAACAAAAACCTGAAGGAATTCTGCTGTGTGGTGGAGTTGCTAATGCTAACAGTTAGCTTTGGCTAGTCGAGACGTTCCCTTCTGTTTCCTGGACGCTAAACCAACAACAGACTTTCCTGTTGTGAGTCAAGATGGGTGACTCCATAAACATTAAGTGACAGTGTGACGTAGATCTGTCAGGCTTTTACAATCCTAGAGTTTCACCATCTATTTTCTATCAGAAGCTAATACAGGAGATGGGTGTAGTAGACGTTTTTCATGTTCAGTTCAAAATAGTATTTTAGTGAAGTTGACCTAAAATGTAATTAATGTGGTATTTTTTGCCAAAGCACGGTAAGTATGTTCTTCACTCCTTTCTTAAAGAAAAGGATTTGCTAATTTGCCTAAACCCAACAGCTCAAACTCTAAATCCAGTTTGGCTACTTAACACATAAAAAAATGTGAAATCTAATTATCATACTTTATATCAGAGGTCTAGCCAACTACTACGAGGGAACTTATAGCTGCAGAGTTTTTGATAATATAAATATACTTTGTCTTTGACTTGTGTTGCTAATGATGTTAACCTGTGTATTCTAAAAAACAGCTGGCATATGCTACTGATTTTGTGCTTTTTAACTTTTCTGATGTAATCTAATTTTATATAAATGTGCTTTTATTACTATAAAGGATTAAAAGTGCTGTCAGGTAGTTTCTGTATGCCAATAGGTTTGCATTAGTGGACCTGGATGTGTATGAGGGCAAAGTAACCCGCTGTGTTTTTATGTTTACCAGAGCTGTCACTGATAATAAACTGCATGTTGACATTTGATGGAGCTTTCAGCTTTAAGTGTTTCAGTCGGTCGAATAGTTGCAACGCTCCCCTTTAGCTCAGTCTTCAAAGACCTGCCACAGGATCCAAAAGATCTGGTTATGGAAACATTTCGGAAACCAATGAAGCATTTGATTCACAGCTGTGTGCAGAGAAGTACAGTCAGGAGGTCAGTGTCTCTACCACATCATCTAGTCTCACCCACATCGCATGAACAGAGCAGCATCTGGAGTTTAAAAAAAAAAAAAGCTTGAAGAATATATTTGTATTTGCCACTAATCTCTTTAATTATAATTGTTCATAAAAAATAAATACATTTGTTTATGCATGCCTTTTAAAAGAGAATCTGTCAAAATTCTACGAAAGTATTCCTGAAGTGCTTTACATTTGACAAACATGACATTATGGTGTAATCATTTGTGATTTAATGCTTATCGCAGAAGGGTTTGTATCATATATTCTCTACAATGTTATATAGAATGGCTTGAATCAGCACAAAGCACCACCTCCCATTAATGTGTCGGCTGATTTATGATCCATCAGAGAGTTAATTAATTTGATGAGACGCAGCAGAGTGTCACTATCAAGGAGGGTCATTCGAGACAGAGGACTGGATTTTTTTTCCAAGGGAAAAATTATGAAGTGGTTTGTAAGTTAGAATGTGGCAAAAAAATAATAATAACGTGTGAGCTATAAATCTTCAGAGCAAAACAATTAAATAGATGAAATAGTCTATCAAACATTGCTATTTTCTTGTTCTTAAAACTCTTCAATGAAACTAATTAGCAGAAGAAAGCAGTCATGTTACACAGCTTCTTTTTTTGACTGTGTGACAGTTTCAACCACATAGATTAATTTTGTCAAAAATGATGGAGGTGGGGGTCGTGGGGTGTGTCTAGAAGCTGTTGGAGGAAATGAGGATGTCAGTGTCAATTTTTCTGCCAAATGGAGAGGCTATCATTGCAGGTTTCAATCGTTTTTCCATGAAGTGCACTTCTTTTTTCAAATCAAATGTAAGAATGGATGGATGGATGGATGGATGGATGGATGGATGGATGGAAGGATGGATGGATGGATGGATGGATGGATGGATGGATGGATGGATGGATATTTGTGCCCCACTTCTGTGAACAAAAGACAACCAACCTTATTACTATGTAGGCACTGATAAGCGTCGGAGCTTATTAACTGCCTCGCTGTCGGACGCAAATGAGTTATAAAATAGTAAAAAATGCTATTGTATGTTTGCTCAATGTAAACGAACTGGAAGTCTGTCGCATTTTTCATGCAAAGGCTCACGATCCACAGGAATATGGTGGATAGGAAGCCTAAGTCACACCCTTCTACTTCTGGACCATGGGTCCCCAACTGCCCCAAATAAATAATGGGATTTTAGGAGCTGATAAGTTATTTTCTGATCCCGTTAGACATGTGCCACGAATTTCACATACAATGCTCGTGAATTTTAGAGACACATTTTGATGCCAAGAAAGCGCTTATTTACGAACCGCAGTAAAATGTTTGTCTCACCAAGTTAACGTCATGAAACCAGACATGAAGAACAGGAAAAAAATAAGTTTAGTGAGCTTCGAATCCTTCTTCCAGGACAAAAGAAGGAGCATTAACTTGGAGGAAACCACCATTTGACTGGCCATGTGGTAAGTAGCAGCGATGATGGGGGAGAAGACATTCTGCAGGTTTGCAACTTCTGATTTTTGGTCTTTTTAATTTTTAATACAACATTTTTACAAGCTAATACATGTCAAAGTATGTGACAGACACAGTCGAAACTCTAATTATTACGATTCAGAGTGTAAGGCATATGATTTATGATAAATGACCTGCAGTTTTATAGCGCCTTTCAGACTCATAAGACTCCAAATTGCTTTACACTACAATGCATCATTCACCCATTCACACTCTGATGTTAATGAGCTACATTGTAGCCACAGCTGCCCTGGGGCACACTGACAGAGGCGAGGCTGCTGAGCACGGGCGCTATCAGTACCTCCAACCACCATCAACAGGCAGGGAGGGTTAAATGTCTTGCCCAAGGACACAACAGCAGCATTCTCTAATGGGATTCAGGATCGAAACTGCAGCCTTCCGATTACTGGACAGCCCGCTCTACCCCGTGAGCTACTGCTGCCCCTAGGATTAAGTTAGAAAATATCTTTTATAGCCTCTTTCACTTATATTCATTTTTCTTTGTTCCGGGGACCCATGAGCCGACTGGAAGGGAAGTAGATGGTGGCTCCCTAATTGTACGGTTAGGAAACATGCAAACAGTGACAAAAGAGAAAATACAGAAATTTTAACCTTTTTCCATGCCCTTACCACTGGTAGCTGCTCTACATACTCCTCCATCCCTCAGTCTATCTTGTGCGTGTGTGTTTGTGTGTGTGTGTGTGTGTGTGTGTGAGTGCGTGCGTGCGTGTGTGTGTGTGTGTGTGTGTGTGTGTGTGTGTGTGTGTGTGATTTATCTATCAGCCTGTTGTAGGATTGACTTTCTGCTGTACAGCAGGCCATTAAAACCCGGGGGAGATTCACCTTGCCAGGCAGCTGGCTCAAATGAAAAGCTAAAAGAGCACATTAACTCATCAATGTGAGGGCATGAAGATGAAAACAGTTGTCAAAGGCCTGCCAGAAATAACTGATTGCATAATGCTGCTCCATTGTTTAAGTGAGGTCACGGGAGTCAAACAGCAGCTTAAGACAAAAGGAAGTAAGAAAACAGTGCTGAGAAGCTTTGCCAGGTGAACTACACAGAAAGTGTGTTTCATCTTAAAACAAGTTATTGATATGTGAAGCAGCAAGCTAAGATTAGAACTGTTCTTTCACTTGTTGTTGTCGGTGCTTTGAAAGCTATTTGTTTGCTTTTCAGATGGGTTTAAGTTGCCTTGAAATATATTTTTATTCTTTTTCTTTCAAAGCATCTTTAATGTGCCTCTTAGGATCTCACCTTTAGTTTGATCTGTGCCTTTTTAAGCATTGAAGGCATAAAGTTTCATAGCAAAAGTCTGTTTCAAACCTTTTTGTTTGAACATATGCATCCTTTTTTTTTTGTGGTCTTGTGCACCCACAATGACATTCTCTGAAAGATGTTCTGTCACCATGCAGCATGAAACACTGAACACATTAGCTTTAGGTATCCTAGAGCGGGTGATTCACAAAGTACCAGTCACAAACCATTTACCACATGGTGGGGGAAGCTGCTTCCATCGCAGAGACTCAGGTTTCATTGCATGTCGACAAACTGTTACATGGAGCTGCTGAAAGGTGTTCGTGTGTGTTTGTCATTCCTTTGTTTTCACTCGTTTAACATTTGATACGTTTTCAGTTGAGATATCTCTGTTTAAGCCAGCTGTTCAACAGGTTCAATTAGAAATATTTCATCTACAGCATGCAAACATTTAAGTTTTACTCTAGAGCAGGGGTTCCCATAATAGCTCACCTACTTTTCAAATGAAATGTGTGTGGTTGATCACAAAGTTTTAACTAGTGGGGCCATTCAGACGATGTTTGAGCTGCCACAGTGGCGTGCTGAGCAAAAACAACATTATTTAGCTGTTTTTATATAATTTTTTCTTTTTTTTTCAGTTTTTCTTTCTTTTGGTGTCATGAACATGGCAAGTATTATTTATGTAGTGGTTCAATAGTTACATCTTACGTAGGAAACCATCAAAGGTGAGATTCCATAGAACATATGGAATCAGTTTGATGTATCTGAATACTACCTTTAAACAGAAGATCGAAACTTTTTATTGCAGGGGTTAGGTCTTCGTATTAACTCAGATTCAAAGGAGAGCGAGAGAGAAGTTTTAAAGTTTAAGAAGATTTATTTCTAAACAATTTAAAACAAGGCTAACTAGCTCTAACACTGTGTAATGAATGGATCTGGATGTGAATGAGGCAAGATGGATGGTGTAAATGTGGAATGTTGTTATCAGAACTCTCATTTTTGGAGAAGCGTTAGTTCTGTGTGGGAGCGAATATTTTGCTTTAAACTACAGTCGGACTTTCAAAAACCACATCCAGACGCTATCTTGCCTCGCTACATACCCTTGCGGAGACCTCCGTTGTAGATCCAGAATGCCAGGTCCTCGGACCCCCCTTTGGTACCGGAGCCGGTGAAACAGTGTACGGTATGACGGACAAGTCTTAGAATTGCCTCCAGGTAAACAACAGTTGTTTGACAGCGTCAGCGGGACCCTGAAGGGTCAGTGAGTTCAGCTTTCACTCTGAAGGAGCGTTGTGTCAGGTGTAGCTCGCAACAGGTTTTATAATACAGCTTGTCAAGGTTCTTTGTGGTTAAAAAGTTACGAGGGGCCGGCCCGAAACTCTAAAATGTTGAACTGAGTTAAGGGTGACGTGGGGGTTAGTTTTATAATTCAGATGTTTTACTGTCCTCAGCATCTCAGAGGCATGTAGCAGAGGGCAACATTTTCAGTTCTAGCCCCTCACAAATTGACGCCTTAGTTCATCATGATAATTCCTCTTTACGTAGGGCATTAGATGATGTTGCCCCTTTAAAAAAGAAGGTAATTAATTCTCATTTACGCGCCTTAAAACAAAACTCTAGGAAATTGGAGAGAACATGGTGCTCTACGCACCATGAGGAGACCTACCTATCCTGGAAAAATAATCTTTTGCTTTATAGAAATAAGCTTCGACAAACTAGAACTGCTTATTTCTCAGCATTAATTGAGGAGAATAAGCATAATCCTAAATTTCTTTACAGTACAGTTGCTAAACTTACACAGAATCATAGCTCTGTGCCATCTATTCCCTTAGTCCTCAGCAGCAATGACTTCATGGGATTTTTTACAAGTAAAATTAATTCTATTAGAAACAAAATCTTAAGCATCCTCCCTAATGCGATTTCTTCTTCCTCAGTAAGTGAGGCAGCATCAGAGGTGACTGTAGAACCTCATCTGTGCTTGAACCGTTTTGATCCAGTTGAGCTTTCAGAGTTATCAAAAATATTAGCTTCATCTAAACCTTCAACTTGCATTTTGGATCCAATCCCAACCAAATTATTTAAAGAAGCATTTCCTTTGGTTACGGCCCCCATTCTAGATATAATCAATCTATCCTTAGTAAATGGATATGTACCACAGGATTTTAAGGTTGCTGTAATCAAACCTTCACTTAAGAAGCCTTCTCTTGATCCAGATGACCCAATGAATTATAGACCAACATCTAACCTTCCATTTTTATCCAAAGTCCTGGAGAAAATCATGGCCATCCAAGTATGTCAGCATTTAAACACTAATGCTCTGTTTGAGGAATTTCAGTCTGGTTTTAGAGAGTATCACAGCACTGAAACTGCATTAGTGAGAGTTACAAATTATATTCTCATGGCCTCAGATAAGAATCTTGTGTCTGTTCTAGTCTTGTTAGATCTCAGTGCTGCTTTTGACACAGTTGATCACAATGTTCTTTTAGAAAGGCTTGAACATGTTGTAGGGATCAAAGGAACAGCGCTAGGCTGGTTTAAATCCTACCTGTCTGACAGATTTCATTTTGTAAATGTACATGACAAATCGTCTTCATACTCCAGGGTTACTTGTGGAGTACCACAGGGTTCAGTGCTTGGAACAATTCTTTTTACTATATATGCTCCCAATTGGTAAAATCATTAGACAGCATGGGATAAACTTCCACTGTTATGCTGATGATACTCAGCTATATTTATCCATTAACCCTGATGAACCTAATTGGTTGGGTAGATTACAGGCTTGTCTTGAGGACATAAAAAATTGGATGACTCTAAACTTTTTGCTTTTAAATCAAGACAAGACGGAAGTTCTCTTCTTCGGACCAGAAATCCAGAAAAGGAAATTGCTTAGTCAATCACCTGACCTGAATGGCATAAAATTAATCTCCGAGAACAAAGTAAGGAACCTTGATGTTATCTTTGACCAGGACATGTCATTCACATCCCAGGTTAAACAGGTTTGTAGGATTTCCTTTTTCCACTTTCGGAATATTGTTAAGATTAGAAGCATCCTTTCCAGGAGTGATGCTGAAAAACTAGTTCATGCATTTATTACATCAAGACTGGATTACTGTAATTCATTACTCTCAGGAAGTCCACAGAATGCAGTTAAAAGTCTTCAGCTTGTCCAAAATGCTGCAGCTAGAGTTCTAATGAGAATTAAAAAGAGACATCATATCTCTCCTGTCTTAGCTTCCCTACATTGGCTACCTGTTAAATTCAGAATAGATTTTAAGAGCCTTCTTCTCACATATAAAGCTCTTAATAATCATGCTCCATTATACATCAGTGATCTGATTGTTCCATACGTTCCTAACCGAGCACTTCGCTCTCAGACTGCAGGTTTACTGGTGGTTCCCAGAATATCTAAAATTAGGATGGGAGGCAGATCTGTTAGTTATCAGGCTCCTCTCCTGTGGAACCAGCTCCCAGCTTTAGTCCGTGATGAAGGCACCTTGTCTACTTCTAAGACTAGGCTTAAAACATTTTTATTAGATAGGGCCTATGGTTAAAATCTGATGTTAGCCTAAATCTGGACAAGTTGGGGAGTAGAGGGAGGTGGAGTGTACAGTCGGTAAAGACGGCTCTCCCTTGCCCTGCCTCCGACATGCCTCCATGTAAATAGGATAGATTATCCAGATTAATCTCTGTAGTTATGCTGCTATAGGCTTAGACTAGGAGGATATACCGACCACTTTTGACACTCTACTACTTTCTTCTACAATCTGTTCTTTAACTGTATTATTTTCTGCAATTTCAGCTGTTAACTTTATATTCTCTCTAAGTGTTTTTCTCCCCAGAATAAGCTGCAATGATGTCTGCTGAGCTGTGGTGGCCTCATGGAGGGGGTCATCGTCTAGCACACTGCTGCTAACCACTTAAACATTCTCGCTCTCCTGATAATAACTTTTTGCTTTCCTTGACGTTGGATGTGCTACTGCTAGTTTATCCGTTTAATTATAGATCCACTAGGATAAATTCAATAAAGTTTATCTCTCACCAAATAGAATATTTACTAAGAAATCACAATATAACTATAGACACATGACTTTGTCCTGTGTGTGTGTTTGTGTGTGTGTGTGTGTGTGTGCGTGCGCGCGCGTGCGTGCGTGCGTGCGTGTGTGTGTGTGTGTGTGTGTGTGTGTGTGTGTGTGTGTGTGTGTGTGTGTGTGTGTGTGTGTGTGTGTGTGTGTGTGTGTGCCTGCTCTGTCTTCTCGATCCCCAGTGAGTCGTGGAGGATGGCTGCTTATACTGAGCCAGGATTCTCTGGAGGTTTCTTCCTGTGAAAAGGGAGTTTTCCTCTCCACTGTCGCTTTATGCTTGCTTAGTATGAGGATTGCTGTAAAGTCACTGACACTAGTCAGTGACTTGATGCAATTTGCTGGGTTCCTTTTAGGAAAAACCCTGACCTACTTATCAAGCAGAGTTCACTCACCCTTACTGCTTCGGCTCTTTGTGAGAGGAAATATGGCTTCTGACTTCAGTGTGTCTCTGTGCTTTCCCTCACCCGTTGCAAAGGGAGCTTTGTAATGTATTTTGAGGTTTGTCACAATTTACCAAATTATCTGTATGTGCTTTGATTTCTTTAAGGTAAAAGAGGAGAGGTAATATGGGAGAGAGACGATGGAAAACTCCGGAGGGGGTTTGGACCTCTCTCCCCACTGTTTCTAATTGTGTAAGGTGTGTTATTTCAGGTAAAGGCCCATGGCGCATATAAAATACCTAACAGTTCCTTATATAGGAAACATTATTTCTGATTGGCTTAATGAACTGACCTGAATTGGAATGTTTATTATGTGAAGTGCCTTGAGACAACTCTTGTCGTGATTTGGCGCTTTATAAATAAAATTGAATACTCATTCACAGCAGAAGTTCTTTTACGCAAAACGTCGCTATGCGTGTTGAGTACCACCATAGTCTGTTGTTCAAACATGCTCAGCTGTCTCAAGGCGTGCCGCTGCTGCAGTGCCTGCTTACGCAGAGCCGAATATTCTCTGTTAAGCTCATTGACGTATCGACGAACAGTGTTAATCTCAATCGAGTTGACTGAGGAGAATCCGAAATTTAAAAGATTGCCAATTGTTTTAGCAACAGAAAAATCTGTCCAGCAAATGCTTCAGCCTAATGCTGGTACCGGAAAGGTCACTGTTCGAAACTGTGAATTTAAGCGCCTGGACCAGTATGTGACGGATGTCAGCTTCTGCATGCAGTGTCAGGGTAATAGTCGAGCGGGCACCCGTTTCCGAGAGGTTGCCGAAGGCACTCGTCATTTTATCAGCACATGCCATAGCGGGGTGGAATTTGACGAAAATCTGTTGTGTGAACAGACAATAGTTGGTCATCAATAGACATCGGCGGTCTCGGAGTGTGATACCCGAAGAGGGCCCAGGTTTGTATAGACGCATTGGAGGAGACTGGGAATGAATCTCAGCCATGGTCGATATCAGACCGATACATGTGACTAAAAAAATGTAGTTTGTCAGACCTGTAAATGGATACCAGGAATGTTTTAGACTGCAGACTGGCGTGGCCTTGCGAGTGTTCGGCACAGGTGGGCGCTCTGGAGGGCCCTCGGTCGATGCGCAGGTGAAGTCAGAGAGATCAGGGTCAGCCAGCAGTTGTACAGGGCACCATTCAACTCCCCCTTTGATAGGTGAGTCACCAACCTCAGGGCTAGAGGTCATTAGCGCCAGCTGTAGTGCAGTAGGTTCAGTGATGTCATTGGCCCGTCCTTCGGCAGGTGGGGTCCCCACCGCAAGGTTCTGGGCTTCAGCTGGAGTATCAGTGCCACCATCAATCCCCCCTTTGGCAGGTGGTGTTCCCGTTGCAGGGTGTGGAGTTTCAGGTGGTGTGTTGCTGCAACCACCACCCCCCCCCCCACCCCCACCCCACCCCACCCCCTAGAGTAGGTTGTTTACCCACCACAGGGTGGCGTGGTGCTGCCTCAGTGACAACACTGACACTTGGGATGTCACTGGCTTCATTGCTATTGGATCGACTGGTCAGAGTGGTGGCCTCATTGTAGTTAACAACGCCTAAAGAGGGAATGAGGTCTTCAAGAGACCCCAAGGGTGCTGGTTGAGTCAGCCGAGTTCGGAGTGTCCAATCACCGAATTAAATGCCATCTTCGAAGCATTGGATCAGGTCCACTCCCAACAGGAAAGGAAATGATTCAGCGTTTGTTACAAACTCTGGATGGCTCACGGACATGTCTCCCACTGTGAAGTTGATGGACACCACGTTTGACAAGGTCATTTGGCTTGTAGAGTAAGGATGGATGCCCACAGTGCAAGGCGTGAGTCCTAAGATAAGACCCTGTGCAGCTGCAGCCAAGCGGACCTGCTCCCAGAGAGAGCTGGACATGATGGTGAAATCTGAACCAGAGTCCAAGACACCCTCACAGTCCAGCGCCCCCTCCAGGGTCACCGGAATGTGAGGTTTATCAGTAGGACCTTTACAGATGATACTGCAGAGAACCCTTTGTGGAAGTCTGATCGGTGAACTAGGCTGGCCAGGTCCGGTGGCAGATTCCGTGGGTGCTAGAGGACTAGCGCTGACGGAAGCGACCACACCAGACCTCGCCAAGGTCTCAGGTGTCAGTGCATGCACCGTTGTGGTAGGCTCCGCCTCTGCAGGACCTGCTTCCTCCAGCCGGTGGAGGGGTCCGAAGTCTGTTTGAATTTTGAGGCTTGTTTTTGGAAAGCCTTTTGGCTTGGAGTTGTTATTAGATTTCTGGGCCTGTTGTTCAGACCCATTGTTGCAGTTATCATTTTTACGAGTCCCTGATGCAGTCCCTTCGAGTCTTAGCGTGGAGGGGTCTGCCCCCACCGCCAGAACCAAAGGAGCATGTGAACTCTTACTTGAGTCTTTAAACCGCCTGAAGGCACAACTTGCCATTCTCCTGAGCTCATCAATGGGTGTGGTTTTAATGTCTACCGTACCCATGTATGGGCTATACTGAGCCTTTAGATTCTCAAGGAACATCTCCTTGAAACCATTTTCCTCTTCCATCCTGTCCTTACATTCCGTATCAAAGTATGCGTCGAAGAGATGTAGATAGAAGGCTTGTGGGTCTTCAGCACCACCTTGTTTGACTGACAAAGCTAACCGTACACCAGCTTCCTTAGCATCATAAGTGTACTCTTTCCGAATTGCAGTTTCCAGCCTGTTGTAATCATTTCCGATCGCATTACACTTGCGATCAATGAACGAACCCACAACATCAGAGGTTAACCTTATTAAAAAGATCTTGTCCTCCAAGGTCATTCCTGGACATCGCTGAAAGTGATGCCGGAGATCACTCAGGTATGCGTTGTAGCGTGTTGAATTGTCCATTTCTGACCATCCAGGCCTCTGTGTTCAACGCCAGGTGGTCTCTGACGGACCACCGTGCCTTTGAAAAGGGGGGGTATGTAGTGTGATGACTTGTCCATTTCTGACCTAAAAGGCCCTGCTCTGTTTTGCTCTGCTCAAAGCAAAACCAGAAGTTTCTGACACAAACCTGATCTACAAGGATGGGTCATGGCCACTTATGCTCTGTGCTTATCTAAACTATTGCTTCTCCGAACTGCACAAGAAAGAAGAAAAGAAGACAGAACTCTTTCTACTTAAATAGTAATCAAATAAATTTGTTTGGCCAAATAATCTTGTGAAGCCAATGTTCAATCAATCTGTGAAATGAGAATATTAATTACTTGATATTATAATTGGGGTATGA
Source organism: Nothobranchius furzeri (assembly GCF_043380555.1). NCBI lineage: Eukaryota > Metazoa > Chordata > Actinopteri > Cyprinodontiformes > Nothobranchiidae > Nothobranchius > Nothobranchius furzeri. The sequence continues at coordinate 55,175,442 of NC_091743.1, read as the reverse complement.
ATTACCTGGTCGAGGGTTGAACTTCTTGACACTATGGGACATTCTGTAGATGTCAGCCATAGATACAGGTGAGTTTGGTTGGGCTGTCTGGAAAGCTGGCACAGCCATCGCAGCAGCACCAGCTAGTGCAGCAGGAGGGTATTGTTGTGCAGCTGGAAAGTGTGGCTGGGCTGCAGGCACATATGGATGAGCTGCAGGCGCATATGGATTAGCTGGAGGTGGATATTGATGAGCTGGAGGTGGAGCAAACTGGCCTGGCTGAGAAGCCAGGGTTAGCTGAGGAGCTAGTCCCACCACAGCAGCAACAGGTGCAACCCATCGACATACATATATGGACAATGGGTTTCCATAGACTCCAATAACACGTTGTTGTACTAAAATGGGAGGTGGCCACCACCGCCATTTTGACCGTGTCACAGGTTCCGTCAAGCAGAAGCCGCAATCAGACAGAGATGCGCCGAGCTGCCGGGAGGGGAGAAACGAGTGGAAAACATTGGTCTCCCGAGAGCTCCACAAGCCGATAGTCGGAACCCAGCTCCAGCAACATGTTATATTTCAACCCATTTTCTAAAGTGCAGCATTATGTTAAATGCACCGGGGTTTACCCTATTACATTTAAATTTCATGGTTAAACAGTACATGTTAAAATCTAAGCTCAGCTCGGCAGTGACCTAAAATACATAAATATAATTTTACTTACCGAAAAAAATGAAGTGGAGACTCCTTGGACACTCTATTAGTGCAATTAATGCCACAGCAAGTCATTTGTCCAACAATTGCACAAAAAATATCCAAAAAAGAATACACAAACACAGAGACTAAAAATCCCGAAGCAGTTTCCAAGCCAGACCGAGGCTCTACTGAGGCCTTTCCACGAAGCTAGCTCTGTGGTCACGTGGGTCGGATGCTCATTAATTATACAGAATTTTAGGCTTTTAATACACTTAAACAGAAGAGTGAGAAAAAAATTCACCCCCTCAGAGTTGTCATGAGTGTAAACTGATAATTTAAACAAAAAAACATGTTTTGGTACCAGGCTGTAAACATGTTTATTTCTGCTGTGAAATTGGTATTTTTAACATGGGAATCAATGAGGATTTGTTCTCTTCTGACACCAGCCCCCAGCGGATGAGGGTGGAACTGCAATTTTTGGTATTTTCGGGTTGAGACCAATTTTAGAGCCGCACTGTGGGGGCTTGGTGCAACCCCACTAGCAGCAATAGCAACCGGTGGAGCAGTGGCTGGAGGTGGAGGAAATGGAGAAGGTGGAGGAGGTGATGGAGTTGGAGCAGGTTGAGATGGGGCTGTAGCAGGTTGAGACCGGTGGAGTAAAGGGGTCCCCCTTTGTCATTTGAGTGCAGAAATCTGTAATTTTAAATCCTCAATTTCCATTTCTCGGTTACGTACCCAAGCTGCAAAATTAAGGGCATCAACCCTTAAAGCACATTTCTCATTCTCCAAGGTAGCAACTTGATTCTCCATCTGGATCTTGTTAGGCAACAAGTTTGCATTTTCAGTCAGGGATTCGTTCAGCCCTTCCTGAGCTTCCATCAGCTCCTTGCCGTACTGTTCCTCGTCAAAGTCGGAACACAGGTTCCTCCTTTTTGCTGTTGGTCAGAAAGTGTGCGCATTTCACCTTACACCACATGAGCAGCAATCTCTTTGTCCCAGAGATGAGCTAGTAGAACAGCAAATCCCACCAGGTTTTCTGTGCGGGCAGCTGGCTTCACTTTCTCACCTTCTTTGAGCAAATTTTCCAAGTGTGTTAGCAACATACTTATCAGATCAGTAACCAAACAATTCTGCAGGTTGTCATCAAAACTATGAGCAGTCATGCTGGTAGAACCTACACATGCTGTTACAGTGTCAATAACTTGTCTACCCACAGAGGGAAAACACAGTTGTTCTTCCTCATACATTATTAAAATCAAAAGTGAATTTTTGTCAAAAGAATTGTAATGTAATGTACATAAACTGAAGCAGTTTTCCTTTTTACATCAAATTATTTTACTTTTCAAGCGTTTCTATTGTAATTTTTTATTGTCAAATCTAAAATATCTGTGGTCACATGTCTCGACATGCTATTTTGTGGGTCTAAATGTGTATCTCTTTTAGATATAAACCTGCAACAAAAAGATCTAAACAGTTTTGTGGCAATCACAAAGAGTTATCCCCCATCTCTTAAATTCAAAGTGGTAGAAGTGAATAGTTTGATTATTTGAACTCTGGGAAGCACCTATTAACAGCACCCATTCAGAACAGCATTGTTTGAGCCTGCTATTTCTCAGCATCAGTTCAACAATATAAATGAAAATGCTAATAATTTAAAGCTGCTACAATCGAAGTTTGGCGTGTTACAACATGTTGCACTCATGACATCATAACTGTCCTTGAGGCTCAATCTAAATGTGGACCTCTTTCGCAAACACAGCAGGTACACATGCAAGGGGACACTTTTTTAAATCAAAATAGTCACAATGAGATTCATGCTTCAATTAGTATCTCCACAAACCTGGAAATAACTACACTTTATTTTATCAGAGAGACAATAAGCTCAAGAGGGTATTTCGAATCTAGTAAATGCAGGTTGGGATTTTTAGCCTTGCACTTTTTTCACCTAAAAAGGTATTTATATTTTTTGATTGTTTTACACTGGACAATTACATGCACAAGTGCATTGTCATGCTTTGTTATCTTTATGCACAAAGAAGTCCAGAAATCCCATCTCTAGAAGTCATAAAAATGTGACTTTTCCTGACATGCCTGCTCTCTTTTAGTGGAGGCAACTGTTCTCCTGGTTTGGCTCAGTTTTTTTTTTCATGCGATTCAAAAACCATTTGCTTTCACGAGATGGTAACTATTTTACAGTAAATGCAAATGGGGAAACTCTTTGAGAATTAGACACTTTTTGCTACGGCAGGTATTTACACAAACATGGGTGGGTTTTCTTTTTCATGCATGCATAATACCTCATTCAAATGTGGGCAAACTGCACCAGCACAGAGACATGCTGTTCAGCTGACAGAGCAAAAAGTGACATAAATGGCCCTTTTTAAGACTTAGGTCAAATTAGAGATGCAAAACCTGAAATTGCTTTTGCAAAAGATGAATCTTCTCTTTGCTAATTGGGCTCAAAGTGTGAAAATACTGATACATTAATGTCTTCAGCAACATTTCTGAGACTGACAAACTAGGTGGTGCAACATGAAATAAAATATTCTACAGTTTAGTAAGAGGATAAAGGATTGAACGTAGTGTTGTTTAAGTTTAATGTTTTAGATGTTTCGCTACTTTCTTTGATTCATTAATTTATTAGGTAAATCCTCATAGACCTACTTGAATGCATTCCTGTTTCTTGACATTATTGTACTTATGCTCAGAACTATCAGATTAATTCCCACAACTCTATCTAATTTTTAGTTGGAGCCTTTTCAACATACAGTTTTATTAGATTATAAGTGAACGGGAATAAGAAAGACATTTATTCATAATGTAAATTACCCTCCAAATTTCCAGCTGAATGTATAATAAATCATGTCACCTCAATAATCCTGTTGAACTATTCCTACAAACATGTGGACAAAGGAGACTTAGGATAAAGACTGTCTTAGAAATCTCTTCCCTCCAGAAAATCCTCTGCAGGGACTGAGGTGCGAGGGGGAATCATAATGAGTTGATAAATAAATAAGAAGTCTTGAAATTTTGCCAGTACCCTTGCTCAAAGAGACAGGGGGTAGAAGGAGACAGCAGGAGCAGAGGAGAGAAGGAATATGAGAGGGAGGAAAAGGGAGAAGTTGATGTAAAGGCAGAAAGAAGCCTGAGGCGAGGATTCGTCTTGTCAAAGTAAGACTTTTAACTGGGTCCTGAATTCTGTCAACAAGATTCTTTCACAGTCTTACACCATTTTCATCTTGGGGCCTGTTGGAAGGAGGATAGTTTGTGGTTAAAGGAGGGTGATGGTGGACCTGTGGTCTTCAGATACATGTCTGAACCAGGAATATAAAGCATCAGATGTCATGAAACTATCTTATAAGCTTGGCCTTTTCCATGTTCTGAATCACACACTCCGACAGGAAACAAAGCAGTAAGCCTTTCACACCATGTGCTGAAATGGCAGATTAAAGAATACACACGTTAGGGATTATAACTAAGAGGAGATGCTGTAAAAACCTTTAGCAGGAGTCACCATACAGCAAAACTGCAGATTCAAAGATCTCCTAGCTTCTTTTTATCTCCTACTTTACATCATCAGGTTGACTGAGTGTGTGATGATTTGCTATAACTGCAGGTCAAAGTGCCAGTAAAACAATGCATTGCTATCTTCTTTTTAGGTCTGTTTCTCATTTGTTGCTCAACTCTTGGTTGCACTTTTATGGTAAAGGGGACATGTGACTTTTTTCTTGCTATGATAGTTTATGGTCTATAAAAACATGTTTATGAAGGTATTTGCACAAAATCAGTCACTCTGTCTCATGAATGGTTCCGCACCTTCTAGAATAAACCGTTTCAGGGTTATATCACTTTAAGTTAAACAAGCTGGAGCTGACCACACCCACTCACCATCCCCACCACCCCTTCACCCCACTCAGGCTGCTATAAGCTGAGACGCTCTGGTATGATAAATGACCCACACTTGTGTAGCACCTTTCAGAGTCAGAGGACTCCAAAGCACTTTACATTACAGTGTATCATTCATCCATTCACACACACACACACACACACACACACACACACACACACACACACACACACACACACACACACACACACACACACACCACCCTGTGATGACACCTCCTGAGCTACTGATGTCCGGGATCAGCTCAGAGTTGAGCTGCTGGTCCTCCAGAAGAATCTTTCTTATCAATGAGAGGTGGTTTTATTACACTTTTCCTGTTTGTGATGTCACAAATGTAGACTTTTTGTAATTGCTCTCTATAGGCACAAAATCCCTAAAACCAAACACTGACAGAAAATGGATGGATGGATTTTTTTCATGTTTTTTATTGTTTATAGAGACAGTATAAGCCAACATGGCTGCACAAAGTGACACATGAGGTGAGTTTTGCTTTCTAAGTCCCATTTATAAGTATTTGACCACAATTCCCCCCTTGACTATTTAAAAATGTGCGCTACAATTAAACAACCTCACCTCTTGACCCTCTCCCTGGCAGCTTTTTTCACTAGGATATTTTATGATAGTAAAACATAAGGACTCCTTCACCATGCATTCAGTTCCACCCAGGATCCTAATACACTGCCATCAGGATAAAAAACCACTATGGCCTAGTTGTTGAAGGCTTAAAACCATTATGGGCCTATCATGATCATACATACATGAAGATCTCACCAAGTCCCTGTAAAAACCATCGTTGTTCAGCCTTTCTCCTTTTGAATGGGGGTTATTGCTGTTGTTTTATCTTCATTCATTCAGAATAAGGGCCCAAAACATTGTTTCTAGGTTTTACTTGATGATGACCCTGCAACTTGTGATATAAATGGCCAAGACTGGGTTTCACTTCTCTTCCATTTTTGAGGAGAGATGCAAGAAAAAAAAACCTTAGTACTGTGATAGATCCCTTTCACCCTGCCCATAAGCAGTTTAACCTTCTGCCGTCTGGAAGAAGATATATTTCCATTGTATCGAAAACAATCAGAATGTGCAAAAGCTTCATTCTCCAGGCGACAAGGCTGCTGAATCTTCAATACATAACTGGACAAGAATAACATTCGGTTTCATTTTAGACTTTATACATGAAATGACAAATACATTTCTTGTGACTGATGTCATGACCAGGCTCATAGACAACCTTGAGAATATACAAATAATCTTTTTCTAACAATGGAAAGATTTTCCTCTGTTTGTTGTTTCTGTTTCTACAGATAATAGATCATGGCAAACCTGTAGTGGTAATAGAAAATTAAAAACAATATTTATTACATTATGCCAATGAAATATGTTTGTTTCATAAAATGTCATTTGTAATGAACAGTGAAACAATATAGCGTACTGTGAATAAAAAGCAGTTTTTCCATGGAGCTATTGTTGGTTTCTCCCTTAGAATTTCTTTTCATTCCAAGAAAAATTTGGCCTGTCAACTAAATAATGAAAATAATAACTTTCATTTATATAGTGCCTGCAGGAAACACAAGGACGTTTTACATAGATGACTAAACTTGACAAAAAAACAAACCACAAACATTTAATGAGAGTCTGTTGGAGAAAAAGTGGAGTTAGTCTGGAGGCTTTAGTAAATAAATGACGTTTAGAGTGGTCTTTTTTTAGGTTGATTGTTTGTGCATGGTTGATTGTGTCATTTACAAAAATCTGTGTTAAATTGTACCTTTCTGTTAAAGTGTTTCTAAGAGATTTTCCACACCTTCTCTTAACCTGAGCGCAATGAAGCCCGATCTTTGCTTTTCCACCACTGCACAGCAACATACATTCATTACAGCTGTTACTTTCCCCCACAGGAAATCGACTTTATTTGGTGCATTTCTTTCCTATTTTTAAGGCTCACCTTTTATTACCACCTAAATGCAGAGAGCCTCAGATTTAAAAGCGACCGTTTGTGGGGGAAATGCGTGCACGCATTTTGTAGGGAAAACAAATAAAGAAATCTAGCTTAAACAAATATATGATGCACTCAAGTCTCAGTCTTTTTAAGAGGAAGGGAAGAAAAGAGCCTGGAAAGGTCTGATAAGGTTCTGTCATACTAATAACATTTTCATAAAGCTCATTAATTGAGAGTCTGGAGGTAATTGCTACGTTTGCTGCAGGCCGAGTATGTTGGTAACGCTGACAACTGTCAAACTGACAAACAACAAGTTGTGGAATATGGATTTTCTACCTCTCAGCATGTGTTAATAACCTACCATCTGAGCATTGCCAAGGGAGACTGTCAAGATGGCATCAGTGATAAAATGTTAACATGTGACAAAACGCACCTGCCCGCAAGAAGAACAATTCAATTTGAAATTGAATTTGTATGACTATCAGGAAAACCTTTTTCTTAATCCTCCCCTGAGGCAAAGTAATATTGATTAAGAAGAAAAGAACGAGGAACGGGAGTCGTTTGTCCTCCTCTCTCTCTCTCTCTCTCTCTCTCTCTCTCTCTCTCTCTCTCTCTCTCTCTCTCTCTCTCTCTCTCTCTCTCTCTCTCTCTCTCTCTCTCTCTCTCTCTCTCTCTCTCTCTCTCTCTCTCTCTCTCTCTCTCTCTCTCTCTGGTTTCTGTCAGCAAGTTGCCACACACGGTCTCACTGAGCAGGAGATTCACATCAGTTAAACCAACTGCTCTCACAGCCAGTTCATGAATCTTCCTCAGAGGATGGCAGAGGCCATGTGTGTAATGGGTGAAGGCATATGTTATGTCTCCGAATTAAAAACCATGATATCACATGCTGAGAACAGGTGCAAAGTCCCACTAAAGGAGACATTTACATTAAGCTGTTGGGGATGAAACATACCAGGTCTTTAAAGCTGTACAAACCATCAGATTTTATTGTAGTTCACGGCCCGCTAAAGGTGTGGTTGACTGGAAAACCATTTTTAAGGATTATTTCTGATTGTAATTGGTCACTGTGAGTTTTCATGCAGGCTGAACATAAAAATAGTCACCTACACCTATCTCCTGCATTAGCTTTTGAGAGAAAAACAGATCTACATCACGTCGTCACTCGCAGATCAATGTTATAAACTAAGGGGGGAAGATTTTCTTCTGTTATATCTTCTGTTGTGTGGAACAGCCTGCCTTTAGAGGTAAAACCGCTGATACTGTTTAAAGCATGTCTGAAAACACATTAGTTTGTCTTGGCATTTTGCTGATAACCAGTAGGTCGCAGCTATCAGGGTTCATTTATGGCTTTATTGCTTTTAGTCTTTTGTAATTTTCTATCTTTTATTGTAGCTTTTATTATTTGTAGCTTGTTTTAATGTATCTCTACTTTGATTGTATGCAGCACTTAAGGTTTAAATGGCTGTTGCCATCAGGAAGCAGAAAATCCATGAATTAGGAGATCGCTTTGGGCCACGAGCCCAAAAACGAGCCGCTAACCAGAAAAGCTTCTGCAGCTCACTGTTTGACCACAAATTATGGAAGAATGAATAAAGCTATAACACGCCAATTCTTCCTGATGTAAGAAGGGATTTTACTCTTTCTTTTGGTACTTACGTCGCCATCGACACAGTGTTCATGAAAAGGCTGGCAGTTAATGAGTTAACGAGATCATCACTTCACTTTTTTCAGATGTAATCAAAAGCAAACTATTTCTTTGTTTATAGCAGCTTTCAGAGTAAATTTGCAGCCAAAAAGAATATTGAAATTATTTTATGCGAGCAAGTTTGACTGATTGCACACTAAATAATCGCAAAATTTGGCTAAACAAAAACCAGATGTGAAAAACATTTCAAAAGTAGCTTGAATGTTGGAGTGGAAACTCTGGCACGGCGATCTTTCTTCTTCAGATGTTTATTCCTTTTCAGCGGCTCTATAGGATTGTACAGTTTGTGTTCTTGTTTGGCTGAGATTTGTCATATCTGTGTAAGCATATTTTATAGACACACTGTGAAAGGCTGCTGAGCTATGAATCAAATGTCCCACAGAGTAAATGTGATGTGAAGCTGGCAGCCTTACAGACATCGTCAGTGCTGCCTCCCACCAACCAGCACAAACAAAGGGTTTGCTGGTGTTCGGGCTCCAGCTAATATGGCCGTCAAAGATACTGTGTCAAATGAAGAATAAACACAAGTCCAGAAGTGAAAATGAGAAATCTCTAGCTTTTGCTCAAAACTCAAACGCAAAATTAAGCAAATCATATTATAACAGAAGCATATAATGCAAAGCTTTTCAATGCTTTTGTCTCCTCTTCAGAGTAGTTCTGAAAAACACTCCACTAATTAGGTCATCATCAGGGTCATCGCTGCCATCTCATCCAGAGTTCTCTTCATCTCTATCATTCTACAAACGCTGGCTGTCACCAGCTAATGCGGCGGGCATCAGGCAATGGGCGGCGACACCGCTGCTTTCATGATGTCTGAACTGTGTGGATGAGTGATGCCGTCTGACGCTTGATGTTGGGTGAAGCGTACAGTAATAGGGAGACAGAGGTCAGAGAAACCATTACCACAGCGAGGAAGGAGGGGAAGGGGAAAAGAAAGTGGGACGTTCGCTGTTGTCTTCTCCAAATGTAAGGCGGGGCCGCCGTCCTTCTGTCAGGGCTGAACTTCGACATGCTGGCTTTGCATTCATTATGGTGGGAGACTGGCGCGACGCGCACGAATACATGACAGAGGCGGCATGGCAGAAGATCTGTCTGTCTGGGCTTGAAGCAGTGAGGATAAGTTGTTCAAAAGCAGATTTCATTCTTGACTTTTTCTTTCATTAATGTTTGGCTTGTGTGAGCTCTTTTAGCTCTTTTACTGTACATCTATGTTTAGAATTAACCCCTCCCTATCCCGTGTTCATTTAGATCTACTTAAATACCACTCTAAATTTGCATTCGTTTCCTCCACTGACTCCTCTGTGACATGAGTTGACCCCAATCCTGTCATGCAAATTTCTCTTGCATGGGAATAATAACAATAATAGCTCTTCAGATGAGGTGGCACATAATTACTACGCCTGACCCCTTCTTACAGTTACCGACTACCCACGGCGTTCAAGAGACCATTTAGTGCATTCCATCTATCAGCACGCGTCACTTTGTTGTCCTCGCGACAAGGTTACCACAGCATTACACTGATGCCCCTCCATTAAGACGCCACGTATTGTTGCAAGGTTATAACTCAATGACAGTTGACGCCAATTGATCCCTCTTATTATGATGAGTTGGAGCACCTTAATTTTTGCTGCAACATTAGCCCACCATCTGGAAGGGTAATATGACAACTTGCAGTTTGGCTTCTTGCTGCGAACATTTGCTTTATTTTAATACTTTTTTAGAAATATACACCAGCGAAAAAGAAAAGGACATGAAAGGAGGAGGGAAAAGTTAGGAGACTCCATGATCTGAAACAAAGGACGTGCTGATTTACAGCTGTGTTGTCTGGTTCAGGTCTAATTTTGGGTTCAAAGCTGTCTGTAATGAACAAATCCTGTTACAAATGGGAGGGTTATAATAGTTGAGGCATTGTTGATGGCACGTCGACATGCTAGCAGACCACCGTGACACCACCTGGCTTCTGCAGAGGAGGGGATGAGCCTGGAGCATGTCCTTGGAAGCATGAATCACTACGAGCCACCACAACTGAAGCTCGCCAGTCAGAGGTTGGTGGATTCAGGTGGAAACTGTGTTCATCACAAATGTGTCCATGATTTATGAACTCGTTACCCTGACAGGCCAAACACAAAGTGATAAGATGAGAAAAGCATTCACGCATACTCAGACTTGGTTGTCATGTTCATGTCTGTGGGTTTGTCGTGTTTTTCTTTCACACATTTCCCCCCAGCTGTAAATTAGCTTTGACCTGGTTATGGAAGGTATTTTTCACACAACTAACTTTTACAGATTTAGAATAATCGGCCCTGAAACTCATAAATGCTGAACTGATTGAATCTTACAAAGCTGCCAAGTCTTTTATGCTGCACTACTGTTGTGGCGGTAATGTGTTCAAGAGAGAAACACAGACATCCCTTATACCCAGCCCCCATAATTCGGGTCTGAAAATGAAGCCAACAAGGAAGTGAAAAAACCTGCAGTTCCACCCTCATCCACTGCGGGCTGGTGTCAGAAGTGAGCAAATCCTCATTGACTCCCATGTTAAAAATACCAATTTCACAGCAGAAATAAACATGTTTACAGCCTGGTACCAAAACATGTTTTAGGTTTAATAGATCTAGTTTACACTCATGACATCTCTGAGGGGGGTGAATTTTTGTGTCATTCTTCTGTTTAAGTGTATTAAAAGCCTAAAATTCTGAATAATTAATGAGCATCAGACCCACGTGACCGCAGAGCTAGCTCCGGAGAAAGGCCTCAGCCTGAGCCTCGGCCTCGCCTGAAAACCGTTCCACCATTTTCAGTCTCTCAACTTAGATTATTAGATGTAGCGTTTGTGTGTTCGTTTTGGATGTTATTTGTGCAATTGTTGGACAAAATGACTTGCTGTGGAATCAATTTCACTAATCGGGCTTCCAAGGAGTCTCCATTTTTTTCTGTAAGTAAAATTATATTCATGTATTTTAGGTCACTGCCGCTCTTGCACTAGCTGAGCTTAGATTTTAGCATGTACTGTTTAACCATGAAATTTAAATGTAATTGGGTAAAACCCAGTGCATTTAACGTAATGCTGCATTTTTGAAAATGGGTTGAAATATAACATGTCGGTGGAGCTGGGTTCCGACTATCGGTATGGTCCCCTCCCAGCAGCTTGGCGCATCTCTGACCGCAGCGGTGCCTGGAAACCAATGTTTTCCACCCGGTTCTCCCCAGCTGCAGCTCGGCGCATCTCAGATCGCAGCGGCGCCTGTCTGCTACGCGGCTGCCGGCTTGTGGAGCTCTCGGGGGACCTCTGTGTTCCACCCGGGTTTACGCAGCGGTCAGCCCGGCGCATCTCTGACTCAGAAGCTCCGGCGCATCTCTGACTCAGAAGCTCCGGTGTTGTGCACAGTTAACTCCGGTTGTAGCTGGGTAGCTATCTCCATTAGCTTAGTTCCCACCTCCGCGTTAGCTTTGGGTTAGCTTGTAGCTACATCGCTTCAGTTCGATGGGTGTCGTCATTTGATCCCAGCCTTACAGCCTCGACCTCAGCTCCACCTCTTTTCCCTTTTTTGGAATTGTCTAGGTTTGATGGAACCTGTGACACGGTCAAAATGGCGGTGGTTGCCACCTCCCATTTTGGCTCAAAAACTTTTAATTGGAGTCTATGGAAACACGTTGACCAGTATATATGTCGATGCTTATACCCTAAAACTCAAGCTTCTCTTGGATGATCCCAAATCATTCCCGGGCCAGAGAGGATTATCCCTCCAGGAGGTTCTGGGTCTGCCTGGGGTTTCCTTCAAGAAGCACATGATGGGAAAAGCTCCAGAAGGAAATGTCCAGGAGGCATCCTAGTCAGATGCCCAAAAGGATCAGAGGTTCTACTCTGAGCTTCCACTGGATGAATAAGCCTGGCCACCTTGCCCACATAACCATAAATACGATTTGGGACATAGATGGAGCAGTGAGCTTTTCCATTTGACTCGCTTCCTTCAACACAACAGACCACAGCAACAGCCTCCTGACTCCAGACAGGGCACTGATCTGTTGGTCCACCTCATTCTCCATCCTAGTACCACTTCTGAACAAGGCAGCAATATACCTGAATTCCTTCGCTTCAGGCATTTTGCTTTTTTCCAGAGAAAAATCATGACCTCAGACCTGCAGTACACCACAAAAATGGCAATGAACATTTAGGGTGTTTTCTTTAAAATATACTTGGATTGTATGTCTAGATCAATACCTTCAAATGTTGAAAAACTGAGAAATAATCGAATTGGGAAACAACACATGCACATTACTTCAGGATGCTTTTAGCATGTGTTTGATATGCCGAATATTTTTCACTGCTTCAGCTGTACATTTGGTGAACTGAAAACCACTTTTCACTGTTTTGACAGCAGTAACCTTTAAAAAGTTGGATATCAGGATTGGGCTTTTTTTAAACCCCCACAACCCATCTTACCTTTCTTCTTATCATAAACTGTGTGCAAGTCAACCAGAGACTTGGACCCGCTCCCGTGTATTTTAGACCCGATTTTTATGGTTACATGTTATGAAGCCATCAATATTTAACAACTAAGCATCATTTAATTAAATTTAATTTTGATGGATATTTCCAGTGATTAACAGTAACAACTACAGATTGTCACTTTATTGCTAACAAAAACAGAAAAGAATAATGTCAAAGGCATACAACTACTCAGAAGGTTATTACGATTACCAAACATGTCTTTTATTTTACAGGTTAGTTTATCTACTGGAAGCCTATGTTCTTGACAAAATGTTTCTCTAATTACAACAAAAACGGTTAATTCAAAGGGAAGGAGTGGCTCTGGAGGTAGAGTGGGTTTTCCAGTCATCAAAAGGTTTTAGGTTTGATTGCGGCTCTTGCCAGAGAATGCTGCTGTTGTGTCCTTGGGCAAGACACTTAGCCCGTCTTGCCAGCTGGTGGTGGCCGGAGAGACCACAAACCATAATTGTGATATTTTTCACACTGTAGTACATGGCATCCAAAAAAGCAAAAGCACTGATTTTGAGTTTCAATAATAAGTTTGCGCTCTCCACTCTCCGACATTGTGATTGCACTGTTGCTGGTGGGCACATGCTGAGATTACCTCCATACAAGGCACTGTTATTTCATCCTATTGAGACCAATGGTATGCTTGATCCAGGTCCTTTTCATTTGCTCCCACAGATCCCTTTTTCTCACCCATTCAACCCTGATGGCTCCTTTCACACCAGTGTCTGCACCCTCCCCTGGAAGCACAATGGATACCAGTCTGTCGCTCTTTTTGCCAGACAGACTTTTATCTGCTGAGAAGCCCACAGCTCATGGAAAGCCTTTTGTTACCTATCTCCGAGGTGGCTGAATGACTTCTTCCTTTGATTTGTACCTTGCCATTTCTCCCCTCACACTGAACATGTCTCTCTCGCACTTTTCAAATGTGACAAAATAGTTCTGTGTGTTGGTGTCTAGATTTCTTACTCATAGTTTTACTTTGTCCTAACAACAGTTTTGATCTATGCACATATATTTAATTATTTCAGGAGTGCAATGAGTGTGACAGGCTTGTCTTGTTGTGTTTGTAAAACAAAATACATTTGAAATTAATGTTGGATTTTGCAACTTCTGGTTAAATAAAACTATTCGATTCAAAGTTTAAGGTGAGAGTACATTTAAAAAAGCAGCAATGAGCCTTGAAAAGCACTCCAGCATCATTCATCCCCTTTAAAAGTCCTCCTTTCTTCCTCTACTGTTAACAAAAGCCACCAACAATCTTCTCCCAGCAGTGTGAGTGTCAGTGTCAGACAGAAATCAAGCTTTATATAGATTGTAATTGTTTCTTCCTGTTCATGTGACTCTCACTCTCTCTTTCTCTCCCTCCCCTTATCCATCTCTCTTTTCCTGCCTTTTTCAGGCAGGTTTCAACCACACAAGGTCGTTGCTCTTAGGCAGTAGCAGCTCAGCTTTATTGTTCCAGCAGGTCAGCAGGTCCTAGACACATCACAGCTATTATTCCTCTGGAACAAATGGCCATCCTATGCTTTGATCTATGGCCTTCTTCCTCAGACACTTCCATAATACCCTTGACAAGGATTTTTCCTTTTTGCTGTTCCTGTTTTTGATGATGATCCATCTCTCCTTACCACATCCTACTCTAAATGTAAGAAACTGTGAAACATTTTGTGTGTGTGACAGAATGGTTTTGTTTTCTGACCTCTAAACAACAGTGCCAATTGTTGTTTCCACATAGTGTGAAAAAACAACAACAAAGACCACCCTTAATATGTACCATCTGTCTTTTTGCTCAGTGCTGTAAAGATGCCATTGATGGTTATTGTAGCTCCTATAAAACTGCTCAACAAGAAAATAATTTCTTTTGTCAAAACAGAAATCTGGACTTTTTGTCAGAAGGCACCATCTGGAGGTGGAAAGATGTATTGCATCGTAAGCCCCTCTCTTTACTTTCATGATTATGCCAATTGTATATGTATGGTTTTATTTTTTTAATTGTCCATAAGAAATGTAGTCAATTTTGTTTCTGTCCAAGTATGTCCACAAACATGTTTGGCATCAATAAATTAGCAGCTGATTTACACTGTTGGTTGATGCTGAGACAGCGGAGAGCTATGCAATTTTTTTTTATATTCCCTACATTATATCACAGTACAGGGTTCCCATCTTGACCAGGTCTCCCATGAAAATGAGCATTTTAATTTCATCAGGATTTTCTTCCAGGGTAAATAGAATAAAATAGAATAGAATTTATTGATCCACAGTGGGGAAATTTGCTCGTTACAGCAGCACCAACAATTAAGAGAATAATTTGAAGAAAAATAATAACAAGGTACTTGTATATACACGTAGGCAGTAGTCTAGTATTGTAACCTTCGACCGCTAAAAACCACAAATAAAAATGAAAAAATCTTGAGTTCCAACACAATGCGGCAAACTGCAATAGACACAGACATATTATGTAAATTTGGTATTCAACGAGTATTGAACACATAATGAATATTGCATTGATTAAATAAAGGTTAAAGAAAATAATAAAATGATATTTTATTTAACCTTTATAGAATAGAATAGAATAGAATAGAAACATTTTTTTCTTTCCCAGTGGGACTGAAAACAAACCTTGTATCCACTCTCTCAGCAACAAGAGACCAGGTCACATGACTTTAAAAAGATTGGAATCGAGTGAAAACAATCAGATTTAACCTTCAAACAAAACAATTACTTTTAAAATTCATCCTGAGATAAAGATTTTCAAATGGAATAACAACAGCTTAGTTTTCATTTCTGTTTCATCCCTAATCCTAATATAAACATGCTTTTTTTTTTTACCAGTGTGCTTCCAAAATAAGTGAAACTTACAGGACGCCTTTGATGTGTTTTCTTTTTCTCATTATTTTAACACTTTACCGGACAGAATTGGATCAGGACTCGGTACCGAAGTTACTCAAAATCAAATGACTCGGAATCGGATCGGGAGCAAAAATACGTGATCGGAACATCCCTAATAATTGCTTTACGATGACGGTGATCACTCTTTTATGACCTGACCTTTGAAATTAGTTTAAGGTTGTAATATTTGCCTTGATCAAATCGTTAAGAGAGGAGTCTGGACAGATTGTCTGGTTGAAAATGTGCCTTTCGTTTTAGGAAAATGGCATGTCTGATGTTTGAAAGCATATTTAACCTCCAGCCAGAAGCACAGTCACTTTCACCGACAACAGGAGCAGCATCTTGTCCCTGATTAATGAGTCTCATGTAGCATTTGAAGCTGCTTCACATTAAACGTCCAACTGTAGTGTGACTTGGGTGACCCCGTTGCCCCTGTTTAACAAATGAATGGAAGGCTTATCGTGCAGCAGCCTCAGAATGGTCAGAGACTGATGAATAAAACCAAGCAGAACTGGGCATGGTACTGCCCAAAAGACTGACTTATTTTTCTAGTTTTCTGTTCTCCAAAGTTAATGACAAAGGTGATGAACGACAACAACAAAAAATAAATAAAATAGCTCGTTACAGAAAGCCTCATACACTGTAAAATCTGATGTTTTCAATTTACTTAAAAAAATACAAGCAAACTGATTGCACTTAAAATAATAAGTACACATAAGTAGGTGGTTATGTGTTCAAACTACTAATATGTACAAAGTGCAATGCACTTCAATGTAAGTTTCTGTAAGTAAGGCAAACTGATAAAATGTACATAGAAATGTGCTTACTGTTTACTTCTGCTTATGTATTTCAAACTCAGAAACACAAGCTCAATCAGCAATTTTCCCAGTACTGTGTACTGGTTACTCTTAGTGAAATGAACTTGTCTTTAAGTGTTTATGTTTATGTATTTAGCTTTAAGTGTAATTTACTTTGTAAGTATTTGTAGCTCAAGCGCATAATTACCTTGCCCTGTGTATTTATTCTAATTGTGAATCACATCTACTATTTATACAATTTTGAATACTCTTGTACGGGACTTTTATATTATAATGGTAAAGTCACATAGTAATCATCATACACTGGTGAAAGTACATCCCCATATTTGACTCATCGTCTTGGGGAACGATTTGGTTGTTCAACCAGAGTAGTGTACTTGAGTTGAATACTTGTGTTTGCGATTATAGTTCAACCAAAGTTTACTTTTAGAGAAAACAGGGGAAAAGTAAAGCTGTTACAATAAGCAAAAGTAAAACAAAAAGGTTTCAATATTTACGAGCACGCAAGTGTTTCTGACTTCTCTCCGAGAAGCTCTGACTGCTAAGCACCAACAACCCTAAGTTCCCATGTGCCACACGGGCATTTGTGTTGTTGGAAGACATACAAACCCACTATTGCACAGCAAGTATTATGTAGTCGCACCTGAAGTCCCTGCTGCTCATCCACATGCATAATAAATCCAGGAAATGTCAGCTGTGATGCCTCAGGGAAGGGTGTGCTATTTGTTTAAGCTGTGGCTTATGATGCAGCCAAGTTCCATTGATGTTTGCATAGAAGTGAATGAATGAATAAAGCATGATGGCACTTGAATGTCAATCAGGAGTTTAAAGGAGGCTGATCATGTCAAGCCTTAATCCAGCATATGCTAACCACCACTGCTCTGCACCCTGCACCTGCAGACAGAAACAGTTTTGATTGACGCTCCTCTAATGATTTTAGCTCTCACACCTAAAAAGAACCAGTCAGATCTTTCTCAGGAAGTTATGACTATTTAACATCTTACCTGTTATAGATAGCTCTTTGATTGGAGGAACAAAAATTTGACCAAATCAATGAGCTGGAGCTATTTATGTGTAACAAGAATGTGGTGAATTGTATAACAATAAACAAAACTCTAATATGTTCATGGGAAATCTTCCCTTTTAAATCGTTACACTGTCACCGCTCTTGCATTACATGACACAATAGCTTCTTTCTTATAACAATGGTGCCAAGTTGTTGCAAAGCAGAGGCGGAGCATCAGGGAGCCTGTAGTTGTTCAGAAGTGGTCAGCCTGTGACGGTAATGTGGCGTGATCATGTGTTTTTCACAAAATGGTGGAAAGGAGGTGTGAGGCTGTCTCCACACTATAGACATGCTGTCATGGACCATAGTAAAGGTGGCTGGGTAACACTTTACAATAAGGGTTTCTTTATTAACGTTATTTAGTGCAATGTCAGGCGTTAACACACAATGGGTCCCTAATGTTACCGTTATTGTTAACCATTAAAGGTGCTTGCAGATTAGCGTCAGCATGGTCGGACTGGATGGTGTGAGTTTGGTCTCGAACTGGCGGTGTAGTGTTCACATATAAATCCGAGGGACTTCCCGGGAATGCTGAAACCCTCGAGCCTGTGGGCGGCATCTAATACGTGCGGGAAAGTCTGCGGTGTCCTCCATTGCAATGCAAACAAAGGCAGGCATTAGTTGTATTGCTTTTGGAGACTCGGAATCACATTATTTTATTAATTTGCTGTGCTTGTCCTCATACTCTTGTGACACACACACACACACACACACACACACACACACACACACACACACACACACACACACACACACACACACACATACACACACACACACACACACACACACACACACACACTCACACACACACACACACACACACACACACAAATTTCTCTTCTGAGCAGCTGTCTGCTCGCCAGGGCAGGAGCTCAGACGCAGAGAACAGGCGCACACATGCACGATTGGAGAATCTGGAACGGCGACTCCATGCTACAGACACAAGTTTACTCAACAGCATCCAGCATGAAAATGAATCGCGCATGCGGAACGCCCCATACAATTTTGCTAGGCTACAAATTTGGAGAGTTACAATTTGGCTGAATCAGAATGATTTTTTTCATTCTTCTCAAAGTAATAGATGCATGTACTGTCTTCACATAAAAATATAAAGTAATGATTGTAAAATGTGTTCTACTGAACATAACAGATCATCATTCAAACCATAAACAGCTACATATTTTCTTCAAGGTAAGCTGGAGCAGAATTCTAGCTTTCAATAAACACTTTAAAATGGATTTTACAACTCGAGTTTAGGGCTTCTTCTAGGACTTAAAGTTATTAAATATGCTTACATTAGAGCAGTGTGTTGCATTACTACATCAAATTTATTGCTATAGTATATTATAGTAATGTATGTGGTCTAAATGTGTTCTACAGTGTGTTAGGACTGTCGTATTCCTGTAATGTAGAACAGTCACGGGTGTTTGTCTTCCTACAAATGCTCGGAAAAATATAAATAGGCTACTTTGTGGAGGAGTTAGGACATAATATATAATGTTATATGTTATTCAATAATTACCACAAATCGCCAGGGGAAATGTGATTATATAAAATTTTTGTGATTTGTCCCACCATACGCCGTTCAAACTGACTTACGGCGCTGTGGGATGTTTGGAACTGAGAGCTCCATGAACCACGTGACCGCGAGTCGGCAAGTTCAAAGAGTGTCGTAACTCTCTCTTTCTACAGCTTTGACAGAACCCTGCCCTCCTCTCCCAATGATTGGACAGGAATTCAAGAAATATGATTGGTAGCTAAGACTCATGCTCTCACTGGTTCCACCCAAGTTCCTCCCACTGACGCTAGAATCGAGACAAAAAGATTCATAACACTGTAGATTTGGTTTGTACCTGTAGAATGAAATGTGTGTTTTTGAGAGTTTTGATTTCAAACTTGTACCTTGATTTTTTCAATTTGGAAGTCTGCTAGTTACAAAACGAAAGTTTCATGTTTCTGAATGAATGTTTGATGTTACAAAATGAGTAGTAAATGTACAAAATAAAAGTTTGATTTTGCAAAATAAAAAATACATGTACAAAATACAACGTTCCTGTTGCAAAACAAGAAATACAAGTACGAATTGAGAATTACAAGTGAGAAAACTAAAGTTAGAAGTTACAAATCCAAAGTTACATGTGATGAAACATGTTCGAAGTTACAAAACTTGGTACAAGTTACGCTGAATATTGTCCCAATCCTAGCTCCATATAAAATAGCCTTTTTTTTGTCTCTATCCACTCATCAACACTTCATGTTCTCACAATAGAACATTCTTTGAAACTTAGCGACCAGAAGCAAATAAGCAAAATAAGCTATTTGTATGCTTTCAAACCATTGTGCTATTATTTCTAGTTTAGCTGTGAAGTAAGTTTAAAACTGAATGTTAAAAACACAAAAACACTCAGTTGTTTTCATAGAAATTCTGTTTAGCATCTGACAGCATATTGAAAGAGCACCTCTGAGCTTTTCCTCTCTGTCCGAGTGACTGACTGTGGATTTTTAGTTGTCGACTCCTGGAGGCCCAGAAGTTTCCACTGCCTTGTTTTTCATTCTCTCAATCCCTTTCCCTGCTAGCCAAATCACTGAGCTATGACTACAGCGCTGGTTGGGAGTCCTTATCTGCTATCATTAAAGATGCATTTATTCCATTGCCTCGGGTGCTTGTGGGTGTTTGTGTGCATGTGTGTATATATGAGCTTTCAAATGCCTTTTTCTTGTTTGCATGTGCACATGGTTGATGTATGTGTGCAAAAAAGAAAGAGGAGAGATGGAGAATGAGCAAAATAGATGATTGCGGTATAGGTGTGTGTGTGTGTGTGTGTGTGTGTGTGTGTGTGTGTGTGTGTGTGTGTGTGTGTGTGTGTGTGTGTGTGTGTGTGTGTGTTGGGGTGGCTTCAGGGGAGTCCTGTGTGTGGATGTGGATAAGGCTCTGTGTGTTCCTGTTCATCTGCCTGTGATTTGTGTCTGTTCTCCAAGGTTAACACACTCCTCCCACACAAGGCTGATCTAAATAGAGACAGAGCTAGGGTAAATGGGGATCAGAAGTCAAGCGCTGGCAACCATGCTAAATTATCGGCGGAAATCAACGCAGTCCTCATTAATTACACAAAAGGCCGTTAGTCATTTCCACCTTCCCCCACCAGCCCACCCTCCCAACACCTCCAAAACTAACTGATGCTCCTCCAGTGATTCCTCTCGCTTTGGCACATATGGAGCTTATTCAAAAATTTCTGCATATTTAATACTCCCGCTCACACGAGAAAACAGAACAAGGGCATACATGAAAGGAGATTGTCTTTGCTGCTGACATTGGAACAGAGCAACTGAAAGATAATGCAGTCTGTGAGTCACGCTCACCTTGAGTCCTCACTCCTTTTCATTACAGCTTTTGTCTTTCACTAAAGGTTGCAGTATAGTTTGTCTTTTTAGCAGCAGTCATGTCTGTAATTTATGAGGAGTTCAGTGTGTTTTGCTGTTAACAAGAGATGGAGTCTTAATTTTCTTCAAGGAAGAGTCTTGAAAAAAGATGGAAATTAAAAAGACATCTTCACAAAAACTTAGTTTTTTGGTCAAAATAACTTTCAGTAGTAAAGACATGCTTCAAAAAGGCAGAAATGTTTGATGAAAAGTGAATAAAATTAAGCTAGCAGCCAGGTTGGTTTCATCCAAAGTCTAAAGACATCTGTAAGCTGCTCTACAACACACTAGTCAGTACTTTTTACCTTTATTTGAATGCAGTACATTAAATTATCCTTCTTAATAACCAAAGACACACACATCTCAATTTAAATTCAAAAATTAACAAAACACGTCCCCTTTTAAAGTGTCCTCTCTGTCTTTGTTGTTGACCTACATCCTAAAGTTTTACATCAGCTAAACAGCAATAAGGCTGCTGTCAACCACTATGATAAATGCTAATCTGTAAATATCTTTTAAACGGAAGAGAGAGACTCAGTTTCAATTTACAATATTTTCAATTCTGACATTTCTGATTAAAAGAGAACTACTTTCAATAACAGCAGATTATTTGTGCTGTTGACAAAGCTATCCAACACTTGGTTGTGTAAAGTTCACCCAGTTAGCTGCTAAAGTCAGTATGTCTGAGCATCACTTTTGCTGAAGTGAAGAGAAACGTTTCCATGGGGCAGGAGAACACGGTTAATGGGCGAATGGTGAATTTATTAATCTGGGAAATGCTTTGGTGAATGTTAGGAGCTGTTGGAGTCGTGTCCTGTCATTCTAACATGAACATGTGCTTTGCTAAAAAGTGATGGTCTGCCAAAAACAGATCAGTCACCATGGGAGTGAGCACACGTCTGTTTGAGCATCTGCAACAACACAGCTAATGGATGATATGATATCAACAGTGACTGTGAAGTGGCTCTACTTCAGATATTTGGAGTTGCTGATGTCATTTACTAAGATAAATGCATAAATATTATGATGAACTTTCCATTACCAGAACTTCAGGGTAAAGTCACCAGAACCTCCCATCATGTGCATGTCTCCACTTGACCAGGCCAGCTGAACGGCTGAGTACCTGCTAAGGGGTAGGTACTCAGAGTGGCCCGGTAAAAGGCTCGGTTAAGTTGGTGGGCACGAACGCCGCCGAATAGTTGCGACTCAGTTGTAAATGACATTGTTGTAGTAAGTAGGAAATGCATACGGTGGTGGAGAACCAGCATTTTGGGAAACGCGTATTGTTGGCACATTCTGCACTAATCGGTGACGTAACTCAATGCAGCGGTCAGGATGTGCTGTCGTTTAGCACATTCCTAACAGGGCCAAACTGTATATGGAGACGGAACAGTTAAGAGGACTGGGCCTTTGGATCGCCCGGTCAATTTCCCCCTCACAGCATTTCCACTGTAGTTCCGGTAAAACTCACCTGCCTTGCCCGCTGGTGATAGTCAGGGTGGTCCTGCGTGTGTGGCAGCCTCGCTGATTTCAGTGTGCCCCAGGGCGCCTGCGGCTACAGTGCAGCTTATAACCAACACGTGAATGATTGTACTGTAGAGCTCTTTAGAGTTCTTGGAGGTGATAAAGCGCTACACAAGTACAAGCCATTTATCAATTTGTTAAAAATCCAGCTGTGTATTTAAAATAATTAATAATTACATCAAGGCTGGTTATCTTTGAAGATTTCAAATCAATAGAGATTTCAGGAATTGAGATAAAATGAGGACGCTAATCACTAAGGTCCGGTCCAAAATACAACTCAAAGTAACTCCACAGACTTTAATTTCCCTAAATTAAGCCTTGCTCCATCCATATCTGTCTGTTCAGCCTTGTTAAAAACAACAATGAATCATTTAATAAATCATTTCCAAATGCTATAACATTTTACACTGCAGTAACATCACAACCTATCAAAAGCATCCGCTAGGATTAGGACAACTGACTTAAAGCGGGTTAGCAATCGCCATACATGTATTGTCATCCCCATCATTTTAAAAGACCAATGCATGGAAACATGCTTTTACGTACCTTTTGGTTACACTCTGCTCGTGACTCTTCGCTAAGGTCCCCCAGCTCCCTCAGAAGCTTAACATTTCCCACAACATGTCCCGTTGTGCTCCTCGGTACACGACTCTTCCATTTAAAATCGAGGCATCAAAAAGGCAGTGGACAAAAGACGAACAAAATGGAATTTTGTTTTGGGTCAAATTACTGAGTGAAGAGATTTGCTTTAACGGGCTTCATTATTTACCACTCCAGGGCCACAAGGACAAAAATAAATAAAATACTGTGTAGAGTTCCAATTCCTCTGGGGCTGCAGTGAAAACTGTACACCATGCTGTGATGAGCTGATGTTCACACATCTATAAAAAACAAGAGTGTTGGTACACATGAGCACACAAAGTGGGCACAGTGTTTCCACTTTAACTCACTTGAGGATTTGCAGCGTCGTATCTCATTTAGGTTTGTGTGATGATTTGGTGTGTTAGCCTTGTTAAACACTGCAACACACAACCCTCAACCAGACCAGTGTTTTAGCTATTACCATATTTAGCCGAATATAGGACGAGTTTTTTTAAATTAACAATTATACAAAAAGGGGGGTTGTCTTTTAATCGCCGACTAAGCGTTTACATTATATATATATATATATATATATATACATATGAGGTCATTGAACTAGAGAAGAAAAATGGCGGGGAGGAATCTGGAGTAAGCGGATCTAAAACTAGGCAAGTTAACCAACATCTGCAGCAAAGTTGCAACGCTAACTTCAAAATGATGGTTGTCAATGCAGCAGAAGCAACTAACAACTACCAGGCAGCCATAAAAAACGGCGTTGCAGAGTTTAACGTCCGAAGATGGCGCATCCAAAAAGACCGTCTGAGAAATGCCAACAGCAAGAGAAAAGCTTTTCGTGGTCCTCAGCGCGGCCGCTTCCAAGAAATTGACAGGCGGGTGTGTGTGAGTTTGTTACTGAGAAACGTAATGAAGGTCTGCCCATTACCAGAGCTATCATCCAGCTCAAAGCCTTGAACATTGCCAAGGAGTTAAACATACCGACCACTGAGTTTAAAGCCAGCACTGGCTGGTGCATAAGGATGATGCACCAGAGCGGCCTCGCACTGCGACATAGAACCGGCCTTGCCCAACACCTGCCATCAGACTTCGCAGAGAAGCTGCAGTCTTTTCAGCGCTATGTGATTAGCTTGAGGAAAAAACACTCCTACACACTGGATCAGATCGGGAATGCCGACCAAACACCGGTGTTTTTTGACATGCCTACATCTGTGACTGTGCACGAAAAAGGTGAGAAGTCTGTTATTGTGAAGTCAACTGGAAATGAAATGAATCGGATCACCGTCATGTTGGCGTGCCTGGCAGACGGGACTAAGTTGGCCCCGTATGTGATTTTAAAACGCAAAACTGTGCCGAAAGAGCCAATGCCAGCTGGCATTATTGTGAGAGCCCAGGAGAAAGGCTGGATGGAGAGCGAACTTGTGGTCGATTGGCTGAAAGTGGTGTGGGGAACGCGACGCGACGCGGCGCGGTCAGAAAAAAGAGAAACATGCTGATTATGGATGTGTTCCACGGACACCTGACTGATGCTGTCATGACTCAGGTGAGGAAGATGAACGGCGGCCTGGTCATCATACCGGGCGGGATGACAAGCCAGCTGCAGGTGCTGGATATGGTGGTTGACAAGCCTTTCAAAAACAACCTGCGCAGGAGGTACAAAGAGTGGCTCCTGTCCGGTGATCACGCTCTCCATCTGGAAAAATTCAAAAACCGACTGTACCTCAGCTTTGTGAATGGATCCTCCAGGCATGGGATGCAGTAACAGCAGAGAGCATCATCAATGGCTTTAAAAAGTGCTGCATATCCAATGCTTTGGATGGCAGTGAGGATGACATTCTGTGGGAGGAGGCGGGACCGCAGCATCAGAGTGACAGTGACTCTGAGCAGAGCTAAGCAGAGGACATCCGTGAGTAAATGCCTCATGCAGACTTTTGAAATGACTTTTGATTTGACATGTTGAGAGAAGTTCACAGTTTGACTACAGTGGTTTTTTTTTGTTCAGTACCGTTTGTGTAAAGCACTTTGAGTTGGATTTTATTTGTTTGATTAAGTGCTATATAAATAACATTTGATTGATTTCCTGACAGAACCCCAAAAGCTTCATAACAAATTTTTTGTGACTACATTAATAGGTAAATATTGAAGTAGTCTGTAATTCAGGTATTACTGTATATACCAACATTTTTCAAATATTAAATATTTTCTTTAAAAAGTGAATTTTGCCTTTTTCTTAAAATTAATCTCTTGGAAAGGGGGGTTGTCTTATAATAGGAGTCATCCTATATTCGGGTAAATACGGCAGTTATAAGCTGTCCTACAGGACCACGCTCTTTTTGTTGTTTTTTGGCTGTTTTATATGATAAAGGACCTGTTAAAGATTGTTAAGTTTGTTAAGGACATGTTACAGATTTATTCTAAGGAGGGCATACGCTAGTTATTTAAATACATTCATTGTGGTCTCTAGTATGAATGCATGCCTTGTGAGTCTCTGTGGAATAAAAGCTCTGGCGCTCCTGTTTTAGTATGCAGAAGTTAGTAAGTGGAGTGAGGACGAACATCGGTAGGATTTGGAGTCTTATGAAATTTCATGATATGCCAACATCTCACTTCGGATTGGCTAACGGCAACACAACTCTTCTGCTGCCTCCATTCGCTCTGTAACATGTTATCCCCATAAATAATACAAGCCCTAGCATTTTATGCCATGTTGTGGAGTTGATAATGCTTATAGTTAGCTTCTACTAGCCAAGACATGCTCTGCTCTTTCCTGGCTACTATTTTCACATCCTGCATGCATGACAATATCAGTGTGATTGATCATCTGTCAAAAAATAAAACAAATTATATATATATATATATATATATATATATATATATGTATATATACATATATACACACACACACACACACACATCTCCCAGTAACTTCTGCTTTTAAACTATGTAGTTGGATAAATTGTAAACTAAACTAAGATCAGCTCTAGGGCTGAGCCATGTCATACTTTACATGGTAGTGCCAGTATTTTTTTTCTGACCAGCAAAAAAAAAAAAAAACCTCATACATCATCATGTTAATTAGATGATGTCAACACATCCTTACGCTCACGTGGGTTACGCAGCACAGAGTAATTAATGACGTGAATGGCTGGAATCTCAAAAGTGGTTGCTTGTTTTCAGACACTCATAGCACTAGGCCACCTTCTCAGTGTCTGCCCTGGGACTGAGATATTGGGGTTCCATTCTGGTTGGGTCATACCAAACACTTTATAAATGGGATCGAATTTCTCCCTGCTTGACACTCCGCTTTAAAGGGTTGGATTGGGGGTTAAACCACCAAATGGGCGCAGCCACTGCTACAGCCCACCACTCCTCAAGGGGATGGGTCAATGGGGAGATGTAATTTCACCAGTGTGTGATGATGACTATGGGACTTTAACTTTTCACAAGTAGTGGAAGATTCATGGTAGTTCTGAGGTATTCGGGCAGCTGCAGACCCCTGTATGCTCAGAAAATCATGATACATTCTTTGGGTCATATTGCCCATCCCTAATCAGGTTCATTCATTTGAAATCAACCCTCAGTCACATTTTACTAGTTGATATTACAAACATACATTGCAATAAATGTAAAGTGAGTGCACAGAGTAGGATGTTCCAAATGAATATGACTCAAATGTATGCTAATTTCTCTGTTCCAAGGAATTAGCTGACATCTTAAAGAAACCCATTCATTATTTCCCAGCTGGGGTGGATTACTCGTCAAAGGGGGCTGACATTTACCGTATGCATTTCATTATTGGAACTGACCTGAAAATTAACGGCAGCCTGAGTTTAAACCCCCACCACCCACCACCAGCCCGACCAAGACGTCGGCCCTCTCCCCGTCTCTCTCCTGACCTTTCAGTACTGCATTATTTAACGCAAACAAATCCCACACAGACCACCTCTGAATGCTAGGAAAAGGTATTGACAGAGACATATGGCTGCTGTTGGACAACATGCATAATTGAGGGGAAGGAAAACAGGTTATATCCCTGGTTGGGGTGTGTTGGTGTGTGAGTCAAAGACACCGACCTTGGTCTTCTGTGCCCACCATTGCGGAAATAGACCTCTGATTGAACACCTAGTAGTAATTATTTAATCATGTCAAGCTACACACTGACAAATACAGCGTATGTACTGACCACATTTCATTTTGCTGAGACAGGACTTGGATTTCCTAAAATCCAATTAAAAGTTATTATATTTCAAGAATTAAAATAGATATTTTGCACAGATTAAATCTAATATTCTGTGTTTTTATTTCTATAAATTCACATTAAGATTAAACAATGGGACTTTTTGATGTGGCTCTTTTCAGGGCACCACAAACCAGAGGACAACCTCCACTAAATGGTGGCCCATTGATGACAATCTAAAAAGCGTCACGAGGAGTCTAAAAAAGCAATTTCATAATTAACAAGAGTTTACAAGAAAACTAAAGAAAATAAATGATAGTGCGGTAGAGGAGGACAATGAGTCGACATTAACAATCAGGTCTGCCAGTGAGTAACGAGCTCACCCCCAACATTTTAATTAGCAGCCCGCTGGACGGCACAGTGATTAATGAACACTATTTGATTTCAGTGGTGCTCTGAATTAATAACAAATTGACATTTAATGAAAATTACTTACAGCAATTGGAATTAAAGCTGTTACTTGCCCCTTTATGCACCACAGAATAATAATAATTGCAAATGTTGTTATCCCCAATTGATCATAAACACGCTAAAAGAGATATCAAAGGTGATAAGACTTGAATTACGTGAGGATTTTTTGCAGACAACATTAACAACAGCACTTGTTTTTTCATAGCCTTGGCCTGGGGCTCAAGCATGAAGAGTTTCACTGAGCTGTTTATCATAGATTTCCATCATTCTGTGTCTCAGCTAAGCAGCAAACGGGGATGACAATGAGAAGCCCGAGCACTTGGAGGGCTCATGAGTGTCATGCATTTTGTTTTTCTTATCACTCCACAGTTAAACTGGACAGTGCAGCTGCGGGATCAAACCTGCAACCTTCCGATTGCTGGACAACCTGCTGTACCTCCTTAACTATGGCTTTCTCTCTATAACAAGAAAAAGAAAAAAAAATGCATGTTACTTCTCTTTTCGCTAGTTTATTTTTTTTATTTTGTGTTGGTATGGGGAAAGAAACTTTGTCTTATTTTACACAAATGATTTCCAACAGTTGGAAAAGCTGACTGTAGGATCTTGAGGCAAATTCACTGAAAAATGAAATATATGGAAAAATTGGCTAACTGATTCAAATGCATGCAAAAATAATAACACTAAAATGCATCTGAAAAGATTAAAAAGTAGTTTAATAGTGTATTTGTACTTAAAACGAGTCTCATTTTCATTCCGTCGGACATTGGTGTTGTCAGCAATTATTTGGATTGAGTGTATTTAATTTATTTATTTATTTTCTTTTGTCCCTGTCACCTACTGAGACAGGTTAATTCGTAAAGAGAAGATGTGGCCTGGGGATAATGTGACAGGTGGAGAGTCAGGGAGTGGAGCCACACTGTGTTTGATCTCTCACCTTCAGTCCTTCTCACTTCTTTAATCAATCTGTTTAGGTTTTTTTATGTAACTCTTTGTGTTTTTTCCCCTTTATGACAGTGAAGTGACCCTCATTTTATATTCAATTGTTTCATTTAAGTATAAAAACTTTCCTGAATAGTTTCACCTGTACAGAAGTGTCATTAGTGATGGAAAGTTTGGGGCATCAAGGTAAGTCTAGTCATCTGAAATCTTCACTAAGAACTCTCCAATAGGAATGAAGACTAATGCCTATGGTGTATGTAAACCAGTCAACTCAACTCAACTTTCAAACAGAAACAAAAACAACAGAAATATTTTTCATGTCCACATGAAAAGAAGCAATAAAATAAAATAAAATAAAAATGCTGAGTTCCATTTTGTTTGCACCTAGGCTGTTTCAGTATTGTCCTGGCCCTTCATTTCCTATCATAAGGATTAGTGATTAAAATACTTTGTGACACAATGGGAATTTATTTACATGAATACTCATCTAACGTTCTATATTTGCTATTGTTACAACCAGCACCGATATGTGTTTGGAACACCTCTGCAGTCTACTTATTCAGCACCATGGACAGCTCCCCCTGGATGCACTGTTTGCAGATGAGCACCTGGGACAGCACAACAGCAGAGGAGCTCTTTGCATGGCAGCTACTTTAAATTAGGTGATGAATCTCACTTTTGAAACCAAGTCTTCTGGCTTGTGGTTGTGGAGAGAAGAGAAACAGGGACCTGTAGGCCCTCTTCTTCTCCCAGCTTCTGTACCTTGTAGCAGATCCCTGAGGTCCAGTGGCCAAAGCCTACTGGTTGTGCAGCGCACCAGGCTAAAGACCAAAGGTGACAGATCATTTGCTGCTGTGGCCCCATACTCTGGAACTCTCTCTCCCTGAGCCTGAGATCAGTGGATTCAGTGGTCTCATTCAAAGAGCAGCTGAATACTCACCTGTTCAAGCTGGCTTTTGCATGACCTTCATCACCACCTCCCTCATTCTGTTTTTCTACCAACTCATCCTTCCGTGGGATGAATGGATTTCCTCATTCCTATTAATTTTCTCTCTCTTTCATTATATTTTAACCAAATGTTTAAATTGTTTTTAAAACCTTTTTTATATCTAAAACTTTTGTTCTTGTGAAATTCCTTGTGATTTTTATCGTGAGAGGTGCTATATAAAAGATATTTTATTCTTCTTTCTTCTTTCTAGAATCTAGTGTGTGTTGTGTGCTTTAGAGAAGCTTGTGTATGCAAGTATTTCACTCCAGGGCGGGTTATTTAGTTTTTGGGGACCGTTTGTAAATAATGGTTAGTTTGTTTCTGTAGGCTATTGTGATCTAGTCTCCCCTTGCCCTTTTGTTTGTTCATGTTGGAACAGAGCTAAGGTTAAGCAAACTTGAGTTAGTTTATGTTTTAGGCCTCAGCTCTTTAGTTAGTTTTTACATCCCTTTAGCATTTAGTGAATTACTCAGGTATTCTCCCAAAAGGGTTGAATTTAAGTTCTATACATAAAAGCGATGTACGACTCTTTAGTTGTTCTTATGTTTAGGTAAAAACATCCACGAGAAAGCCTGTTTGTCAACCATCCTGTTTTTGTTTTATGGCTTACAAATAAACCATTTGTTGTATTCACCATCTTACGCTCATCATTATGTTACATGCTTCCTCATACTGGTACCTCATCCATGAATTTAACAGTTGTCATATAGCTTTTGATTTTTTTAAATGTTTTTTCCACAGAAAAATGATCTTTGCTATGAGTGTGACTTACCCAAACACATATTGGCAAATGATTCCGGTGATGCTGTGGTTCTAGTGCTCTTGGACTTGACATCAGCCTTTGATACCGTTGATCATAACATCCTAATAAACTGGTTGGAGCGGTCTGTGGGCATTACGGGCCAGGCACTTAAGTGGATAAGATCCTACTTGACTGGGAGGAGTTTTTGTGTGAGGTTGGGGGACTGTCCCTCCGATCTGGCTGAGCTGCCTTGGGGAGTTCCCCAGTCTAATAAAGCTAATCAAAACAACTGTTGGTCAATAATAATCAAGTGACCGATCTGTGAAATCACAATGTTATGATTTATGTGTTTAATGAATAACAGGACTTGGGGCCAACTGAGCTAAACATCCTGATTCACATAAGATAAACACATGACATATTGTTCACTCATCCAATCAGAACTTCCTTTCTGATGCGTGGCAGAGTTCTGTGGTGTTTAGTTAATCTGTCCACTCCGATTCGCTGGGAATCATAAACAACCAAGCTTAATAAAACAGAACAACACCATTTTAATTCAGTTTCAACGTAGTTCAACGCAGTTCCAACCAAGTACTCAACCAGCTCTCAAATCCATCTGATATCCATCATCGCTAAGTGAAGTACAGACTGGCTAGCTGTATTTTCTACTTTTAAGCTGAGAACTGTCAAGCTGGAAAATTCTGTCGTTTTATCAACAAGACGACGGTTCCTTCAGAATAAAAGCTGAACTCTCTGACCCAAAAAGGGGGGGGGGGGGGGGGGATCTCTACGTGATGCTGAAAACCTGCCGTTGTACCGGGAGACGATCCATAGACTGGTTTGTCGTGCTGCCGACGCTGTTTCACCAGTTCCAGCACCAAGGAGGGTCCGAGGACCTGGCATCCGGATCTAACACGGAGATCTCCGCACGGTACGTAGATCGGCATAGATAGCGTCTCATGTCTTTCTCCTGAAGTCCATCGTCGGTCAGTTAGGAGCGAACAACATCTCGCACTCAGACTCGCCTCCAGCAGATGGAGATTCTGAACTGACACACACACACCAACACTTCAGCATTACATTCATCTGCATTCATCATTAGAGAGTTAGTCCTGGGGATTGTTTCAAATAATTATAAAATAAATATTCTTAAACGTCCCATTTCTCTCTCTCTTCTTGTCTCTAATTCAATACAAGGTGTTTGAATAAAATTCCCTGTAGTAAAAACAACCTCTTTTTATTCTAAGGGCCCGGTCCAAAGATTAATGATCCAGCTCAGGTTTGGATTAGTGATATCTCTGGACCTTAATACAAGTGTAAGAATATACCAATTATATTCTGCTACATTTAATGGCGAGCCTTAGCCAGATATCTACACAGTTTTAAGGCACTTTGTGTCGAGTTTGAGACATATTTGAACTCTTTGAGCCGTCTGAGTTGGACAAAATAACAACGGACAGGTGTGTCGCCTCTGCAAACTTCTCTCATTCAGCTAGTGGTGGACATTTGCATCATGTAAAGGGGGGTTGGACATTAATCACCCTCCACAGGAGGTGCTGTTTCATCAAACCACTCTAAGGCTGACGTGGCACATAGCGGCCATTTTAGGCCAACCACTGAAGGAGTATTTTCCTGTCTTGTACGTTGAATACTGTATGTTTTCTTGTTTGTCACGTGGGTTTGTGACACTGTGTGCAATTGTTTGTGAAACCGGAGATAGTGATATCCCCGTCGGAAGTTACTTTCATCCGGTAGCCGCTTGATCCCCGACTACCGTCCCGGTCAACTCGCTAGCATTCAACCGCTAGCATTCAACCGCTAGCATTAATTCGCTAATAGCTGAAGTTGGACACGGAAGTGCGCCCCTGCACGCCCAGGGTGCGGACGCTAAAGTCCAGAAATTACCACGTCGCTCACGTACGTTTGGTTGCTCGGACTGGTCCGTTTTGACCGTTAAGTCCTGGTCGCTCCAGGCTTTCGCTAGCTTAGCCAAAAGTGCTAACTAGTCACCCCGGTGAGACATACGGTGGCGCGTACCGACAAACTGTCAAGCCGTTTCAACGCAGCGATTCTGCGTCTCAAAATCCGCTACGCCTTCGAGTACTAGGTACAGTCGGTTGCTTTAGCGGCGGTTCTTTAAAATGCTCCTGTGTAAAGAATCGGATTTGATTACGGGGCTAGACGCCGAGTGACGGACAGCGCATGCGCAACAATCCGCCATTTTGAGTGCCCCAACTCGTAGCTCGACCGGCCATCTTGGGCAGGTCAAAAGAGAGTGATATTTTTGGCATTACTTAATGGCTTTGGCCTGAAGGTGCATTTGAAAACCAGGTTTTCCTGTAACTACTTCTTTAATAGGTCATTTTACTTGAAGATGTCTGCAGAGGAGGGAGACCTACACTCACTGGGACCCCAGGTGATTGATGCAGTGGAATCTGTGGTAGGAGAGACAGGCTTAGCGGATCACGGTTATGATGTCGGCCTTCGGGGTCACACCACTGATGAACTGCTATCTTTACTTCAAACTACCATGTCCGGTATCCCCACCACAGGTAAGCCCCTTGTGGGAAAAGCCCGCACAGAGTCCCTAGTAGAGTTCGCGGTACTGTTAGCTCACTTGTGGGAGAGAGAACTGGGTCAGCTGAGTGTGGCTAAGCAGCAGCTAGCCGCGGTCCAAGGCCAACTTTCGGTAGCTCTTGCTGAGAAGGATACGGTGTTGGATGACAGGAATCAGCTGGGACACAAACTGGAAGGTGAGAACTTGAGCTTAAAACAGGAGGCAAATGGGCTTAAAGCCGACATAGCGAACCAACGAATGGAAATGGATTATTTGCAGGCAAAGCTGTCTAGACCGGCAGCACCGAAACACGAATTGCACCTACGCGCTCAAACAACACCACCTCCTCCGGCTGATGCTATAGGCGCTGCTCCACCGGCGGGTGGAGGCACACCTGCTGGAGTTGGTGGAGGACAGGTCCATCAGCCTGGGCTATCTAGCCAATATGGGCCCCCTTCAGCACCTCATTCGGGTTGCACGGCTCCTCAGCCGGCACATCTGCTTCCAACAACGGCCCTTTACCTTGGTTACCCTCAACCTGCTGCACCGGTGACCCCTCAACCGGACGTCTACCGGATGGCTCGGAGCGTCAAACGTTTCAGCCCTGCACCGAGTACTTCGTACCCGGTTGATGCGTACCTGAGTGACCTCCGACACCACTTCCAGCGGTGACCGGGAATGTCCATGGAGGACAAGATCTTTCTGATAAGACTAACCTCCGATGGCGTGGGTTCGCTCATTGATCGCAAGCGTAACTTCATTGGGGACAACTACAAAAAGCTACACCAGGGATCGATTTTGGCCCCACTATTTTTCTCCTTATATCTCCTACCCCTGGGTGAACTATTCCGTAAACATGACGTGTCATTCCATCCATATGCTGATGATTGCTAGGTCATTTTTCCAATTAAGCGTGGTGGTTTATGCACCATTCAACCTCTGTTGGACTGCCTGGAGGACATCAAGCTATGGTTGGCTCAGAACTTGTGTTT
Source organism: Nothobranchius furzeri (assembly GCF_043380555.1). Taxonomy (NCBI): domain Eukaryota; kingdom Metazoa; phylum Chordata; class Actinopteri; order Cyprinodontiformes; family Nothobranchiidae; genus Nothobranchius; species Nothobranchius furzeri. The sequence goes on along the minus strand of NC_091743.1, from coordinate 55,141,538 downwards.
TAACGAACACAAGACTGAAGTTATTCTGTTTACGCCATCTAAGACCCCAGGAGGTACCCAAGGGCTTGATTTTTCCACTCTGGCACCGCATCAGAAGGCGGTGGTCACTAACTTAGGGGTAAAACTGGACGTAAGCTCAGATTTGATGCTCAAGTGAACGGTATTGTGAGATATTGCTTTTTTCATCTACGTCGCATAGCGAAAATTAAGCCTTTTCTGTCCCATAGTCATTTGGAAACTGTAATCCATGCCTTTGTTACCTGCAGGCTGGATTATTGTAATTCGCTATATGCGGGTCTTAGGCAAGCTCCAATAGCACGCCTCCAGGCAGTTCAGAGCTCTGCAGCTCGGTCGTTAACATCTACCAGGAGGTCTGAACATATTACACCAGTCCTACGTGCCTTGCATTGGCTCCCTGTCTTTTATCACATCAGGTTTAAGGTCATCCTGTTTGTGTTTAAGGCGTTAAACTCAGGGGCTCCTAAATATCTTTCTGAAATCATCCACTAACATGCCCCAGTGCGTTCCCTTAGGTCAGCTGACCAGAGATTACTAATTGTGCCTAGGTACAGCCTGAAGTCTTGTGGGAGTCGTGCCTTTTCAGTACTTGGACCAAGTCTCTGGAATGAGCTGCCAGCTGAAGTAAAACAGGCCAAGTCATTAGAAACCTTTAAATGAAGACTAACAACACATCTGTTCTCGCTGGCGTTTGGACTTTGAAGTTGGGGGAAGTAGGCCGGATGTTGGACTGTGAACTTGCACTCAGGTTTTCGTATTTTATTTTAAATGGATTTCTTATTGTATTTTAATGGTCATATATCTGTCCTATTGTGGTGCTTTTGATTGGTGTACAGCGCTTTGTTTGTCCATTTTGGCCATGTTAAAGCACTCTATAAATAAAGTTGATTTGATTTTGATTTTGATTTGATAATGTGGACAGTACAGTTGCTATAGTGACTATAGCGACAATCTTTTTTCCTGTGAAAATATCAGAGCAGACACAATATTATTGCAAGAGACCCATAAATCTGCCACATCCACAGATGAACTTAAAACATCTGAGTTTCCCAGCATGTTCTCTGCCTGCTATAACTTTAGGCAAAGAGGTGTAGCTAATTTAATACACAAAAACGTCAATTTCACAGTATTGGACACAGTTTCAGATCCAGAGGGTCAAATCATAATACTAAAAATATCTATACAGAACCAAAGCGTATGTATTGTCAGCATATATTGTTCAAATATTGATGACCCTTCATTCTTTCATAATTTTTTCTCTGTACTCTCTAAACACTTGGACTGTACACTTATACTTGGAGGCGATTTTAATTTTTGGATAGATACTTTAACAGACAGGCTCAGTACAGCTGGGACTCAGGGCAATTGGCAATCCACTAACATAGATAAACAATACACGAGTGATTATGGGCTTTGTGATGCATAGCGATCTCTTCACCCTAACTGTAGAGCATATACTTTTTTCTCACACGTCCATCACTCTCATTCACGTTTGGATTATTTTCTAGTCAACAGCTCATTGTTGGCTGACATTTCAGACACTGAGATACACCCCATAGTTATCAGCGACCATGCTCCGGTTTCTTTAACTCTGGTAAACAAGAAGACAATCCCACCAAGCAACAACTGGAGGTTTAATACATCACTTCTTAAAAACAAAGGTTTTATAGAATTTTTTAAAAAGGAGTGGGCTTTATATTTAGAACATAATGACCTGCCTGGAACATCAGCATCTGTTCTCTGGGAGGCAGGAAAGGCAGTGATGAGAGGTAAAATAATCTCTTTCTCATCACATAAGAAAATAACAGAAAACAAATGTATTCAGGAGTTAGAAGAAATCATTACGTCTTTAGAGGCATCCACAGAAGAAGAGTTACTGAGCAAATTACGTAAAGCTAAAGTAGAACTTCATGGAATTATTGACAAAAAAGACACAATTTTTAGCATAAAGACTACGAATAGAAAACTTTGAACATAGTGATAAATCAGATAAATTTGTAGCTAACCAATTAAGAATAAATAGAGAAAACTACCATATCTGCTGTTGAAGACTCAACCAAGAATATAGTATATGGTCCTGAATGAATAAACACCACTTTCAGAGACAAACTTTGTACTCACCACAGATAAACCCATCAGATAATCAATGAGATCAATGAGTCCCTTGACAGGATAACACTTCCTAAATTATCAGACAGCCAAGCTAAAGTCCTGGATTCGCCACTAACATCAGCTGAGCTCCAGGAAGCCCTTACATCCTTAAATCTGCCTAAAAAGAAAGCTCCAGGTCCAGACAGGTTCCCAGCAGAGTTCTACAAAGAATTCTGGATCATTCTGGCTTCAATATTCTTCAGAATGGTGAGGGAAATCAAAGAGAGTGGCAGATTACAGCCAAACATGAATTCAGCCAATAATCGTCTTTTATTACAATGAGGTGTAATGGGAAATAGTAGAGTAATGTGGGCTAAATAAATTGCTTTAAAAGCTATGTATTTCTATTCTCATTACTTGTGACTGATAGTTGTAATACTCTATTAATTATTGAACATCACCTTGCTTGGTCTTAGGATGATTAATTAGAAGGTTCTAGGATTCTTTTAATTATTAAGGGATCATGCACACTGTGTTTATGATTCAAGAACCAGTCAGTGTTTGCAAACAAAAAATAATTTATTCTACAAATAATTAAGACTTGACAAATGCTTTAAACTATTATCCTGTGAGTGGATGGAACTAAAAGATGGGTGTCTGAAAACTATGTGTGAATATAATGTATTCAGAATCTCCGTTTCTCAGAGCTGAGTTCTGGATGGAAAGAATTTGGTTTGCAAATAAGCTAGAAAGATGTTATCAGAACCACATCCAGATGCTATCTGTGTGTCTACATTACCCGGATTTGGCGACCTCCTTGAGGATCCGAAAGGGAGAGGGGTCGGATCACTGCTAGCACCGGAGGGCTGTAGAGTACCGAGGTACCACCTTTCAGTACAGAGATGTCTCCCGGGTCACGACAGATGGATGGAAACCACGCGTCTTAAAATAACTCTGAAGGAGTTTTGCAAAATCAGCTTTGTTCTGCAGGAAAACTATCTTGTTGTTCAGCTTCGCAGGTGCAAAAAGCTATAAGGTTTTGACACTGTTTTAAAATCTTTCTGAGCTAGATATCTGCTAAGAGATGCCCAGTCTCTAACTTTCTCTCTTGGCTGCCGAGAAAGCAGAGTGGCTGATTTATATACCTGTTGTTATCTATTACCAAACTTACCAAGAATCTCAGAAACACATGCTCTGAGACACAGAGTCTCTGAGTCTAGGGACAAGGTTAGTTATGTGTCATGCTTTCTTATCTTGGCCTTACTTCTTGTCTGGTGTAATGAGCAGATGGTGATGACCTCATCTAGTAAACATACTAAACCATCATAGAATACAGATTCCTGAGCATGTCATTGCTTAATTATACATGGCAATATGTAATGATTTTAATCATAAAATTGTCTTTCTTCAATGATTATTTTGAATTATAAAATTACTACTTTAATTATGAAATATTCTTTCTTCTGGGAATAAAGATTTATCTAAAACAGTTCTCTTGTGAAGGAACCTTGGGGAAAGGAATATTACTGTTCATCTTTATTATCTGGTGAAGCTGCACTCAGCTGATGAAGTCATCTGATTAAAATGCTGAGTTGAGTTGTGCAGACTCACAGACTCCTGACAAGGGAAGATACAGCAGAACATGTAGCAGCCAGGGTTATTTGCTCTAGCAGCATATGACCGGTGGGATCTTTAAAATCAGGCCATTTGGTGACGTTACACAGGCAAAGACCCTGTATTTCCTACCAGCTATCACCCAATTTCTCTTATTAATGTTGATCTCAAAACAATTTGTAAAGCCCTGGTAAAAAGATTAGAGAAGGTAACCCCCTTTATAATACACCCTGACCAAACTGGTTTCATTAAGGGTAGACAGTCATCCACAAACTCACGTAGATTACTTAATGTGATAGATTTATCTTGCAGTAGAAACATAGAAACTAGTATATTATCTCTAGATGCAGAAAATGCTTTTGATAGAGTTAACTGGAAGTTCTTATTTGCAACTTTAAACAAATTTGGTTTGGGAACTTATTCATAAACTGGCTACAAACAATATACAATTCACCAACAGCACGTGTCAGGACAAATGACCAAATTTCAGCTAGCTTCTGTCTTCAGAGGGGGACCAGGCAGGGATGCCCACTCTCTATGTCATATCCCTGCATCCCTCTCTCTTTGTTTGCTGGGAAACCTGGACGATGTCCCGATTGAAACATCTTTGGTTCACGTGGAGGGCAGAGACCCCCACCTCCACCTAGGCACACCTGGAAAGCACCCAGGCCACCACAGTTGACCACCACCACCGGGGCAGAGGGCTCCCTCAGAGGATGCACTGGAAAAAGGCTAAATTAAGGTTAAAATATAAAATCAAAAGAGCTGAAATGAGAATTGTAATATAAAAATTTATATAGATATAAAAATAATGTTGATCATAGATCATGGAAGAAAACTGTTTAAAAAGCACGTATAAAGAAGGAATACATTAAATAAATAAAAAATAGATAAATAAATAAATAACATAAGTAATTAAATAATTTAAAAAGTGGTAGTATTCAGTTAAAACCCATAACCGATAGCTAAAACTTCAGTTTTGTCCTGCTTGAGCTGGAGAAAGTTTTCTGCCATCCAAGATTTGATGTCTAAAATGCAATTAAAATGTGTGTCCATTGGCCATGTGTCATCAGGAGACACAGAGATGTACAGCTGTGTATCATCAGCGTAACTGTGGAAATTCACCCCGTGTCTCCTGATGACACTGCCAAGAGAGAGCATATAAATGTTAAAAAGCACTGGGCCTAAAATTGAACCCTGGGGCACACCACATGTAATCCCATGAACCCTCGAGGAATAGGTTTCCAAACTGACCATAAAAGTCCTGTCTGTGAGGTAGGATGTGAACCATTGGTGAACAGCACCAGAGAGGCCGATCCGTTTCAAACGAGTTAAAAGAATAGTGTGGTCTACTGTATCAAAGACAGCACTTAGATCCAGTAGAACCAACACAGTCACCTTCCGTTTATCATAATTTACTCTAAAATCATTTAGAGTTCCCTCGGAGCTCTGCAATGCTGCAGCTTTGGGCCCTGGAAAGATGGGCTGGGGTCTCCATGCCCTGGGTGGCATTTTGGCAACAGAGGTGCCTATTGGGGCCAGTTCCCACCCAGATCCCACCAGCCTGGTGGGAACTGGGTCCCTGGGCTCTGTTGGGTCCGCGGCGGACACACACACACACACACACACACACACACACACACACACACACACACACACACACACACACACACACACACACACACACACTCACACACACACACACACACACACACACACACACACACACACACAGTGTGAGATTTTGGTTTAATTTGAAATCTGATTTTGAACAACTTTACAAACATTAAGAATAGGAAGCAACAAGAACAAGGACACATTAACAAAGAGCATGTAATTGGAGACAACATTTAAGGAGCAGCACTAAATTTGCTGTGTTTTAAAAAACAAAACTGGAAAAGAGGTCTACATGAGCTTTCACAATTTAAAGCAGCAAATTTGGAGCTTGTCCCCTTTAATAAAATGTATCATCTTTCTCTCTTCAAAGTTGATTAAAGTTATGGAACTCATCTGGTTACACGTTTGAACACCAGTCATAGTTTTACTTCTAAACACTCTTGCATTAAGAGGAGAACACTTTTGGCACCTTTTCAATTGCAGTGGAGTTTAACCATAGTTGCATCAGAAGGTTGTTTGCCTGAAGAGACACGTAACTTGTGAAATCCTCCCCCGTACAGTACGTGACCTGATGAAGGAGGTTGTGGCTGAGTAGGCAAAGTCAGGCTAATCCTAATGTGTAGAGACTCCAGGGTGTTCTTTAAAATCCCTTTCAACTCTGAAAAAAAAAATCATACAACTCTTTCCCACCAAAAGACAAACAAGTTTCAATGTATATAAGCCTCAAACTGACTTCTAGTTTGTTTATTTTGAAAGTCCAATATCTTTAGATGTACATGTTATCTCCTTAGGCCACAACAGTAGCCCTATTTATGCTTTCATTTGGAACAGTAACTCTACATAACGTAAGCGTCCCCATTGAGCTAAAAAAGTGTCTACTCTGTAGCTCAGAGCTACAAAAGATCATGTAGTCAAAAGGAGTACCAGCTGCCAACGTAGCAACAGTCTGACTTTAAAGGTGTGGGTGACTAAAAATTTCTTTTTTTTTCTGATCAATTCAGTCACTCTGGGTTTTTCATGCATGCTAAGCATGAAAATAGTCTCCTACACAATTATACTGCATTAGCTTCGAATAGAAAATAGACAGCAAAAATCCTCACAGGTCTACATCACACTGTGAATTAGTGCTCACGGACTCTCCGATCTTGACTCATGACAGAGAAGGCTGTTGTTTTAATGTCTGGGAATTACCAATGGACGTCTTAGCCAGTTTAAGCTAAAAATTATCATTAGCAACTTCACCACTCAGCACAAGGTCCTCCACATTAATTTTATTGGTGAAGATAAAACATCCACGTTTCAAGTCAGTGGTAGAGTCGCGCTGCTGTTAACCAATCTGGGAAGAGCTGTCTAAATGTCAGGAAATGCGACTCCAAAACCTGCCACCTGAAGCTCAGCTGTCATGTGGGCAACTTTGAGGTCACAGAAACGATGCAGAGGTACCCCCCCCCCCCCCTCACAAGGCATCCATTCCTACTAGAGAACACAGCAACCATATTGTTTAGCTGAGTGTTCCACACCTTTAACAAAAAAAAGTAAATTTGTTCAAATGGTTAAAAGAACCAAAAGTCTTAAAATGTCTTACGATACGAATCTTCTCAATGCAAGACCGATTTCTGATGTTTAAATACCTTCATTTAGACTCTGTCATCTTCCATCTCTATTTTTCACCAGACTTCCTGTACAACGTGTGTCCAAGCTCAGTGTCTCTGTTTTCCCCTCATTGCTTCTTGCTGAAGTTCAAATATTTGATTTGTCTTAGTAGGGGGTGCAGCTCTGCATCCACCAGGTGAGTCTTTACCCCCAAGCATGGTGACCGCCCGTCGACATCTTCACTCAAAGTGCCTTCGGCACAGACAAAGTAGCCTTCGGTTCTCTTCTGACGCAGTGGCTTACCTTCCCAGCCCACCACTACGCTCCATTTTATTTATGAATGCAGAATCTAACTGGCCTCATGCAGATACAATCAATAATATTGCTTCTCTGAAGATCAAACAGGTCCTTGTTTATCTGTATTTCCCAGTTCTCCGGTTGAGGAGCTCCTCTGTGATTACTCCCCCATGCAGCATCCCCCGTTCATTTGTCTGTGTACATTCCTGCTCTCTTCTTTATCCTTTTGGCCTGATATTTGTGGCTCATGTTTCGAGTCCAACAGAGAAGATGGTTGAATAATTTTGTGAACACCAATGCTAACACGAGTGATTGCATTTGTTTGCGCTAAATGGGTTTTTTTTTTAGGTCCGGTTAAATTATTTCTTGTTTGTGTACACTTCAAAAAAGAGAAGCAAGCTTTTTTCATCATCCCTGTTTATTTCACAGATTCACACTGTTAATGCATTCCAAACCAAACGCCTGTCAGCCCTTTAATGGCGGCCACAGACAGACAGGATTTGTGTGGCTCGAATCAATGTTTGATAACTGCTCTGAGCTTCACATAAGAGGAGTCTGTGTTTGATGATGCAGAAACTCCTTTCTCTTGTCTTTTGATTTCTTGAGGAACACATCTTGAATTGTTGTCTTCATTTCTGCATGGTGGCGCAGTAGTTAGCATTGTTGCCCCGCAGCACGAAGGTTGCAGGTTCAAAACTCGGCTGCGGCCTTTCTGCGTGGAGTTGCGTGTTCTCCCCATGCATGTGTGGGTTTCCTCCGGGTACTCCGGTTTCCCCTACAGATCACAACATGCCCTATAGGTTATAAATTGTAAGTTGCTTTGGATAAAAGTGTCTCCTAAATGAATAAACATAAACACAAACATTTTTACGTACTTATAAAATCATCAAAAATGTTGACTAAGGTGATAAAACAATACTTTACATTTGTTTTAATGTCCAGAAAAGTAGAAGCTAACTGTTAGCATTAGCAACACTACCACACAGAAAAATTCTTCCAGGCTTCTGATGTTTGAGGAGATAAAACATCAATGTTGCAAGTCAGTGGTACAGTCGCGTTACTGTTATCCAATCTGAGGAGAGATGTCTAAATATGAGAAAATCAGAATCCAAATCCTGTCGAGGTGTTCCGCTCGCCACTGCAGCAGACTTGTCCACGCTGTGCCAAGCCACTCTGGGTTTTTTTTTTTTTTTTTGCCCCGAGTACAGCTTACAAGGCATTCATTCCTACCAGAGACCACTTCAAATGTACCGCTTGCAAACATTTCCCACATATTTAATTATTAATGTGGTCAGCATGGGCATGTTTTTTAAACCCTTAAGTCAGAAAAAATAACAGTTTTAAACACTTATCAAATTAGCTATTACCTAAGCTTTTCTTTTTCTGGAGTGTTAAATGTGGTGCAAGGATTCAACAAAAGCTTTGATGTTTGGTAATTGAGGGGGTGGAGTCCTCATTTTGTCACCTAAGATGTTTAGCTCAGGTAAAGTTTTTTCTTTCCCGGCAGGATTTGGAAACAGTTATCCACACCTTTATAACCTCACACTTAGATTATTGCAACTCCCTTGTATTAGAGGTTGGTCAGAATACTCTGGTGCAAAATGCTGCAGCACATTTTTTAACTGGCACAAGAAAATTGGAGCACATCACTCCTGTTCTGACCTCTTTACACTGGCTTCCAATTTATTTTTAGAAAGATTTATCCTTGCTCTCATAGTGTTCACACCAATTTATGACCGACCATCTAAAAGTTGCAACAGACAGACTCATCAGACCAGGAAACATTTTTCTAGTCTCTGATGCTGCATTCCTGCTACTCATCATCTGTGTGTGGCACAAAAACAAAACAATGGCAGACATGGTGGTCTTGAACATTCTGCTTAAGCTGTGGCTTTTTGTCAGTCTCTGACCTCTGAAAAGGCAGTGAGGCAGAATACTAGAGCAACCAGTGACTCCACCCCCTGTCCAATCGGCAACCAACAGTCTTGCGTGTTGTATTTTCAGCTTGTATGCTTGGTAACCACATTGAAGCATGTACTGGAAAGGGGGTAGCAACCATTACTAATGGAAAAGGTCAGAAACAGCACAGCGATGACTTGAGCCACGCTGAATAGGTACTCATAGAAATTGCCCAATATTGCCCAATTCTGGTGGTCTTGCTAACTGTTCCCTCAGTTTCCTGTTCTTAAGAAGGAGCTGCTATGGTCTTTTGCTTCTGTTCAGGGTTGGTATTCTGTAGACCGTGTTTGGAACCAGTGATTATTTAATCTAAGACCAGTCTGCCGATTTTCTCTGATGTCAACAAGACATTTTCATCAACACAATTGCCGCTCACTGGATGTTTTCTGTTTGTCAGGCCATTTGGAATACCCACACTACATGAAGTCATTTAAATTCCCTTTCTTCCCTACTCTGATGTAAACATCATCAAGTCCTCCACACCACGTCTAGCCATGCAAATGCACTGGGTTGCTCCCTTGTGACTGGTAATCTACACAAAATGTGTGCATGATTTCCTAAACCAATGGAATAGATTTCCATGACCCTAGTCTTATTTCTACACCTGACCCTGAGCAGACCTCAAATATGTTCTAATCTAATATATCTCAGACAATGACCTCCATTGCATATCACCGCTGCACTTGACTTTGCTTGCTAAGACTTTGTTTTAATATGAAGCTCCAAAAATAATCAAAAACTCTACAGGAGTCAGTGAGGAATCATGCTGTCACTAACTTTAGGTTAAAAATCACAGCATGTATCGCATTATCTCAAAATGCCCAAGACAGTCCTAGAGTCTTTATCAGCCAGCTGGTGATAGATGTTTCAGATTGCTGCAGGGAAAGAGACGTTAGGAGCAACAAGAAATTAGACATTGAAATAACAGAAGTCACAAGCCCAGCAGATAAACTGTACGAGGCAAGCAGTGGTCATTAAGTCTAACGGTCGATTCCTCAGCTGCATTCATCAAATTGTCAGTTTATTCCTGCAAGTTTCAAAGGAATGGGTGATATAAAATAAAAATGGCATTGGTGTTCTGTTTCTGCATGACACCAGGTGGTCAATAAATAGTTATATTAACCACAGTGTACTGCACACAATGTTCGCCACATCATCTATATTTATCACAGCCACAAGCCAGGATGGTGTGAAATAACTTACACAAGTTGCTGCCTTTCACATCACTTCTAATCCAGTTGGAAAGGTGTAAACAAGAGGGGGCGGAGCCTGAGAGGTTTCATGCCTGAACATGTCCACTATCATCAGATGTGAGCGTATAATAATAAACGCAGGGCTAAGAACTGATGACATGTAAGTGGAATACAGCATAATCAGCCTCCCTAGACTTCATAGAAAGTTATGAGTATATGAAGATATGGCTAGTGTGAGTCCAGCAAGGCAGAAGTCAATATTCAATCAGAGCTGATGACAGCACTCTGAGTGCAAGCGCTGCCTGCATGCTGAGATTTTGAGATTAGAGAAAAATAATTTAGGTTCCGGTGCAAGCAGGAAACCACATTCTACTTACATTCTACTGAAGTGAAGCCTGTGCAGCAGCATTTGCCTTTGCAGACTTGGCAACGCTGTGGGCTCACAGATTGTAAACAAATACTTGGTCCCTCTGATTTTTGGAAAGGAGAAAAATCTGACAATACTGATTTACCAGTCTCACTCTTCATCTTTCTCTCACTTGTAAACAGTACCCCAAGATACTTAAACTCCTCCACATGAGGCAGGGCCTTGTCCCTGACCCAGAGAAGGCATTCTACCCATTTCTGACTCAAGACCATTGTGTCAGATTTAGGGGAGCTGATTCTCATCCCAGCTGCTTCAGACTCAGCTGTGAACTGCTGATGAGGCCAACAAGACCACATCATCTGCAAAAAGCAGAGAGCTAGTCCTTAGGCCTCCAAAATGGATTCCCTTACCAAGTTGGTTGTGTCTAAAAATCTTGTCCAATAAAGGCATGAACAAAATTGTTCTATGTATCTGTTATAATAAGTAAATGTTCAGATCCTTGTATGTTCTGCTTTACACTGTGTCCTAGGTTTGCAGTTGAATGTATTGAAAGCTGTGGTTTGTTACTCTAAAGGCGTGTAAAGCATTGGGCATAGCTTTAAAACATGTCAAGAATGAGACCAAAATGCCTTCTGAGTTGCCTGAATTTCTGTAATGGTTTGTTTTGCTGACCATTACTGGAGATGTAGGAGTCAGACTGACAGAAAAAGAAAGCAGCTAGAAAGCAGATGGAATTGAGGGAATAAGGAAGAACCGAGCGAGCGAGGGCCACCTCACAGTGAAAGGAGTTTGGGAGAAAATAAAGAGCGGAGGAAAGGAGTTTTGATGATCAGTGTGGTGGAAAGGAGTGGAACACTGGTGGGATGTCAGATCTTGTTGCATGCACAATATATCAATTCTCTCACAAGTAAATACCGAATCCCCATTGCTCTTTTTTGCTCCTATGTTTAACATTTTGTTTACACTTGAATTTATAAAAATTATGTTGCATTTAAATTCATTACATTCTTATAAACACACAGAAATTTTTCATGATTTTAGATTCCCTCAGGCTCATGCTTTTCTTCTCAATCAGTTTCATTCCTCCATCAAAGTAAAATAATTTAAAGTAGTTTTTGTGACAAACACAATCTGAGATTAGTAAAATTTCTCTTCAAGTAGATTCTTATTATCAGTCCATTTTTATGCTCACAGTCTTTTAATGACTTGTTCTGTTCCCTGTGGTGTGAAGCTTAACTTGAAAGATTTTTTTTTTTACATTTTTGAAGTCAGTCAGCTGGCCCACTCTTCTCCAGGACTGCAGGAAAGAGAAAGCCATATTCAGAAGTTACTTTTATAAATCCACTCACAAGATAAAAAGGCATTATTTTCTGTGAGCAGCATCCAGTGCACTCAACACTCAACTCTAAGAAAATCCAATGCTGTTCTTCAAACCCTGATGATTCTACTTAGCTTGTAGTGGAAGAGTCTTTTTCCAAGGTTAAAGTTAACAAAATATCATGACAGTATGAAAGATCTGAAATGTGAATATTTGACCTTCTCACTGACCTAGTGGTGTGATTGTCCCCACTGGGACTGGGAGAACAAGGTTCTAATTCTAGTTGGGTCACATCAAATACTTCAAAAATAGGACCCAATGCCTCCCTGCTTGACACTTGGCTTTAATGGGTTGGATTGGGAGGTTAAACCACCAAATATTTCCCGAGTGCAGCCACTGCTGCAGCTCACCCCTTCCCAAAGGGATGGGTCAAATGCAGAGATGTAATTTCACCAGCGTGTGATGATGACTAATGAGTCTTTGACTTTGATTAATCCAACCTCTGCATTTGCAGTAGAGCTTACAACCCAACTGTTCAAACTGAAGCATCATGTCCAAGCAACTTTTTAAAACTTTTTTCCAATTTCCATTTCTTATGTTGCATCATTTCCACTGCAATCTGTGCTGTAACTTTATCTTCTCCTTTAGCTTTAAACTATAATTCTATCTATGTGTATTTTGATTTGTGTTTTTATGTTGTTTTCACATCATGTCCTGATAATTGTAAAGCGCACTGAATGCCTCTGTGTTTGAAATGTGCTCTATAAATAAAGCTGCTTTGCCTTGCCTTAATCTCTGGAAATATCAATCGAAATGTTGTTGAAAAGAATGAATTAAATGATGCCCAGTTGTTGAAAAATATTGGCGGTTTTGTAACACATAACTATAATAATCGGGTCAAAATACATGGGAGTGGGTCTAAGTCTCTGGGCAAAGCCATATTGGACACCATATTTCCTACTATCCCTGATTTGTGATAAGAGTGGTTCTGATGTCTATCGGAGCAGGTCAGAGCACTTAACACACCACACATGGCAGGAAAATCTGACAGGTTAAGCTTCAGAGCCATTACAATAACTGAGGACGTCCATAAGAAAATCAGAAGGGGAGAACCGGATTAAACATTTGCATAATTATATTGCCTTGCAAACCAGGTCCGAGGCTAAGAACAGCCACTTATAGTTTACAACTATGGACCTGAGCCACATCCTCATTTGTAAAGATGAATTCCATTCCAGTGGTCCAACTCTCCCTCTATCCTAACACCACCTGCAAAATACACACCAATATACGGTGAAATATTTTCCTTGAAGCAGAAACTCACTCAAATTCTCAGCTTCTGGAACGTGGCTGGGCTCAGCCTGAAAAAGCAGCACAAAGCCACCTACTCATGGGTACACCACATGCAGGGAGAGTATACAAGTTTGGGTGCATCATGAGTCAGCTGGCAGGCAATGGCAGGGGCCTGGGCACACTGATCCCCAGCATCAAAAACAGCTTTTAAACATACTTGTAATTCTGCACCATCAGCTGGGAATAAGCTTGCCACTTTTAGTTTCAAGTAGTCTTTTCACTGCCCATCTTGAGTGAACACCAGCTATGAATCCATTCTAATGAAAGCACAAAAGTTCTTGGAGGAATTCAGCTTCCAACTCTGACTTTAAGGTAAAGGGTTGTGCTCACATCATCTCTTACTCTAAGGCAGTTGTCATTATGTGGGTTAATTGCACATAATTAATTTAGATGATTAGCTGTGATAGGGAAGTCCTACACTACCACTAATATTTTTTCTGTCAGACTCCACCTCTGTCCGTGGTACTGATTAGCTTGAGCAACGAGGCACACGGGGCAGGAAACTGTCTTCCAACCAGAACTATGTGTTCTAGTTCCCAGGCCCTCTTAACCATTCCAAGATTTCATCTTAAGACCGCGGTGACAGGGGCTTCTCTGTAGCTGGACCAAAATTATGGAATAGCCAGTCCTTGCATATAAGGACCACTCATAGTCTTGAGAATTTTAGATCTTTATTGAAGACACATTTTTTAATCTGGCTTTTAATGTGACATGACCATTTTAATTTTCTTTTAGATGGGAGTCAACTTTGACTTTGAGCTTGTAGAGTAGGTGGACTTTTGGAAGAGTGGGCCAAGTGGATTTCATAGGAAAATCACATTTTGTTCTCAAATTGTTTGTATTTATGTTACTAAACCAGCTACAGGGAAATCCAAACATATTATCATAAATGCTCTTGTTATTGTTGAGATGTATTTTATAAACAGTTTTTATTCTTTACTACTCCTGCAAGATGCAACAAATTCAGATGATTCTAAATAAACAAGTTTAAAGAGACAATGTGTAGTTTTACCATTAATCTCTGGAAATCATCCATCAAAATGGTGTTAAAAATGAATTCAATGATGCCCAGTTGTTGAAAAATATCTAAGTATCTAAGGTAGCTAAAAATATTTAAGGCCAAAGTCTCTGGGCGACGCTATACTAGATGCCATGTTTCCTTCTACGGGAGCCCCTGAGGATAAAATGCATTTACTGATTTGTAACAAACGGTTACAAAACTTTCATCATTCATAAACATTGTTGTTTTACACATTTACCTCTACACTTGCTGCCAGTGATGAAAGGAAGTCTGATATGCTTGTCATGTTGCTGGAGGTTGCACTTCCCAGGGTTTTGTGACCCTAATGTGCATCCGTTGGTAAGGTTTTACTCAAACACAAAAATACTACTTGCTTGCAATGATTTAGGTATCTATTGCTCCCTATCACCAGGAAAAATACACACGGTTACTTTAAATGTGTATACTGTTGTGCAGAACTCAGGTAAAAAAAATTAAAGGTTGCTGGTCCAATGCTTATGTACAGCAGGCTTTGTAAATGTGAAATGTTGCCCTTTTCTAAGAATATAGTGCCTCGTGGATTTCATGTTGAGCAATGGAAGTCGTTGATTCATCAAAACTTGGAAATGTCATTTATTTCATTTTTTCAGCACTTTATGCATGTGTTTGAAAAAAGCTTTGTAATAAAGCTGGATTTAAATCAACTGCCATACAACAACAGCAATAATTTAAATTTATAAATAATTTGGCAGATAGCAACAAAACTACATGCATGTAAATCATATGTACTAAAATCAGTATATGCAAACTAAATAAAAGTGTTTTATTTATTTATTTATTGCTATTTTTTCTCAACAGAAACTTTCTCTAAAACAAATCACAAGAATTTTTTTTATTTTTTTACATTTGTGGGCTAAAAAGATTTGATTTTCCTTTAAATGCTTATAAAGCCTAATTCATGCTTCTCTGTCAGCTCCACAGGGACAGACACACATGCATTGATGGAAACATTTTGCTCTTGGACTTCCATCTCATGGATCTAATACATATATTTCTACTCATCCAGTGAATTAAACTTTCGTGTTTTTGGAGTTTTTTTGTGATATATTCTTCAAGCTTCTCCCTGTCTGCCGCTAGATATCTTTGGCTCTTTTAGGTTTTTTAAAGGCACAATGGCGGTGCTGTTAACAAATTTAAAGGAAGCAGCACCCTGACCAATCACAAGCTTGCGTTTTCCATACCGACATGTTGCGGGTTTCCGTACCAATGCAGACGCAAAAGCAGAAACATAAACTAGCCTTAAGTCATGAAGTCAAATGAAAAAATAAAGTACATTGTTAATGAAACAGCCTGACTTCTCTCACTTTTCAGGGCTTCCAAAAAACTCAGTTAGATAAAATCTTTACTATGAGGTGTGTGCAGCAGCTATACTGTTAGCTTTCACGATTAGAAAGAAAACAGTTGGTTAAGAGTAAGAAGCAAATGGTAATAAGACAGTAGGCCGAAGACCATCCCTCATTACATTGTTCTCACTTTGGGAAATCCCATTTCTAACCTAACCAAGTTGGGTTTTCTGCTTCAGAGGCATGAACAGGCCTGGCCGCTCACCAGCAGTGTAATTAAAGGAAAACAAACTCCATCAATCAGTTGTCATTACCACCAAGAGGAAGGAAAGAGAGAGAGGAAAAGATTTGGAGGAAAAGAAGGCTGAGGGGATTCAGACAAAGTGGTATTTGTGAAAGAAAGGGATTTGAAGGAAAAGATGGAGGGTGGACATGTAAGATGGAAGAAGAGAAAGGGAAGGTTGAGGGCAGCAGCCAGGAAGCAGAAAACAAAACAATCTGGGCAAATCAGGTTTGGAGTAGAGGGTAGAAAAGAGTGATTACAGCAACTGGACTGACTCACCCACAGAGAAGGCCCCAGGGAGCTGACTGGGTGTAGGCACACACACACACACACACACACACACACACACACACACACACACACACACACACACACACACACACACACACACACACACACACACACACACACACACACACACACACACACACACACACAACTGTGTACATTCAGTACATAACAAACCCCAGTCACATACCCTCTCTGTAAAATTCACAAAGCACTCTATTAATGTCAAAAGCATTTTACATTGGCAGCATTTCACTGCTGCAGGCTTTATATCAGGCCTTATAAACATAAACACCACACACACACACACACACACACACACACACACACACACACACACACACACACAGGTTTTGTTCAGTCCGTCTTCCCTCCCATACCCTCTATGTATGTGGTAACCCATCTCTTTGTCAGAATTTTTATTTTATTTATTTACTTACAAAAGTAAAAGTGTCATCATCTGTGCTCAGGTGTTGCACACTATTGTACTACTATCTTCAGCACCTCACTGACAGATGCTATCTCGGCTGTTATTACGCCTCCAGTAATAAGACAACACCTCTCATCATGTTTCAGTCTATCGGGAATTCTTTCCCTGCAGTGTTTCTTTGCTTTTTCTGATCAACAGCTGACAGCAGTTCAAAAAGACTCCAACTTAAAGCTTTGGAAGACGGGGTTCGTATTTATTTCACATAGAAAGGAAAAGTGTCAATTGGGTTGTCATCTAGCCAAAAAGTTTCAATGTGATTCATCGCAAATTAATTACAGGTTACAAATGTACCAGAACATGACAATTTTCTTGTTTTTAACGCTTTTATAGGCTGGATGAGTAGCATGAGTTTGTGACTGCAACATTACAAAACAATGAAAAAAATTCTGCGTAGTTTCCATCTTCCCTCTCCTCCCTTCCCGAAGAGCCCTGCTCTGGTGAAGATGGTAGTAAAACTCCTCCCTACAGTAACATTAAACAATGTATAATTTGATAGCCTCTATTTGTGTTTGTTTCCTTAATTGTTTAATTTTCTAGCAATATTTATTTCTTTTTTCCTCTATTAGTTTTTTCGTTTGTTTCTCATTTTTCAATAAGGAAAAAAAAACATATCTTCAACAATCTCTCATAGCATTACATTCAAATTTCTCCCATCTCATAACTTTTTCTCCATGCTAGAAATTAGACTCAGATTTTTGTTATATAATTTTTTATTAACTTGAAAGTGGGAATTTCCATGCAAGGACTATTTGTAACTGTTGTGATGTAAAGCCTTAAAAAGCTTCACTTCACCCTCCCTCTACGTCAAAGACAGAATGTGGAACAGCCCTCATTGTTTGGTGTGAATGCAAAAAATATTAGGACATTTTAATGATCGTTTGTGGATTTTTCACACTTATAAATTTGCAAACTTTCTGACAAACATTTTGGGAGACAGTGCATTGATTTTAGGTTTTTGGTCTCAAACAAGAGGTTACTTTCAAACAATGGACAATAAGAAATTGTATCATCTACAGTTACGTTTTTTAAAAAGCATCATGTATAAAGTTGTTTACATTCTGTTATAGAAGTGTGACGTGAGTGGAGAGGGAGAGCGGTTCCTTTGGCCATCATTTCATGAGCTGTTCCAGCTTGCCCCATGTCTGTTTGGTAAGTTGACTTCCCTCAAACCACTGCTCTTTATTTCAGAAAGTTGGTGGGAAGACAGATGCTATGTTTGCACTGAGAACAAGCCTGGCTCGTGTGTGTGTGTGACAGTTAGCCATGATGGTTTGCAGTAATGACCTGAGCTCCTGTGCTTTCTGCGGGTGAAGCTTATGGGGTGGGAGGGGGCGAGCGGGGACTGGAGGGTTGTGACTGTGGGGGAGGTATAAAAAGGGGACAGATGCCAGCTGAAACTGTGGGAGGGGAACGAGATTCTCTCTAGCCCTCGGGCAGCTAACACTCAAACTACATTACTGTCATACAGGAGTCCATGCTGGCCAAACATTGGGCCATCACCCACTTTGACTCCCCGCGGTCGGTTCAGTCAACCAATGACAGTGGCTAAACAGATTCCACTTCAGGTGCTTTTTTAGACATACATAAGCCAACTTCTGTCTCGACCTCTTATTGCCTCATAGAGACAGAACTAATATGCACTTCAGTGCATTTATTTATTTACATTTTAATATTGCCATTGACGCATTCCTATTGATCAAGAACAACAGAAAGAAATATGCTTCTTCATTAAAATCATTACATTCAAATGATGCTCTCCAGGCATTTAGCATTAAATCTGTTACCTCGTGGAGGCTGACGCAAAGTGAAGGTAAAACAAAGTGAGAGCACAGGATGAAAATGGCTGAGAGAAAAAAAAGGAGGAGGGAGGTAGACCAAACAACCAGTAAAGGGAACAGGGAGAAAATGAGGGAGAGAAGAATCAATGGTGGAGCGCCTGATAGATGCTGTCTACGGGGTCATTATTGGCCATTGCGTGTCTTTGGCACAGGATAGGAGAAAATGTGACAGATAATTAGAAGGTGGTAATTTAAAGAAGAAAAGCAAGGCATGGCTATGGGGAAACACAGTCAATGGACAGAGCAAATAAGTCAATAGAATAAACAAAGTAGCCGTGCTCAGTGTACATGTGCACCACTAACTCAACAGCACAACGTGTGTGCTGTGAGCCACCCCTGTGTATGCATGCACACACAATGAGCCAGCACACATAAAAATGCTTTGACTTAATAACAGTTAACAGATTATACAGCAAAAAACTATTTTGTCTTTACTTCCTGTGCTTATGGATGCTTGCCTCATAGAGCAGGAGCTTTCCAGCATTCAGAACACACCTGCATGCTGACCATAGTGGAATAAATTTGCGTATCGAAACAGAGTGCAAACGCTGTTCATAAAAAAATAGATAGACTGTCATTTCAGGATAACTTATTTTACATATCGGGCTAGAAAGACCAGATAAAGGTTCACCTTCACTGCATGGGCACAGTTAGGACATCCATGACAGCCTCTGGGACGGGGTCCTTGAGGGCTACCACCCTACAACTTTTATATCTTAGGTGTGTTCTTGCTTTGTCTTTCTAAATCCATGCTTTCGTTCTTTTTTAAACACAGAAACAGTTTTGTTTACCTGTTTGTAGCTACAGTTTCGCCGACGGCTGCCGGCTTCTTCAGGCTGACGCTGATGGTGGCGCGTCACTTCCTTCTCCGTTTATCTGCGGGCAGCAGAGGACGTTGTCGCCCTCTACTGCCCGCTCTCCCCTCTCCGACGATGCAGTCCCATGCGTGGTCCAGCGTGTAAACTCCGTCGTCCCTATTCATGGTCCCACATCCACGTCTCCTTATCTCGATTGCTTCCTTGATCCATCTTTTGAATTTTTGTTGTTCGGTGGACTGGGACAGCACACGGATCATAACCACCGAACAACAAAAATACTAAAGATGGATCAAGGAAGCAATCGAGATAAGGAGACGTGGATGTGGGACCATGAATAGGGACGACGGAGTTTACACGCTGGACCACGCATGGGACTGCATCGTCGGAGAGGGGAGAGCGGGCAGTAGAGGGCGACAACGTCCTCTGCTGCCCGCAGATAAACGGAGAAGGAAGTGACGCGCCATCATCAGCGTCAGCCTGAAGAAGCCGGCAGCCGTCGGCGAAACTGTAGCTACAAACAGGTAAACAAAACTTTTATATGCTTCCAGCACCAACACTCCAGACTGAAATTACTTAATCATCTTAATAGAGTTACGCTAAAAACCATTAATTACTCATTTGTTTTAAGGAGCTGTATGATGGAAAATCCACTTTTTGAAGCTTTTATCATGTGAAATTGTTTCCTTATAAAAAAAAAAATAAAATAAAAAACCAAAACTGATTTTTGGTCGCAATCATGGATTTTCCTGTTTCAGCTGCAAACTTTTTTTTACTTTGAAAGTCTTGTAAAGCATCAATGAAAACTACTGTCATCAGGCCATGCTTCTCTCCCGGAAGCTAGTCTCTAGTCGGAAACCTGTCTCCTCTGGCCAGCTCAGGATGTGTAGCTTTAGCAACTGCTATCATGTAGCAGACTTGGTAGTCCAGTGGTTAGAGAGCAGAGGCCTCATTTATCAAGCTTGCTTATGCACAAAACGAGGTCGGAAAACTGCATAAGCAACTTTTCACGCAACCTTTGGGGTTTATGAAAGAAAACTTAGTGGAAAAATGTGCGCAACTTTAAGTTGACTAAGGACCTTGCTTACGCACATTTTGGACATGGAGAGCACTTGCAGTGCTGCTGCTGAGAAGGATACAATTATGAAATCCTTCAGCATTATCACTTGTACTGCTTCGTGTTCACACAGAATAACCCCCCCCCCCCACACACACACACACACACGCACACACATGTGCACGTACACACACATGTACGCACACACACTCACACACACATGTGCACGCATGGTGCACACACACACACACACACACACACACACACACAGGCTGAAGCGCAGAATACGGAATGCAGATTATCAGCAGGGGGACAGATTGAGACAGAATGTCATGCGTCTCTGACAGTGTGTGTCCTGTCACTGTGACCCAATTAATCATGTGCCCTGGCTACTTGTACAGGGGAGATCTCTGTTTGGCTGACTGGTTAGCGCACGCGACTTTCACCTGGGAGTCTGGGGATCGGATCCCGATTGGACCATTTTTTTATATCCGCCACAGATCTCTCTGAAGAACTCACAACATTGACGGCTTCAGCAACGCTGTGCCACTCCATGGATTTGCTCTTATTTGTTTTGCAAAAGCACTTCCTTTCATTTCTCCCCTTCACCCACAAGTACCTCAATTTTTGCTTCTGTGAAATTGCGCTTCCTTGATCTGCCTTGAGCAATGGTCGCCATAGTCATTGGCGGAGCGCTGCAACAGCCGGCTTATGTATGTGCATGAGATCCACAAGGCACTTTACGTTGACCATTTATGGCAGAAAGTGGGCGTGGTGAGGGCGGGATGTGACTAAAAAGCAGCTGAGAAACATTCTCGTTAGTCTCCAATTTATGAAGCGGAGATTGCGTGCAGCTGTGCATACTCCATGTTTGATAAAGCACAAACCTACTTGGCGTAAGTACATTTTTTTGCTGAGCTTACGTACGGTTTTAGTAAGGATTCTTCACATTGTTTGATAAATGAGACCCCAGGGCTGGCATAACATTTTGTGCAGGTACACATCTTGATCCGAGCAGTAACTTTTTTCTTCTGTTTTAGCTACACTGGCCAGTATTATGTTTTCAACCCTTTATTGGTAAACTGTTTAAAGTATGAGGACTAATCTGTTTATTTTCTTTTATTTTTTTTACTTTACTTAGCCAGTGTGAGTCCATGTGAGGTGAATATAGTAAATCAACTAAAATGCTGCTTGGAAACGACCAGATTCAAACATCTTTAGAGACACTAAATATGTAGCAGAAATAAATCAATAAAACTAAAATATAAAAATATGAAATCTGTTTCAGCTGGCTAAATAAAATACTTCTGACACCACTGGGTTTCAAACCCACGTCAGCACAAGGCAAAACTAAGATGGAAGACCAGCACGTCCACCACTGGACTACCATAGCTAAAGCAGTATATGACATGCCTGAGACACTCTTGTAGGCATGTTTTGGCAGAACGGGTGTGGGCGGAGCTTCACTGAAACAAAGCGTTTAATTTCCGGGTATAAATTCAGGCTGACAGAAATAATTTGTATTTAAGATGAATGCCATCTTAATTGTGCAAACGGTAATATTTTATCATATACTGCACTTACCGTTGCTCTCAAACGTTTAAAATAGCATGAACATGGAACCTTTAAAGGTGTTGGAGCAAGACAACAGCTAACGTTTGCAGGATGCTAGACCTCAAAGACATGAGTTCCTGACCCCTGCACCCCTTCACCTTTACTAATATAAACCAAGTGTTAATAAATCTCTCCCATGCAGCTTAAACACCTGTCAGTATGTCTTGGATTTCTTTTTACTATTTTTTGCAAACTTTCACATTATGTGGGACACCAGGTAAAACCTATACCTGGCCATTTCCATGTTTAGGATGAGTGTGTTTAAAGACAAGTGTCTGCCGGAGTGTTTCTGTCTGTCTTCTCTCCAGACAGACCTGGCACATTGCCTGCCCTCTGCCACATGATTAGCCTGGAAGCGGCTGGGGTAAAATTGATTTGAAGTGGCTTCAATTCATATGAAAGATTGATGCTTTGTATCATCTGCAGACACTTGAATAGTCCCTTGCCACCTCTCAAAATGTCCCTCTTGTTCCTGTTCTGGTACAAACATCCTGATTCGAACAATGGTAAACAAACAAGAAAGGATTGCAGCAAAGCCACCAGCAATGAATGCATTTGAATTTTGAAGCATTTCATAATGAAAGCCGTTAGAAGGTCAATTTGAGGTCTTGTAAAACATTGAAGCTTCAATACGTTTGCACATCCAGAACCAGGTTCACCTTTCCTCATGGTGTCTTCAGTATTAAACCAGCCATTCTGTGAAAAAAGCACAAGAGGCTTTAGAAGCAGCTTTTGGTACTTCCATATTCATGAGAAATCAACATAATTAAAGCGTCTCTCTTGTTTATACAAAAGTGAATCAGTGGCATCTGTCCCACTAATCAATTTTGACAACTGCTGGCAGAAGGAAAACTTCTGCCAAATATTATATGTTACATATTTCAACAGATCTGCTGAGATGATTTTGAAACCAAGTGGTTTGTATTATAAATCAATCTCTAGCACAAACTTAATCCATGTACAAGTATAGGTAAGTCATAGTCATTCAAACAACTCTTTCATTAAAAAGTGGCACTTTATACATAATCATCGTCCGAGATGAGTCGGATGAGGGTTCTCATGAAGCTATGGTTGTTAAACAAAATTATGATACAACAGAAATAATAACACAAGAGTACAGAAGGTAAAGGCAAAACATGGGAGTTTCTCGGCAAAAACAAGAAACTTTAAAGCTATGGTTCCATGTGAAATTGATTGGATTTAGATGAAAGATTTTCATTTCCGAATAAATTCTGCTTTCAGTAGTTGATTTCATCACTAGATTTTCTTTTGGATTCTAACTATTCTACCATCCACTTGCACACTGCACACAACCACACTTTAACAAAATAACTGTCGCTTTAAACTCTCTCTCTCTCTCCAAACAAAGTCTCTTGATTTAGTCTGCTGTTTTAAGTCACAAATGAGGGGATAAAAGTGATGCTTCATCTTTGCCTAAAACAATGTGGCCTCAGCACATTTTTCTAGTACGTCATTAATGCTTTTTACTTATTAGGCCCGAGCAGCGAAAGAGCTGCAAAGGCCTATTGTATCTGCTGTGTTTATTTTTCTTCCGCCAAGTAAATTGGCTTTTTGGAGGCCTTTACATACCCGAAAACTCAGGAATTTTTGCAGACACGTCAGGCATGGTGTAAAATTTTGTATTTTAAAAGGTCCCAAAAATATGCAATAAAACTAGCTCCACAGTGCCCCATAGAATGTGAAAAGCACCACCCTCCATAAACCTTAATTTGTTGTACAGTTATGAAATTTTGTACACTTGTAGTACTCAACAGTCCGCACAGAAAAGCCTCTTGCAACCATGGTCAACATCAAACAGGAAGTCGACCATTTGGGGTTGAAATGGCGATTTTTACCCGTTTTGACCACTTTTAGGGTCCGCTTCTGATTGATTTACTCGATCACTTTTCGCACGATCGTCTTGACATTTGTGTTAAATTGGTCAGAAGGGATGGCCAATCAAATAGAAAAAATAAAACTGACTTTTTGTATATGCTGAGGGGGCGGGGCCAGGCCTCAAATTTCGACTACTCGCCAAAAAAATATAAATGGCTATAACTTCATAACCAAATAGAGTAGAGTTGCAAAAATGTCTGTGGTCATTCGGCATCCGGCTCCGAATAAAAATGGTTGGATGATGACATCACACGAGCCCCGCCCCCTCAGGACCAAAAAGGTCACGTTTTACTGTGATAGGTCCCAAATCGCCCCATTTCACTTAATCACCACAAATTTGTAGCTGTTAACTCAAGACAAGTGGGGGTTGCTTGGCGTCACTTTGTGGGAGCTTTCAAAAGAGGGTGAGGCTGTGGCAGCGCGGCGAAGTCAGGCGTACCGCCGTGGCCATACGTTTGACTCCCATTTCGTCATTTCTAAAGCTATCGCCACAAAACTTCTGGTGAGCGATCCTAGTCCGGACCCCCAAAAACTCTGATGTGAAAATCTGGTGGGCGTGGCTTCATTTTTTAAATAGCGTCCCCTAGGACAATTAAAACTGTCAGCCTAAACCCATGCTTTGACTAAGGATTACGGAATTTGGTACACTAATGTAGTGTCTCAGGACCTACAAAAAAGTATCTTGGAGCCAAGCGCAAAGTCGTACAGGAGGTCGGCCATTTTGGTCCAAGAACTCGATTTAGTAGTTTTCGCACACGTTGTTTGGAGAATGATGCCCCATCGCCCTTTTCACCGATCACCTTCAAACTTCTGCGATATACTCTTAAGCTACAGGGGAAATTTTTCAAATGTTGGATTTTTCAAAAGTTGAAAGGTGTGGGCGTGGCTAAGCCTCAAATTTTGACCTGTCACCACACCACTCTTTTTCACAGCTCCCTATTGGACTCCTTTCACCCAATCACCAGCAATCTCTGGCAAATAGCAGTACTGGCAGGTTTTGAAAAAAGGCGGGGCTTTGGGAGCATGTCGAAATTTGCCATCACGCCATGGAAATATGTTTGCCTCTCATTTCCTCAGTTATTGTGATATCGCATTGAAATCTCTGATGAGTGATCCTAGTCTGACCACCAATAGAAATGGACATGATAGTTTTGTGGGCGTGGGCTTTTTTGTGAAATAACGCCCCCTAGGACCATTAAAACTGACAGCCCCAAGCCGTGCTTTATCTGAGAACTACAAAATTTGGTACACTAATGTAGTGCTTTAGGACCTACTAAAAAGTCTCTTGGAGCCAAGGTCAATATCACACAGGAAGTCGGTCATTTTGGTCCAAGTACTCGATTTAGTGGTTTTCGCACACTTTGTTTGGAGAGTGATGCTCCATCGCCCTTTTCACCAATCACGTTCAAACTTCTTAAGACATAGGGTGGAAAATTCAACCGTCTAATTTTTCAAAAGTTGAAAGGTGTGGGCGTGGCTAAGCCTCAAACTTTGACCTTTTGCCATTACATTACTTGACGTAATAACTCCCATGCGCATGATCAAATCTATATCAAACATTGTCTGTGTGATCACTGACCTTATCTGAAGACAATGACAATGTGGACAGCTGACATCACCTAAGCCCCGCCCCCTGACAACAGGAAGTCTATTGTTTTATGGTGAAACACCCTGTAATTTAGTCAACATGACACTAAGGCCATCCACTGTCTTCATGATGCTGTAATGACCATTCAGTTCTGATAGCTTTCCAGAAAGGGAGGGGCTTTGATGCCATAGTGAATTCTGGCGTGACGCCGTGACCTATGTTTGACTGTAACTTCCACTAACAGCCTCCGATCTGCACGAGACTGAACATGGCAATGATTAATCCTGCCCTTTAGCCAATGAGGCACAAACGGTTGGTGAACATTGTATAATATCACCACAGCACCCCCTACATACCATTAAAACTGTAATAACTCCTACAGACGAGGTTGCAACTGCACCAAACTTGCTATATGTCATGACACAAAGGCACCCAACACAATCCTGTGGTCATTGGTTGATATCACTTTAGCTCCGCCCTCTGACAGACATTAGGCCCTGAATAACACATGCATAATGCTATTCACACCAAACTACACGCAATTGTTGTGCTTCCATGTTAAAGGAGGAGTTTTTTTGTATAATAGAGTTACTCCCCGCTGGGTATAACTCTGCTATGCCTTTTTTTACCTACCCCCACTTATCCTCATGTAACACCCTTTTCATCTATCTATTAAGGTAGCGCGACTCATGTTGCGAATGACCGCAGTCACCAATTCTTGTCATGTGTCTTACCCACGTATGTCTGATCTTTGAATTGTGTGTGCTGAAACTCAATTTCGTTTCTCTGTATGTCCTGCACATGTGGTAGAAATGACAATAAATTACTTTGACTTTGACTTTGAATTGATTGTTGTGAATCTACAAACTGCTCCATGGAATATTTTCCTACATTTGGGACAGCACCCCCTAGATACAATAATTCCTTGGTAGCTTTTACAAAAAAGCTCCAAACTATGTCAAACATGGTGGGAGTCATTACACAACTGCAATCAACACATGTATGTGCTCACTCATTCAAGTCACTTCAACTCCGCCCACTTACAGCCTTTTGCCTCTAGATTATCCATGCAACGTTTGATTGATGTCAAATTAATAGAAAACCATCTTTGATGACAAAAGATGACCTCTATGGAATTTAGTTGTAAGTGGTCACAGTGCCCCTAGAAAGGTTCAAACTTTATTCACTTCTAAAGACAAGGTCAGAATGGCCTTATACTTGGCTTGTGTCATCACATGACTGCACCAAACACATTGATGTGGTTGTTGGCTCAAACCTCTTTAGTTCCACCCCCTTTCGGCTCTCTGGCTCAAGTTAACACACATACAACATCTGATTTATGCCAAAATAACAGAAAACCACCTTTGTCAACCAAAGCTGACCTCAGTGGGATTTTTCTGTATTTGGTCACAGTGCCCCTAGATAATTTTAAACTTAAAAAACTTCAAAAAACGTGGTCAGAATAAACTTAAACTTGGCCTGTGTCATCACACCACCATTGGGGTAAAGATAGAGCATGCCCTAGTGTTGAGATGTGTAATTAATTGGTGGGCTCAGAGGAGATGCTGACTCAGGGTGAGGTTTGGATGAGGAGACAGTGTGCGGTTTCTGCTGTTGGGATGGTCCACGTTTATGTTCCGTGGACCTGACCGGGTGCACCGGGCTGTCGGCCAGGCTGGCCTGAAGCGGAGCAGTGAGGGCCGAACGACGGTGCTTGCAGCTTTAATTCCACGTCTCATTTTTAAAACCCACACTTAAAGCTGCTTTGTTGAATCTACAGAAAAAACTAGGTTTTGAATGAAAACAGCCACAGAACACTCATCCCTCCCCTTTCATAACAGTGTTGTTTCTGTTGCTAAATATGTGAGAGCATAATCAATGGAGGACCCAGGGAAATGCACAAGTGTGGCGGTTTGGCAAGATTGACAACTGAATGGTCTAATAGTCTCCACAATATATGTATAGCTATACTACGTTAGAACATTGTGAAGAAAACAACTGGGTTTATGCTATATCTTTATCCTCTTGCTAACTTTTAAAATGACCAATGAGATTTAATTAAATATAAAATCAGAGCTCCTGTTCAAGTAATCGCCTCACAGTAACATTTGTAGTAATATCATAGGTAAAATGAAGAGGTCTGTTCCAGCCATCAAGCTGTGAAGCTGCTCATGTTTGCAGATGACACCACCCTTAACGGTCTTAAATTGTATGATTGGCCGGGTGGGCGGAGACCCTCAGTGTTCTCACTGTCACAGCATGCTGTAGACACAACAGAGCAGTGATGGGAATAACGCCATTTTAAATAACCGCGTTACTAAAAATATGTTTTTTTCAGTAACGAGCAAACTAATTAATTACTGTCTTCCTTTATCAAAATGTCGTTTCTGTTACTGATAAGAAAATGCGTGCGTTAAGCAGCGCAGTGTGTTGAAGCCATGGACTTAATTTTGGGGGGGGGGCGGGGGGACATGTCCCCCCCACTTTTTCCAAAGTCAAGTTTTGACCCCTGAACTTTTTACCATCCAAAAACAATATTACGCTATATTAAATTGACACTGGTTGAGCTCTAGGACCAAGCGGAAAACAACAGTTTGTGTTGAAGCCTGTTTCCCATTAGAACATACTGCAAAGATACCCATACCCACCCACCCACCCCCACCCCCCCACCCCACCCTGTGTCCCCCCCACTTCTTAAGTGAAAATTACATCCTTGGTTGAAGCTGTCATCAGCTGATCTGTAGCCAAAGAGGCAGATGTTTTCATCCAAGCGAATCTCGGCCCAAGAAGAATGAGAAAGACGTGATGAATAGTCTACGGCTGCAGACCCGCAGATTCGCTGCTGCAGGTGTGGATCTGCAGCCGTGCCCTTCTTGGCGTGACAGCGGGATGTCCCGAAGGTCCGTTCACCTGTTCATCGCTCAGACGTCTTGATCTTCTACCTTCCTAGATCATCCAGCTGTAACCTGTTTCTGATCCTGTCTTTAGTCCCGCTGTAACACTGATGCATCAGTCTCAAACGTCATGGAGCTCAGGTGTTATTAGAACTACCTGTGTGTGTTTACCATCCAGCTTCAGCTCTTCTGTGTTTGGGTCTGACCCAAGTTAGTAAACCTAAGTTCTCCATCAGGCTTGTGCCTCTTCTAGTGTCATTTTGAAGGATTTTATTTATTTATTCAACCATTACTAGATTACCAACAACAGAAATGCTGCTAAAAACACACAATTATGTGAAGCTGGAAAAATTAGAATACTGTGCAAAATTTCATTTCTGTAATTTAACTAGACTGTAAGACCATTTAAAGGCTCAGGAATCTTTACAGGTGTTTCTATTTGCAATTTTAAAATGTAGCTGATTGGGGTCTTGTTAGATATCACAGTGACCTTTGAATAGTCTAGATAAGTGCAATGTTCCTGTTAGTAGTTCCTCCTGTTAAGTGCTTATTTATTTAAATTATTCAGGTTTGTAAAAAAACATTTGGACGTACATTTTATTATGTTCCAGTCCTTAGTCATTTATATTTCACTATTGTAGTGATTTATAGTAAATTAAATAAGTTCAATTCAGAGGGGAACCCATTTTTATAGCATTCTTTAATGAAAAAAGTAAGTAGTTATTTTTCTTGGTAATTAGTTACTTTTATAATCTCGTAACTCAGTTAGTAATTGAGTTATTTTTTGACAAAGTAATCAGTAACTAGAACTAATTACTTTTTTAAAGAAATGTTCCCAACACTGCATAACTCTGATGAACACCCCCATCTAAACAGTATCATCACCCATGACTTCAAGTGGCAGAAGTCCATCAGCTTCCTCTTCAAAAATACCCAGCAGTGGACATTCTTCCTGTGGCTACTGAAGAAACTCAAAATGCCAACCACGATGATGGTTCAGTTCAACACGACCACCATCAAGTCGATCCTCACTTCCTCCATCACTGTGTGGTGCGCTGGGGCCACTGTCAGGTATAATCGCAGACTAACTTTTATGCATTCAGTGGCCTTCCATCAATCTGTACACCTCCAGGTTTCTGAGGCATGCAGATCCAATCACAGTGGTCCCCTTTCATCCTGGTCATGGACTGTTTGGACCACTCGCTTCAGGCAGAAGGTGGGAACCTCTCAACACAAAAACAAGCTTCCTCCTTTCAGCTGTTGAAGTTTTGAACACCAGGGAACTATACATCTCTGCACTACCCACTTTAAATTTCTTATTATTTTAAAATTTGTCTCATCTAATATGTCACTTGCTTGACTTTGTATGCATGCACAATTCCACCAACGTAAATTCCTGGTAATGTGAAACTGCTCATAGGCAATAAAAAACTTTTCTGATCCCGATTCAAATCCATTTATTACGTGAAGGCTGCAAACTGTGGCTGACTTGTCTTTGGTCTGATTCAGTAAGTTCCATGCTTGGTGTTAGTTTTCAGTCTGAAAAGTTAATGACCAGACTGTCTGGCTTTAGTACATCCACATGCTATAGCTACTTTATCTTAGTCTCAGGACGTTAAAGGCTGTAAAACAGTTCCCAACATGAAACCACACACCAGCAGATGCTCCAATGCATCCTTCTCAGTCTCAGCTTGACAGCAAATAAATCTGAACATTTAACCATGTCTCAGTCACACCAGGTCTTTACGGTAACATATTTTTACTCCAAAAAGGGCCTTAGAGCTGAAGAGTTTAGAACGGAGAGTGAAAAGGGGAATGGCGGATTATATGTTTATTCAGTAGCATGTTTAACTAGTTTCTAAATATTAGCTGTTTGAAATGTTCTTTGTTGGTGCTATTTTCCATATGTATTAAATAGACTGAATAGACATTAAATGTATGCATCGAAAAAAAAATTTGAAAAATGTTTTTGTAAAGAATGCAAACAAACATTATAGTTTGCATTGGAGTAATCTGTATTTATGAGATTATTGCACTAGAATATTTTAAAGACCCTCCCTTTACCAGTGTCATCATACCCACTTAAAATTGACATTTCGTTCCAGGCCTTGATCTTTCCCCAAATCATCTCACTCTGAATACACCAATCAGCAAGCCTTGTTTCAGTGCAAACTAATGGCACTCGGTCAAATTATCTCGAAGGAAATTAGGTTTAGACTTGTGAACGAGAAGAAACAAACTGAAAAAATATATGAAAAACAACCACAAATACCAAATGTTGTTTATTTTTGACGAGGGCACTGATTGTGCCAATTTGCAAAATGTAACAATGCCTGTCAAAACTCAGATTGGAGCGTGCATAAAGGAGCAAATAGTTAGTTTTGTTGGAGCATTCAAGGAGCAATTTGCTGTGACACTTAGAACTGTCTTTCCATTAGCCAAAGAAATGCCCTTCACTGGAACTTTGAAGATAATTAAAGACATAATGGATATCACTGTCACTCTCTGACTTGTTTGCTCATTTGTCTGAGTGTGGCTGCTGCAATTGAGACCCTATTAAAAGGGAATAAATCGCCTGGTTACTAAGTCATTTCACCATCTAGGAAACTGCGTGTGTCTGTGTGCGTGTGTGTGTGACGTATTAAGTAGCACTCTGTATCATGAATAATTGATTCCCTTTCTTTTTCAACAGACGCTGTTTGGACAACTTGCTAAAAAGCCTATTTGACTTGACAAGACAAAACAACAGAGTGTGAGCCTCTATTATCCATTCTCAGAAAATCTTTTTTTTTTTTCAAAAATCCGTCAACACAATTTTGTTGTCTTTCCACTTCTGTGCTCCATGTCCATCAGGATTTACAATCTCCTCCATCCTGAGCTCCGTCACCACCTCTCATGCTTTATGTTCTGCCTTCCCCTTCGTTATTTTGGCCATCAGTCGCTTTCAGTTTCTTCTCCTCACTCCGTCTTTTGTCCTCCGTATATAAAGAGCGCAAGTGAGTGTCAGCATTGTTTCTCAGTGGCTAATGGAAGAAATAAATCCTCAGGTCATTCGAAAACAAAACTGTATTCAATGCTTCTATATCACAAAGTAAGTAGCTCATGTGCAAAACGCATTAGCGGATGCTTTTGTATATTTTACAAGGATGCTTTTTATGGCTGCTGCATTCATTTGCTTTACATACGACAGACAAGGAGACACTTTGTGTGCAACATAATGATCTTGGGAACAAACTTGTAAAACTTTACTACTGTCATTATGTGCACTTAAAAAAGGATGTGGCTGCTGCTTGTAGTTCACACGAGGTGGTTAGAACCATTAAGTGAAACGCAGCAGGAGTCTCCTCCTAAATGGCTTTTGTATGCAGAGCCGCTATTTGGAAATAATAGTTGGTATTTATTTGACTACTTGGTCATCAGGTTTATTAACATGGCAGAATAATTCAGATGATAGTCAGTATGGTTGTACTAATGAACCTAATTTGGCATTTTTGTGAATCTTTGATCATCTGAAGACGTGGTTGCAAAAGGTAGACTATGTATTTCACTGTGGTGTTAAGCGTTAGAAGGTAAAGGCTATTCATGTTTGTATGCTAATTATAGAGCCAGGTTGTTTATGGCAACAGCAATAAAATATACAACAAATCAAATCTAACATGTTGGCTGCCTGCCTAAATCAAACCGATGTCACACAAAAAAAAAGACACAAACAAGAACAAATTTCCTTATTTTTCCTGAACCCTTTGAGATGCTGGCAGTATTTGTCTCATTTACTTTTTTATATCCAGGTTCTGTCTTTTTTCATAGAAAATCTAATTATTGTCTTAAATCTAAATGACGGAAATGGACGCTTTGATCATTCTTTCACTTTAACTCCATAAAAAGTCAAGAACTAAATTTAGTTTGACCACAAAACCCTTGAACAACAAAATCCACTCAGGCATGCAGAACCAGAGAAAAGAACATACTGATCCATCCACCCATGACCTATTCATCTTTCTTTCCTCAGGCAGAAGGTCTCAAAGCCCAGACAGCAAGGTTGTTCAATAGCAACTTCCCTGAGGCTGTGACCCTCATGAGCCCTGACCCTTAAACAAAATGCTCACAAAAAGAAAAAGATGCATTGATTAAAAGTAGACAATATAGAAACGGTTACATTGATTTTTAGTGTGTTGATATGGAAGATGAACATCTACACAAATTATGTGCAGAAAACAATCGCTAATGAACGAAACAGTAGCACAGCACACGCCTATATGACAGGGTCGAGTACTTCAATGCAAACATCATATTTGCTTATTGTTTTAGAAAGTATTTTAGATTATCTACGTTTTTGCCATCAAAGGAGATAATTTCTTTCATATTTTTACTTTCAAAACAAAAACCCATATCAGGTTTGATAAGTGATTTCACTGTCCCACTGTTCACTCTTGGTTCACCATTACATCTAGTATCCCGTTTTCTTTTATACCCCCATCCTTTGTTCTTTCTGCCAAACGTATTATCATGTTGATGCAGTCAAACAGCCTTGGGATTTCGTTTCAAGCATTTGTCTCCCCTCCTCTTCATCACTTTCATCTCACCTTTTTCCTTGGTACCCAGCTCCCCCCAGCCCCTCTCCTACATTAGCCCCTCTTTGGTCTTGGCCATCTATGCTTGGATGAATCGCATGAGGGTTGTGTCCGCCCCACTGCGGCTGACTGATTATTGTAATTCATACACTTTAATTAGCTGCACAAACCATTAGCCACAATTAGAATATTAGAGAACGTTTTGTGACAGGAATCAGCTCAGAGATTGGCTTTATCGGCTGGAGAAGGAGGGAGGTGACGGAGGAAGAGACTAAAGAGGAAACTGTTTCTATGCAAGCATTTTTTTCTTTTTTGTGGATTTACTCTAACTCTTATTCCACTTTTTATTCTTAAAACCAAACGTAAAATGAAACAAATAACACAAAATTGTTGTTTATTTTCTGTTCACTGTTGCTTGTTTGTTTGAGAAGAAAACTGCTAAAACAAACCAGAAATTGTACCTTGCATTCTGGTATTTTATTTTTCTCTGTCCTAATGTAATAAAATGTTGTGTCAATACACACAGTTCCCCAGTCATGCTATTGTGGGCATGAACCACTTCATCATTGGTGTTCCATTGTGCCTGAAATGGCAGGGTGAGTTGTGTAGACCTTTGAGAGCATTACGGTACGCTTGACACACCAACTTGATCCTGCAGTAAAGATTACAAAATATATAGATCTCCCACACGAGGGTTGGCTATACATGCTCGAATGGACTGAACACTATATAAAAAAAGAACATGCTCACTGATTTATACACGTGTGCTAAAGCTACTATGTCAAACTGACAGCGTGCAGGTAATTATGAGACGGTCTACATAGATTATTACTGATGATAATGTCGAAACAGTTTCTATAGGTTACACTTGAGTTCAGAAGTAAATTGGATGTACAAAAAGTTTGATTTCCAACAAGTTCTTCAGTGACTCTGAATCATTATCATGTTGAATATTTTTTCCTTATCGCTCAGTTGTCTTTGGCTTTGATACAAAATCATATGCAGCATGCAGCAGTTATCAGCACACCCGTACTCCCCCTGTACATTAACCTTTTCCATTATTGTTAGTCCGTATCATGATGGCTGTAAGTAAAGGCACGACAGATGTACTGATGGCTATTAGATACAGCGCTGCTAATAAGCTGTTCCATGTGAGAGAGAGCAGCCTTTCAGCACTGACAGCATGGCTCAGTGCCACCTCATTGGCTTTATGCGGTATTTCAGGAAAGAAAACGGACAGAAATCCTCAGAGAAAAAATAAGAATACCAATTTGATTTAAAGTAGTAATAAACTTAATTAAAAGCACATACTTTAAAAAAGACAAGGACAAGAACTGATGTTTTGTCACTTTCTTTGCACCTTTTTTTTTTTTTACATCAACCAGAGATCTAATGCAGACAGCGTGGCAATGCAGTGGGTTCTCCGACAAGGAGATGTCCCACTTATATGAATTTCCCCTGGAATGGAATCTGGCCCTACGTGAAAAAGGTAAAGTGGTTGTAAAGAATAGTAGTGCAAAATTCCTCCACTGATGTCAACGATTCATGACCAGTCGTCACAAACGCTTCATTGCAATTGTTGCTGCAAAGGATGTTACAAGAAGTTAATCTACAATGGGAAAATTTAGAAAAAGAAACCACCTTAAAACATTTTTTCATGCCTCTTAAAAAGTTCTAACATAGTATAGCTAATGCAGTTCTCTCGTATTTGTCTAAAAACTTTGTCGGTTTTTCCAAACCATCGCACTTCCCTCCATCCTACACCTATTATGTTCTCCATCCATCCATGTACACATATTTTGCAACAGAACACCACTGGTGTGAGAGGTTCTCCACTCAATAATATCAGAGAAGAAACAGCCTGCTTCTACCGCTTAAACGTTAGGACAAACTACCAGAGTCCCAAAAAGAAACACACTATTTAAAGTCACAAACAACAAAAGATGGTTGGACCTAGAAAACGGGACTGGTGTTTAGCACTACCTTGTGTCCTCCGGCAACAGCGTTTTCCTTTCTGACAGAAGCATCTCAGGGAAGATACCAGAGAGGAAGGGTGAGTGTTGTGTGATCGTTCTTGCATTTACAACCTCTCTTTAGAAAACTGCCTTCATTTATTTTACTCAGTTGACCTTTTTCTGGTATTAAAGCTTGTTTGCTCAACTGAAATGATTAGGTGTGACAAAAAAATATAGTAAGGAGGCAATACATTTTTCCACGGAACTGTACTTTATAAAACAGACAGATAAAAGTTTGTGTGTCACCCTACTATTATCAACGACCGACCACCCTCCCCTTAAGGCACCCCTGTTTCAGAGGTATTTTTTGGATATTTTCTTCTCTACCAAGACAAAGCTGAATAAAATTCAGATTTCTAATGGGTTACCCAATAAAAACAGTTTCTGCGTTTTTCTACATGATGAGCAATAGAAGCGGAGTCTATCTGTTGCAAATTTAAGCTACATGGAGCCAGTATGGAGCTGGTAAGAGTCATAATTATTTCACTGTGAGCTCATCCATCATTCATGCTCATTAATGTTCACATACACCCACTAACACTGATGCATTCTACAGCGCAACAACCCACAGACAGGTTAAATGTAATTTCAGTGGGGGAAAAAAGCCTCCCCAAGCAGTGTGGAACCTTTATGGAAACTTTGCTAATGTTTGTCCAGCCTTTGGCGGAGCGTCTTCCCCCTATCGCAACTGTTGGGTTTTCTGTGTGCCGTCAGCAAAAGTGACTCCATCTCACCCCGTTCTCACATGGCTACATTGCAATTGTCTGCTCCAGTGAAGCCTTTTGCCATGTGGGAAAGGTCTGCTCTTTCATGGATACACACATGCGAGTGCACGAACGCATACACATACTTCTACATCTGGCTGATTCACTTTGCTGAAGCCTGCAGACCTCCAAGTGCATGATTTATCTAAGCCAGGAAGTCATTCTTTTCAAGTTGGTGTAAGATTATTCTAGTTCCAGCAGCATCGCAGTCTATGAATGTTTCTATTTTTAAGACATTCACATTAGATGTGTGTGTGTGTTTTAATTTGTTCCAAATATCTACAGAAAAAAAAAACTTTT
The DNA here is from genome assembly GCF_043380555.1 of Nothobranchius furzeri. Lineage (NCBI taxonomy): Eukaryota > Metazoa > Chordata > Actinopteri > Cyprinodontiformes > Nothobranchiidae > Nothobranchius > Nothobranchius furzeri. The sequence goes on along the minus strand of NC_091743.1, from coordinate 55,105,362 downwards.
GTCTAAAAAGATAGGATTAGACTATTTCTTTGTACACGTAACAAACATGATAGGCAGAATACGGTTCGTGATCGTGTCAAGACCGACGCGGCCACCATGTTGGCAGCCTACGAGTCCTTACTTGTTGCTTGTTACTCCAGACAACAGTTCACTAATCTCGTTCTTGTGGCTTAATTTTATACATTAATCGTTTGATCTGTAATACCACACAACTATGGTAAATTGTTGCTGTGTTGTGGGGTGCAACACGTGATCGCCAGGGAAAAAGGTGAAAAACTTTTCACCAGTTTCCTGCTTGGAGGCATAACCACGGAGACCAAGTATCTAGCATAACAAAAGTCTTGTTGGCTCACTTGGATCGCAGCTGTTAGGCGACCAAACATAACCTTACAGAGTATATTCATTCTGGTAAGCTACAGATGTTGTATGTATTTTTATACATACTTTCTTTCCTTCCATCGCGTTATGCACACACAACACTCACATAGGCTACACACACACACACACACACACACATATATACCAGCAGGCTAATGCTGGCGCACTGACACACGACACAACTTTTCCTGCTACATTTGTTCTGGGATGATAATTTAAATTGTTTTACTAGAAAAGCCAACAAATCAAACATGTACCTCTCATCCGGACGTTTACATATGCTCACACCACAACAAAGATAGCCGAAAATGTCTGTTTCGCAGAACTGCGGTGGCAACAAGTTGTAATCGGTGCTCCGGTCTTTCATGTGAATCCAAACAGTTTGTAATGTTGATTTTGTCTACATACCCTGACTTCTTTATTTAAGGTATTCCTGTATATTCCACATCCTTTTTGGGAACATAATATGTTGTTTAACACTTCCCTTCTCCCAAATCTGCTTCTTTCCTGTGACATACTGTTTGTTTTCAGTTTGTTTACACTCGTAAAGCCATCAACATATCTGCGCACATCCCAGAATTTGTCACATGGGATCTCAAGCTCCATTATCAATATGCATTTTTTAGAGTAAAAAAAAACGTTTTTTTCTTTAATTCCTCATAATAACATTCAAGATCTCCACACCCTGTTGTTGCTTCTGTGAGCTTTTCCAGTCCTTGTGTTGAAAGTTTGTTCTGTGCAGCTCTTGGAACAGCCGAAGGGAGTTTGGGAGACCAACATGAAGGTAGTGGACTGCTTCACTGCTTCTTACACATAATTCTGCCCCAAGTCTTAAAGTGAAAACAGTGGTAACTAATGACTGCTACACCTCTGTTGCTCTTAAGTACCTGGCTGACTCCACAAAGTAAAAGAAGAGCCTGTGAGTAAATGGATGTTTTTGTTGGTGCAGGTTTAACACAAAGGTCATGACTGTTAGTATTGGTGGGGATGAATAAACTGCACTAATTAACAGTAAAAACCAAACCCACTTCTTTGTCTCTAGAATTCCTCATAAACAGATTTTTGGAGAATCCTGGCACATTGCCACACATTTAGCTTTGGTTTTCCAGTCAACGATGGAAAACTGACATTCACTTTGCGGTCATATGAAGGGCAGATGCTACTGAAGGGGAGATAATTGGTGGCGAACTGTCTGAAATGTATAATTAGAAAAGACAAGACATTCCCTCACTTTTCTTTCTTTCCCTGCTGCTTTGCCTTTTCAGTGGGCGATCTAAGCGCCTGCATGAGCTTTGATCTAGGATAAGGTTTTCTGAGCCCTTTTAGAGGATCAATTTGTTTCACCAAGCATTTTCCTTTCTTGTCTGGCACAAAGTGGCTGTTTGCAGTGCACTGTATGGCATGCAAAACTGCAGGAGGTAATGTTCCTCTGAATTTGTTTTTGCTTCCAGCTTTTGCTCCTCACAACTCTTTCAAAGATATGTCTTTGTAGTCGGTGAATGAATGATCACCCCTTAACGTAATTATTCCCGAGCACACCAAGACACATCAGCTCAGGCACAGAGCTCCTGGACTCCAGTTTTACATTTATGGGTTTATTATCTCTACAGTTGCAATTCTTAAAAAAAGTGCTGCTAAACCTAACGTCTTCCATTCCACAGACATTTTAAACAGGTCATTAATCAAAGTGTTTGTAGTATCTAAAAAAGGTGATTACTTTTAGGTTTCAGACATATCCATGAAAAGGCAAATGTTTTTCCATGTGTCATGTTTTGATCAGGCTCTTGGGTTTAATATCATCAGCCAAGCTCTCAGTCTCTCTTCTCAGTGCAATAACCAGCAGCATGGTTGGGTCATTTAGCCTCATAATGGTGACTCCAAAATGCAAATAAACACATAAAAAAAACTGAAGTTAGAAAGGACTTCTTAAAAATCTGACTCTTAGAAAAACTGAAGTATTTTGGGGTGATACTTCCACTTGATCACTTGATAGAGTTAACATTTTCTGCTGTGATTTTGAAGCTACCGTACAGCCAAAAGGCAGAGATCTTCGCCTAGCAAAAATAAATGATTACATAGGGAAATGATTCATCTGATTATCAAAGAGGAAAACAAACCAATAATTGTTACTAATATGGAAGCCTAATGATGCAAACTCCAAATCCATAACCTGTTGGTCGCAATGTGCAAACTTTCAGTAACAAAAGTTTAAGACCCTGAAACTCATGTAAGACAGGTGAAATGCAAAAAAATTAGAATATGGTGCAAAAGTTTATTAACTTCAGTAAATTAACGTAAAAGGTGAAACTAATGAGATACTACTAATAATAATAATAATAGTTTGGATTTATATAGCACTTTTCAAGACACCCAAAGCGCTTTCCATTATTCATGCACTCTCACATTCACACACTGCTGGGGATGGTAAGCTAATGTGTAGCTACAGCAGCCCTGGGGTTGTCCGACAGAGTCAAGGCTGCCATTTTGCACCATCGGCCCCTCTGACCACCACCAACACAGGCAAGTCGGGTGAAGTGTCTTCCCAAGGACACAACAGCAGAATACCCCTGGAATCACACCCATGACCCTCTGATCATAAGGCAACCCACTCTACCTCCTGAGCTACTGCTGCCTCTAAAATAGGCTTATTACATGTTAAGCCAGATTTTTCAAGCATTTATTTGGTATAGTTGCTGATTGTTGTTATTATTATTATTATTATGTAGATTATTGTTGTGTAACGGTTCAATATTCTAGACTCAATGTGTCACACTCCAGTCAGCTAATCAATCCAAAACACCTGGAAATGGTTCCTGAGCCTTTAAATGGCGTCTCGGTCTAAGTCGTGTTACTGAAAAACGGACTTTGAAAAGAAAGAAAACAATCTTTTATATAGCACCTCTCAAGATAAAAAAAGGAGCTTCACAAAATATATAAATAAATAAATAAATAAATAAAAAACAATGAGTATAAAAAAGATTTCAAAAAATGATGAAAATATGTTTAACATTACTAAATTTTAGGGATTAAATAAATCATAATGCAAGGAAAGGAAGAGAGAAAATGAATAGGAAAAAGGGAAATCAGTAGCCTGGCAAGCCAGACTATGTGGGGTAAATGGTCTAAGCATTTAGTCTTGAAATGTTTTCTTCTTCATTTTAAAATTAGTTTTTGAATTCAAGGTTTGCAAAAACTAGAAACAATTTTTTTATATATTTCTTATTAACGCTAATTATTTTTTAAGTCTAAAGAAGGCACAAACCTACAAAGTCATTCATATTCGAGCTCTAAGAAAGTATTTTATTGATTCCCCCAATAATTTCTCCATCAGTACAGGCAGAATTTAGTGTATTTTTAAGTTGCCATTTCTTATTCGTATGCAGGGAAAATTAAATGGACATGTTGGTTTTTGTCTTTCTGCTTTCTCATTCTTCATCAGCCTCAACAAACTGTTTACAGTAAACCAACAGTCACCACTCATACAAAATACTCCTGCCAGGCACTGAAAAAGGAGCTCTTTCCCTCCCCTCCTCTGCTTTCCTCTCCATCTGTCTCAAGGCTGAGGCAGGGTAAGGAGCCAGGGAGGGCTCCGAGCAGGAACAAGTCTATCTGCAGCAGCAGGCCTGGCCCAGCAGCCACACAGGGGCTCAGACTGAATGCAAGAGCCCACTTTTTGGTCCATCCAGATGCAGATGACTTCGCTTTTCCTCCGCCTCTCTGCCACACAATAATACCCCTTTGTAGCAGAAGGGCAAAATCCAAGCTTTGTCCAGTCAACCTTAATTTATGGCACACATATTTTGCGTTCGCACATATTGTTGCACAAGCTACAAAGGCATGTGCTTTCAAAGAGGTGGAGAGGAAGTGCTGGCAGGAAGATTCTAGCACTTTCTTTGTCTGAGAAACGGTATAAATCATTCACCAGAACATGCAATTCCCAGATTCAACAGTGCATTGATTTAAAAAACTTCAAAAAAGCGAAGGGAGTCAGAGGTGATTTTTTTTCCACCCGTCAATTCATTTATTACATTTCTATAACTATTTTAGCAGAGGTGCATTACTGATCACGTCTTGCTGGGACCTTAGATGTTCCTGTGGCTCATTCAAACTTGAAACACCAAGTGCTTCAATCTAGAACAGCTTTCATTTTCTTCTTGTTTATTTCTGCAAGTACCTGTCCATAAATAAACGTTGCAGTTGGCCTTTTGCTTCACTGTTTGAACAGATTTTTTTTTAATGTTAATTTATCCAAGACCCGCATCAAAAGAGAAATGTACTCATCTCTGTCCCCTACACAGCTGGTTCTTTGTTCTCCTTGACCTGCCATCCATGGTCTAATCACAACTGGCTGACTGCACCCTGATTCAGAGAGCTTCACGCTAGACCTTTCAGATTTCGGCTGCAACATGAAGTCTAACACAAGGAGCTCCTGGGGAGGATGCAAAACCCACTGATGAACACATTCTCATCACTTACGATGTCTACGTCAAGAAAGAAAACCCAAAAAGCATGGTGTTATAGATTTTCCATATCGAGCATCAATTGCAAAGCTTTTGTGAATCTGCACAACATACCAGTGGTGAGAAGCGGATCCCAAACTGCAGAAAAATAAACATTCCATTTAAGTTCTTGGTCTACAAAATGAAGTTTGGCATTACCTGTTCGTTGTTTGTTTTTTGTCCCAGCTTTCTAGTTCAGTTGTAGTCATGTTTTCCAATGTATTTATGTTCTGTTCCCTTAGTCCAGTCCAATGTTTAACTTAGTTATGTATTAGTACAGTGTTTCCCAACCCTGGTCCTCAGGGCACACTGACCTGCATGTTTTCAATGCCTCTGCTTCAGTGCACCTGCTTCACATTGCCTCCTCAGGAGGACATCAAGTGCTGCAGATGCCTGTTAATGGCCTATTTATTTAAGGCAGGTGTGTGGCAGCTGTGAAACACTGGTGTTTGAAAGAGCCACATGGAAAACATGCAGGACAGTGCGCCCTGAGAACCAGGGTTGGGAAACACTGTTAGTATATTCTTGCAACATTTAGTTCTAGTATCGTATTATTTTATCATATTCAGTCCTTTTGAGTTTTTCTATTTCCTCCCGTTCCCCAGTTATAAGTCACACCTGTAAGACATTAACAAATCAGTAATCCTCACATCTGTTCCCTGTTTCCTCATCACTTCCTACTTAAACCCAGTTACATCCACTACTCGTTGTCGGTTCCTTATGTTTGCATCGTTATGTGTTATTATCATCCTGCTCTGGCTCCACAGCCTTTACATAAAACCTTTTTGGAATTTTTAAACCTACCTGGCTATTCCTGCATTTTGGCTCCTCCTAAGATGACTCCATTCTAGACACTTTGTATTACTCAAAGTTGGTTAAACTTGGTTTGACAGAAAATCATAATAAATTGAATGTTTTTTTCATCTCATTTTTAACATATTTCAAAGCGAATATTGCATTAAAAATTACATTCATAAAGATTTTTATTTAGTAGGGCATGCATGGTGGAACAGTTGTTAGCACTGTTACCTGGCAGCATGAAAATGATAGGTTCAAACCCCAGCTGCAGTCTTTCTGTAAGGAGCTGGCATGTCCTTCTCATCCAATGTTTTCTCCCGATACTCCAGCTTCCTCCCACGGGCCCAAAACATGCATGTCAGGTTGAATGGCAGCCTGAAATTGTCGCTAGATGTTGATGTTGACTAAGTTGACATTTCGTTTGTCTCTGAGTTTTCCTCTGATTAACTGGTGACCAGTCCAGGATGTCCTCAGCCTGGGTGACTGCTGGACTGACACCTCGTTCACACTGAGTACTGTATGGAGGCGATCGAGTTTGTGTACGACTTCTGGACGCTCGACCAGTCACGCAAATTGCAGTTTGTGATCTGAGCACTCACACAAGAGCACCAAATGATTAGAAATGTAACAGCATACGTATAAAAATATATGTGTAAAAATAAGGCTAACTATCATACACTGTGAACTGATACTGCTGTCAACAATAAAACAAAAGCCAGAAAAACTGATGTGACACAACTTTTGTTTTGACATATACTATATGCACCTCACTATCTCCCATCCCCAGCTGTGTCCTTAGGCAAGACAATTAACCCTTCTTGTCAGCTGGTGGTGGTCAGAAGGACCAGTAGCTCCAGTGTTTGGCTGCTTCGCCTCTGTCAGTGAGCCCCTTGGGCAGCTGTGGCCACATTGCAGCACATCACTACCAGAGTATGAATGTGTGTGTGCATGGGTGTGTTGTGTAGCACCTGGGGGACTGATAACGTGTTTAATTCTGCAAGAAACTTGAAATGAAATGCGAAGGATTTTTTAAATCGATGTAATATTTGGTGAGACAGATTTTGTTTAGAGAAAAGCCTGTTTACTCAGTTTAGAAAGAAGAATGGAAGCTTAGGCTTGTTAGCTGCACTGCATTTAGGAAAAGATGCCACAGCATTCTTCTTCATGGACCTCTTATAATTTCATTAAAAAATGAGAAGTGAAGATAGAATATTGAGTCAGTACTCACTATGTTTCTGCATGGCTTGTGGTGACGACAAGTTTAAAGTTGATGTCCATTTTAAGGATTCCTGGAAATCATAACGCAAGATTCCACTATCCATCCATCCAGTTATGGCCACTTATCCACTGAGATTCCACTAATGTTGTACAATTAATTGGAGTGCTGAGGTAATAGACCAGGAGGGAAGTAATTCACCCTTACCAATTTCTCCAGCTCCTCCATAGGGAAACCTAATGATCTCCCAAAGCAACCAGGACACATGGATCTAAAATTATTGAATCCAATCAGAACAGCCACACTGGCTGTGGTGCGGTGCGTACACGGATGCTGAGCACCGGATAGTTTCTGCATGCAGTCTGTTTTTTTCAGACACCACATGTCATACAGTTAAAGGAATTACATGAGTCTGACAGGAAGTGAGATGAATTATAAATGGCCTGTATTGGATATACCTCCTTTTAGAGTCTTAAAACCATCCAAGGTGCTTCACAACATGCAGAAACATAGTGAGTACTGACTCAATATTCTAAATTCACTTCTCATTTTTTTAATGAAATTATAAGAGGTCCATGAAGGAGAATGCTATGGCCTCTTTTCCTAAATGCAGTGCAGCTAACAAGCCTAAGCTTCCATTCTTCTACTAAACAGGCTTTTCTCTAAACAAAATCTGTCTCACCAAATATTACATCGATTTAAAAAATCCTTCTCATTTCATTTCAAGTTTCTTGCAGAATTAAACATGTTACCAGTGCCCCCCCCCCCCCCCCCCCCCCCCCCGAAAATCTCCTAATAAGAAAGCCTCATAGGTTAACCTTATTCAAAGATTTTCATTAGGACACCAGAATGTCACTCGTGTTGTTCTTTAAAGGGCAAAGATGACTAGCTAGGCTAAGGATAATGTGGTCTGATAGCAGGTGCGCAGAGACACTATTCAACATTAAACACAACCAAAGAGAAGCACATTAAATACATAAATTGAGTCTCCTGATGCGGCTCAGCTCTACCCTTCCAATTTCATTTTCAATCTTTGGCCTTTTGCTGGAAACTTAAAATCAATGCTAGCCTTCAAACCAAAGTGCATACATTAAATGATTCATGTTAGATCAAATAGCACTGTCAGAGAGCTGCAAAAATATGCTTTTAGCTGAGCTAAAACATATTGAGTTACTGTGCCTTTGGAGACCCTTATTCTGAAAGTTATCTCAGGAACATTTTTTGCGGGCAGACAGCTTCATCAAAATACCCTTCTGCTGCAAGAGACCAATCCATGCTGCCCTTTATGCAATCAAATTTAACCAAACAACAGCAAGCATATATAATTTGTATAGTCGTAGCTGTGTAATTAAAGACCTCCGTGTGGTTGAACCCCTCATTTAACAGTTCTGAGATGACTGAGAAAAATAGCACCCAGACTGGAACTTGAAAAGACAAACAATGAGTGAATGATGCCTTATTATCATCTCATCTCCATAGTGACATAATAGCTACCTAGACTTAATAAAAGCAGGGAATCTTTTCGTAGCAGATGGTAAAGGTACCTCTCTGGCTCAGGAGCTATTTATTAAATGCTTTATTATTAATTTTCATTATGACTGGCTCAGATGGCTTCTTTCTGAAATGACTGTGAGAGTTCCTAACCCCAGCGTCATTATCTATCACCAACCTGTTGTTAAGACAGCAAAAAGGGTATGTGCTGCATCAAGGTTTCATCATCTTCTGTAAAACATTTTTGAAAAGCTCGGTGATAATTAGATATCCATTCATGAAAAAAAAACTGTGAATCTAAAACATGGGTTGGTTTTTCTGGCTGTCTGAGCTGTTTGGATGTGTCGCTGAGCATCCACACATTTATGCACTCAGTGTCAGACTCTAGCGTATGAAGCTCGAGTTTCCGCCACAGGCAGCCAGCCACCTGCCAAGTGAGTACCCACACCCCAAAGCAAACACTTAGACGGAGAGACAAGGTGGCTGAGGACAGGACGATGCCACTACAGATCTCACAAACACATGCTCATGCTCTACAGCTCCAACCATCCTCTGCAAACATCTACAGAATGGCTGCCCCCGTGCATGATTACTTAAATTTATTTTGGGGAATGCTTGAATGCATAGTGTTTGATTGGGGTATAACAAATTCAACCACGATTGTAAAAAAAAATTAAATAAAATAGACGCATCCCTTATCAGGCCTTTGCACTGGGCGTGTAAGTGCTGTGTATCGTCTACTAAACATAATTAGCAGCCATTATAGTGGATGTGTACATTTCTACAGTTCTCCAGAGGCGAACACCTTTATGGGCCTTTATTCTTTGAGTCTATTTTTGACGCTATGCTTCCAGAATGTGTCAAAATTTGCATTTCAGTTTAGGTTAGACAGGAAGTCAAATACATAAGCAGTGCAAAGCAACAGGGAACTTTCAAAACGTAAGTCACATGCAAATGTCCAGTTGATTATCTGGTTAAAATAAAGTATGTCATTTACTGTAAAACCTCTGTAGCTGACGTAAACAGAACAGGAAATAAACCACAGACCTTTTTGAATACATGCAACTTTCTCCTTGCTTGTTATCAGGTGAATTCCTGAAGTCACACGTGGTCTTGCAATTCTGTTGTTTCATGACCTTGCAAGACCTGCTTTGTGAAACTCTTTAGCTGCCGTTTTGTGTCTGAAATGCTCCTGAAAGGATGGAGCTCTCAGGTAAAATGTGTCTATTATGTTACATGACACATATGCCTCAGTAGAAGGGCTGGGCTAGTATAACAAGCTGAAAATGATAATGTTGAGATTAAAAATGTTTTTTTATGTGTGCAATTATCACAAGAAAGCAGCAGTTACACAAGATCAAAAAATGATGAAAACTGAGCTCTCTCGCATACTCTCTCTCCTAGTCATGGCCTGAACTACAGCTGAACCGAGTCTCTTGGGTTCTTTGGTTGGACAGATCGTTAGGTGAACGATCCATCAGGAAAGAGGAAAAAGAGCGAAGGGTTAGCATAGAAAAAACAAGCAATAAAGCAAGCGATGGCTGAAGTGGGAGGGACCACAAAGAGAGGTGGATGGAGATACACTGTGCAGCCGGTAGTTCACCATGTCTGTGGTACTGCATGCTGAATTACCTACCCAGACACAGAGCAAGCTGTGACCCCCTGGTGCATGTAGACTACAGCATAATAAAATTTTCTCAATTCGCTCAGTGCCTTACCTCATTTCTTCCTGCTCTGCACTTCGTCCAACTCATAAATAAATTGCTGATTGTCTGGGATCACCAGTGCCTGTACAGCCTCTATGCATTTCCCTGCTGCTCTTCAACACGGTTTAATCACTATCGGATTTCCCAAAATGTTTAAATCCTGTCCAGTACATCTCTGAGTTTCATTAAACTGACACAACAGCTACACAGGCAGCACATCACAAATCAAATCTGTCTTTAATGTGTGCTTCTTTAGGAACATCAAAAAGTGGCTGACCAGAGGAAGTAACATCCCACCTACAGAGCAGCTCAATTGCTCCTTGGAGTAAACCAGCATGATGGTTTTTCATCAGAGCTGGAGAAACTGGTTCTACAGTGGCTTCAATTCACTGCTGGTCCAGAACAAAGAGACACATTTGGGTGTGAAATGAAAATTTGGGAGTACCAAAAACTGTTCAAGAGATTGTTTTTTCTTTATTATTCCCCATTTTATTTAGTCATTTTATTTATTTATTCCCCATGTAATTTTTTTTATCTACTTCAGGTGTGGGGTGAAAAGTGAAAAATAGAAGCAAAGAAAAGTAAAACAAAACAGTAAATAAAATAACATATAGGGAAACACGATGGCTCAATATCAAAAAGATGCATATCACAGAAGAAAATTTAACCCCAACAACAAAAAAGAGACAATAAAAACTTGAATAAATTATGACAACAAACAAATAATGAAAAACTAATGAAAAAATTATATGGAAAACAAAGACATTCATGTTTCTATTATTAAACGTTTTATTATTAATAAATTTATTAAATGCAATTACATGAAAAATTGGGAACTAATTAAATGTAAATTCTACTGAAAATGAATTTATTAATGGATGAAATAAATAAAGAAAATGACCTATGGGTAAATTATTGCAAATGAAAAAAGAGGCCTTGTTATATGGCAAACATACTTTCACCCTCTAAAAAGTCACCATACAGAAAAGGTCTCACGTTCCAACATTTGACTGGACATCTTTAGCATTAAGCCAAGGCAGGAACTAAAATGTGAGACACTAAGTCTCATTTATTAATGGAACCACTGACAATTGATTTGTTGAAGCTTCATGCTTGTCATAAGTATTGATCTATAAGCCTCCTCACATTTTGAATTCGGCCAAAAATTTTAAACAAATGTCATAGTCTTTGTTTTTGTCAAATAATCCTGCTTTTATTTATTTTTACCTGTCAAATAGAAAGCTATGGCCACCTTGAAGGACTTTTAGATTTCTTAAAGTCACATACGGTTCAAAACATTGGCGAGGACGAGTCAACCATGGGAGGGATGTTTCTTGTTCTCCTTGAATTCTGATTCAAATATCATTTTATTAATTCCTTATGAATGATTTATTTACAATTCCAAATATAGATCAACTTTACTCTTTCTTTAATGCATTTGCGGTGGTCTCTAGTAGGAACGAATGCCTTGTAAGTCGTACTCTGGGGGAAAAAGCTCTGCTGCACCTGTTTCAGGAACTAGGGGTGTTTCTCAATGTCAAGGTGCCTTGCCTTGCAAGGTGATGTCTTGCGAGGCCAGGTGCCTTGCCTACAAGGACACTGTCCTTCCTTGGTCAACGAAAACGGTTAAATGGAACAGACTTGCATCACGTGACCGCGGCTTCCACGGCGGTCACGTAACGTCACGTGACACTGGAGATAATGTTATATTTTATACGTGTAAATTTAAATATGAATATGAAACGAGCCTTTTACTTTTTAAATTGTGTATATGTTTATTAAAATAAAAATATAAGCGAGTTACTACCCGCTAGCCACAAAAGCTGCAACTACTAAGCAACTAACAACAACAGATTAGCCTAGTGAACTAGACCAAATTCTTGCTTTGCAAAGTTTGGTCTAGGAACGCTCCACTGGAACCTCTGCAGCCCCTAACAGCATTCTGGCTCTCTAGAGGGGTTTCAAACACATAAAGAGCTGTGATTGGTCCATAATGGTGGGCCAATCATAGTGCTCTATCTGCTTAGTGAACAAATCACAGAGCTTTATCTGCTTTGTGGGCCAATCAGGGCACTCTATATGCCTGATGGGTGGGATGATGCAACAGAGTGAAACAAGATGGCGACAGCTCGTTTGAAACGGCTTTTACATTAATTTTGGGCTATTAGAACTTGGGCTTCATTAGAATCAGGAGCAGAGAGATGTATTTAAGTACTTTTCTTTTAGAAAAAAATGATGTGTTTTCTCCTTCTTCAACTGCGGACCGCCTCATTTACCAATGGATGTTGCGGTGAGTATGTCACATTCATTGTTCAGTAGCATGCGGAGATCATTTGAAAGACAACGGTAGAACCCGCCCCACAACTGAGAGCTGTCAATGGAGCGTTGCCAGACTAAATAATACATTTATTTAGTCTGGCTTGCCTGGCTAACAACAGATACCTTCTTTTGATCTAAAAACATTTTAAATTAGCTGACTTACTTTTAATCTTGAAAATTGTCCCCGAAGTACCTGCCGGTTTCTGATCCGCCGTCTTTTTGAAAATACTACGGTGTATTGTGGGTAATTTTTGGCCAAGGCTAGGCTACAAGACACCTCCCGTCTGTCCTTGCTCAGCTAGCTAAACGGCTAACAAACGAAGAACACACGCCTTGGTAGAACATGAATATTGGAACCGATTGGAACACGTCTTGGCGGCTCCTGATGACATATCTCCTAGGCAACCGGGGTGGGGCCAAGACATCAAGGCAAGGTTCCTTGATATTGAGAAACACCCTAGAAGTGAGCCACATCAGAGTTGAGCAGAAGACAAGAGGATTTGGAGTCTTATTTTCTGGTATTTAGGACATCTTGCCTCAGATTGGGTAACAACAATGTGACTCTACCACTGACTCTGTTTGCTTTACAATATTGATGTTTTATCTCCACAAAACACACAAGACTGAAGCAGTTCTGCTATGTGGTGGAGTTGCTAATGCTACTAGTTAGCTTCTAGTGGCAGAGAGGTTCTCTGCTAATTCTTGAACGCTAAACCAACAAGATGCGTGAGTCCATAAACGTCCAGTGACAGTGTGACATAGATTTGTCAGGCTTTTCAAATCCAAGCATAGGGCACATAGGTGTAGGAGACTACTTTTATGTTCAGCCTGCATGAAAAACTCAGAGTGACCGATCAGAAATGATAATTTAAAGTGGCATTCTCAGTAAAGTTCATTTGTAAGCTCTTGATGACTGAGGAGATTTAACACACATTTCTTTCCAGACTAACTTCATAGAATGTCAGTAAACACTCAATGATTGTAAAAAACTAAAAAAAGTACTAAAACATTTTACAAAAAAATAGAACCCATGCTCATTTTTCATTCTTTTCTTTTGTTCCTGGATATTTCCAACTATTCTAAAATTCTAGCTAGAATGATCTTTTTTTTTCTTCACCTCATCTCATTTAGTGTGGAAGACATTTTCAGCTATTTTCAAGTTTTCCAACGTGAAAACGCCAAGCTAACATTAATATTTTCTGATACCACAATTCTATTGTCTTCTATGATCTAGGGAAAGAACCAGCAAAGAGTGTGTCACGGTTAATGTTCCAGGGTATGACTGGGGGCCAAGCTCTTCCTCTGATGTGACAGTTCTAGGCCTCAATCTGGAAAAGCCGTTCAGAACAAATTACCTGGAAAGTCATGATGTCAGCACACCATGAAGGCATGAGTTGGTGAACTAAAAGATGCTGGGAAAAGGCTACAGAGGGAGAAAAGTCATGGGGGGGGGGGGGGGGGTGTTCTATCAAGAGAAACAGAAGAGGATGGATAAATCATGTTCAATGAAGGACTCATTCAAGAAAGTCACAGTAGGTGAGGGGAGGAGAGGGATCACTTAGGTTTACTACAGACCGTGTTGCCAGATTTTGAAAGTGAGCACGTTTCTGCTTGTTCTTCATGCAATAATCTCTGCTATCTCCTCCTGACTCCTTTGTCCATTGTTCCCCCTCTCTCGTTCTACTCTCCCCTGCTCCCTGGCAGAGAGCTCGGAGAGCGCGGTAGTCCTCTGTCAGCCCCCCACCCCCATCTTCTGCTTCACAGGTAATTAAATGGATTTCCTGTCTTGTAGTCGGCTAGAGAACATGACCCTGCACTCTGCCAGAGCGTGTCCAAAGGCACTCTTGGGCCGGCTCCCTGCTCCATCTGCATCTCAGTGTCCAAGCAGAGCACTGGCCCTAAACAAACACTCTCCACCTTGGGGACCGTCAAGCCATGGGCTACCCAACTAAATACACTCCACAGATACAGTGAGCGGTAATGAACTGTGGGGAAATTGAGCTGTAAGTACCAAAGACCTAAACTATAATAAGACTGAACTTTGCTAAACTAGTTGATGTTATTTTTCTGGTCTCAAAAAAATAAATTCTAAAGCTAATTTTTCGTAAAATAAGCGTAACAGAGATGTGAGATCAACACATTTATTCTAAAAATACAGTGGGAGGATGTTTATTCTAGTGGTTTCCAAGGGCGGTGGCTCATTGTTCTACCTTATGACTCATTCAATCAGCCAAGCTTGAGTTTATTTCAAACACAAGACTTAATATCATCAGTATGAGAGCAGATCTTTTTCTTTCACTCTGCTTCTGTTCAGACATTTTAACACAGGGTTTCAAGGTTCTGTCATAAAGACGAATTACATCTGACAGTCTGTTTACAGGCACAGGGAAATATGTATGTGTGTGCAGGTGCCTGTCAAAATCAATGTCATCAGTGCAACCAACACAACATGTCTGCATGATAGCTTCGCCCAAAATTTAGGGAGATTTGGGAGGCTCTGCTGAAGTTCTGGTGAAAACTTTCTCCCTGTTTTATAAGGATGCATAAATTGATTACAGACACTAGACTGTTATTGTGTTGGATAGTAAATGGTGTTTTCCACAAACAAATTCACGTTTTTTAATTGATGACTTTTTTTCTAGATTTCGTTTTGATCCCACATCTGACACTAAAACACTATCAGGTATCATTGTTACATCTAGCTAACGTTGCCACCTTGATCTTAATTCCACCTGATTTAAAATTCACAAACCAAATAATACCACAGAGGAGAGTTTCAAATACGTTCTCAGGCCCACAGGTTAGGGAGTTGGGGGTTATGAAAATACTCCAAAATGAAATTATTTCCATGAAGAGGTACTGTGTGTCTACCTCATCATAGTTGAATAAACTTTTATCCTAAACACAGTACCATTGGTGAACATGGCATGGAGGTTTTTTTTCATTTTTTGTCAACTTTTGTTCAGCAAAAATCGAGTGTTCCAGTGTAGTACAGTTGAAACTGGAAAAAAGAATATTTCAAGTTCATTTACTTCTGTAATTCAAAGTGAAACTAAAATATCAGACAGACTCATCCCATGCAAAGCCAGATATTTCAAGCCTTTATTTGATATAATTGTGATGATTATGGCTTACAGCTTATGAAAACCCCACATTCAAAATCTCAGACAATTAGAATATTGTGAAAAGGTTTAATAGTCTAGACTCTAAGGTTCACACTCTAATCAGCTAATGAATCCAGAACACCTGCAAAGGGTTCCTGAGCATTTAGATGGTCTCACAGTCTAAGCTGGATTACTGACATAAATCAACTTTTACACCATATTCTCATTTTTCCAGTTTTACCTGTATACAGAGGCGCCGCATCCCGATCTGCAGTGCAGGCAATTGCTTAGGGTCACCTGGGGGCCCTAGCGGGCGGACAAACTTTGAACCAATTCAGAGCCACAACAGTACTGTTGGTTGTTTCTCAGTCCCTGATGGGGTCCTCTCCCTCCTGACTTTTCAGCCAGAGAACAGCAGCACATTTACTCACTAGCTGAACCCATGACCATCTCCCAACTTGCCACCCCCACCCCACGACTGCACACTTTCTTGTTTGCGCCGGACCGCAGGTCCTTTTGCTTGGGGCCCCATGACAATCTTGCAGCGATACTGGTTGCATATCTCTACCAATTAGTGAGAGGAACTTTACTGAGCCTAATCAGGAGCAGTAAACGTACTATGTTGTCTCCACTGCAATTATTTAGAACCTATTTTCCTCAAAAGAAACCTCTGGTCAGAACATTCAGCTAAAGCGGGTTATAATCATTAGGGGAGTACAATTTCTACAAAGTGAGTTGTACATATGAAAGTAGCATCTTTTTAGCATTACACAGAATCTGAGATGATGAAACATATTGATTGATTAGTGCTGTTTATCTTCTCTCACTATTCTGAGCTCCAGTTCTAATGCCCACTTTACTGGAGACAATTTAAGCAATAAACACAGGGCCGCATGGGAACACTGACCAGTTGTTCTCATATCCAACAAACTGTATCACACTGTGTTCTGGCAACTTTCTGTTGGACACAGAAATTGTTTTCGACAGTACTGCAGTGAGCCCTGACACTTTTACTGGTTCATCACCAGTTGTGCTGTTGATTTCAGATCAGGAATATTTTTAAAAAGCTGCATCTGTGGAGTTGTTGAGCTCTCACAGTTAGCGCTTTGTGAAAGTTTGGGAAATCTTTAGTTTAAACTTCCTCAGTTTCCAACAAATTTCTCTTTGAGATGGAATGTTTACTTGCAGCCTATGGTGCATCCTGTTGTCACGGTGTGTTTTAAAACTCTGGCTGGATGAATGAATGACACTTTAAACAACATTTAAAATGGTTTCACAATCAAATCATGTAACCTTTGTACTGATTTTAAACATTCACTGATCAAGATTCCATATATTGAACCAATTTGAAACTATTTAGAACTCTAGATTTACTTTGATTCATAAAAATTAGGGAAGACTTTGATCAGATTTTGCAATCAGTAAAATTTTGGCACATGGCATACACATACATGCCATAAATCTAAAACTTTTTTGAGTGCGCAGAAATCAGCATCACTCTATGTGTTCATGCTCATTCCAAAAATCTCATGTAGCAATGTGCAGAAATACGAGCAGAGGAATTCTGCATTGTGTCAGGTTGTTGATCTTTGCTGTATGACTGCTTTTCTCTTTGTAGCCCTCACACATCTCCATTCCTAAAGCCATTCATCCAATGCCACAATCATTCACGGGAATAAAAATAGCACATTTTACAGGATAGTGGTCATGTCCCAACATGAAATTGTGCGATTAACTTCATAGTTAGAAATAATTTGGTTTTCTGTAGACATATACTTGAGTTAGCTGCAACATTACATCAGTTCTTTGCTGCTTTCAGATTAAACACTTTTCAAGATTCTTCAAAGATGATATAAACCATAGAAAAATACTCAACATTTTATTTTCCTGAAGTCAATATCCCCACAGATAGCAATGCCCAGAAGATGAAATGTCCAACTGCAATGAATGACAGGCAATCGGAATCAATCTGCAGACAAATGTGGGTTAGAAGCCAGCCCCTAAAGGATAAATCCTAAACTTATAGTTAATATGCAGTGGATTTATCTACATTAGGACAACATTTGATCATCCATTTGAAAGCAGCAATAGGCCTTGATTAAATGAAAGTAGTCTTAAGGTGGCAGTTACTTATGCCAAGTTATTCCTGCAGCAAAGACTTGAATGAGCCCTGTGTGATCTCAGTTCATCTGAAACTGTCACAATTTACTGTAACATGTGCTCTAAAGTTTAAATATACATACATGCATGTATATGTATATATACCAAGCGGCGCTTGCTGTATGAATTCCGAGTTCCGTTGCTCGTCCGTGACAGCAGGGGGTGGTGGGGTGGTGGTGTGTGCATGTGCACACGATCTGCTGCTGTTTCTCACCAGTCACAGCTGATGGAGGAACCTACTTTTGTTTCACTGCAGTGTGCCGTTCCTGTCAGCGGACACGGTAGGGTCAGGGAGGGTGGGTTAAAGCAAATGCATGTGATCCTTGCCCAATGTAGCCAAAGAAATCTGAGTATCAACACAACCTAGTCAACAGATCTTGTGTAATTACAAGAAGGTAGCTGTACTGTCAGGCAGAAAAAAAGAAGAAAATCAGCCACTGGCACCCATCTCAACAGGTCACTGCTCAAAGTGTCGGTTTGCAGTAACCACCCCAGGAGACTTATGGTGGACTTCGCTATTTCCGTGGCCTAATGACCCTGCTATTAACAGGCAATTGAGATGAACCAATAGAAATCACAGCTCGTGCTCAGAATTCATTAACCGCAAGAGCGTGACGAGTCATGAGAAGCACATTGATTCAAAGCAGGGCAGCACTGCTTGGCAATTTTTTTTTCTGCCTTGCCATGACTGCTGAACATAAATCAGACAATGAGACAGTGTCATCGAGACAGGGCACCCCTGGAGTCTTTCTACTAGTCAGAAAGGAGTATGCAAATCAGGACCTTGACCCAAATCAAATTCCAGAGCCCGTTCGTTAATTGCAAATTACAGACCCTGGCACCCCAATCATCGGCCTTTTAAGGGAATGATTTCAGACTCATTTCTGCAATCTTCAGAAAAATGCAAAAGGGCAAGGAAATGCAAATGTCCTGGGTATGTGATGCATACGTCAGACTAAATGGAGTCGAGAATCAACCAAAACATTTCTGGTTAATGCAGTGTGCCAGTGATATATCCAAGGACAGTGGAACTAGTTGTGCTATATAGGAAATAATTATAAAGGTGTACACAAGTTTCTCTAGCCTACCAATTGCTCTGAACTGTTCGTTTTCCATCCTCCCTGTCAGTTAGTGACTACTTCTTTGTGGAGGCAGTCTTATTACTGTATTAGAAGAGACTGGAATATGCCAATTTTCCCCCAGCATTAACAAAACATGACAGGCTAGGAGGCATCAGTTTGTTAAATGTAAATCAGCAGTGTTTCTCCGTGTCTCCATCATCATTTTGTCAACTGCCCTGCAGGCCCAAAGACAGCAAATAAGACCAGATTCATAATTTGTTTTCCAGTTTTTCCACACCTCAGCTGTTTTCTAACAGGCAGCAAATGTATTAGGTGTGTGTGTGTGTGTGTGTGTGTGTGTGGGGGGGGGGTGTTACAATGTACACAATTTACATATTTCCCCATGTGGGGAGGCACATTTTGTTTCTTTGCTTTTGTGATGTGCATCTTGTCACCTAAGAGATTGTGACAGGTATTTTGCTTTCATTATATCTGCTGCCGGTTAAATCAGAAAAACAGTTGCTTGGAGCCTCATAATTCATCCAGTGAAAGGAAGAACTAATCATGTCCCAATGCCTACAGCAACTGAACTTTTCTGTAGAATCCGAGGAATGACCACACAGACAAATACACACACACACACACACACACACACACACACACACACACACACACAAACATCGCTGAAAATCAGACGGTTGGGAGCTGTGAATGAAACGATATTGTAACCTCAACCTATACAGCACTTTCCCACTGTGGGTTCAGCCAATGAATTATCCCCTCCAATAAATCCTGTTTGGAGGATAATCCTTTTCCCATCTTCTGGACAGACACTTTCTGTAATGAAATGGCCCCGGGTCCTTCCTTGTAACCCAGTCCCATCCCAGCCCTCTAACTCTGCCTGTCTCAGGGGAAAAAGGGGGCTTACAGTGTGGCTTCAACCCCACTCAACCTCTGCTTAGCTTCAATGGCTTTGTCACCACCCGCCTGTCCCCACGCCTAACCCATCTTCACGTTTCTTCTTCTTCCTCCTCCCTTCCTTCCAGTTGCAACTTCATTTCCTGGAGAGCCTCGCTACAGTAAGCTACCTCTGCTGCAGATCTCTCCAGCTTTGTCGTTTTCTCTCACTTTCCACATATTCTTCTTTCCTCGTTTTCTCCTCAGTTCCCATCATTTCTCTTCTTCCCCTTCCGATCAGCCTGAAAAAAAAAAAAGATTAAATCAAGTTCAGGCCGTTTCTGCCCATCTGATGATCTGACTGAAGGCAAACAGCCTTCAGTCAGCTGCTGTAATGAGATGTCTCGCTGCGTCACTGGTTCTGTTTCCATTTTCTAGTAACCTGGTTTTGCTCACAGATTGTGTGTTTTTGATCAGCGGGGGGCTGGAGTTGGCAGCATTCAGCAGTGGGAAGGCAACCTAAGCCAGGGTGGAGATGGAGGTGTAAATGACATTGGTGGAGAGCCGAGAGGAAGCTCTCTGGGGCCTGAGATGGATGCAGGATGCAGCGCAGAACTCTGGGAAAACTAAGCCAGGGTTTTACTCAGTAATTGGGTTGGTTGGAGCAGCTGGCAAGCTGGGCAAGAACATTTTTTGTAAACAATGTTGAACTCTGAAAGACTGGAGCAATAGTGGAAATGTTCCGTGCAAAACTTGAAGTCTATTTCAGTAAATATTAGACAAAATCTGAAACTTCAAACTGGAATAAGTGATAGAACACTTATAACAATCTGTGATTTGTAGTAATGCACAAAGATGTAAAAAGTGTGTGCTTACAGCACCTTGTTCCCATGGTTTATGTGTAAGTAACCAAAGACGTGTCAGACATGGTGATGAGACACGGCTCTGTAATATTAGTGCATCTGAGTAAAACAAATCAAGCATGCATGCTTTTAATTTGGGGTGATCTTTGGGAAGATATTGGTGAGTGAAAAATCCACTCCAAAATTTAAATAAAAAAAATTGCTTGTGTTTTGACATTATGTGAAAATCTCAAGACAAGTCAAGCAGTTAGCAGAAGCAAGTGCATCTGTGCACACATAAACTCTTCATGGATTCAAGTATTGCATCTCAAAGAAAATCCCCGGCACAGAAGATTTCCTTCATTGTTTTCAAAGACATTACATCAAAATATGTATCCTGAGGCAATGCATTTACAGGCATTACTATTGCTTGGAGACTTTCTTTACTTGTCAGCCTAGTGCACATTTACATACTCTTCCCAGCCATCTGTTGTCTTTGATCATATCTCTGCTGATTGTGAGTCCGCCCTCTGTTTAACCCATGTTCCCCGTTAATCACTGAAAACCACACTCATACCAATTGTTTAGGCTTTGATATCTAAAAAAAAAAAAAAAGAAAGAAAGAAACCTCACACATCCCCTCCTCCCATCATTTCCCTTGCTAAGGAAAGTTAATCTTTGAGATCCATGGATGTTTTCAATTAATCGACGTCATTAGTGAAACGGACAATCTGCGGTGCAGGGAGATGTGATGAATGGGCAGGTGGAAGGGCACTTGCAAGTAAGAGTGAACCCTTGTTGTCCTCCATGTGGATGTGTCAGAACACGGTTAGTATCATTAACCTGTGTTTACCCTGTGTTTAATGTGTTTTACATCTAAAGACAGGCTGTGCATTGGGCAAATCTCTAAAATGGGATTAGGTATGGGTGCAATGCCCCCTGTAGGCTACAAAGTTTGTTTGGCAAAGCTTTCCAACTGAGATTTAATCTATGACAGATACATGAACAAAAGATAGTCAAAATCAGCCGGAACAGTGTAAATATAAATAGGTTTAAATAAGGCAATAGGACTTTTCTATTTTAAAATTCAGAGTCAAATCAGAAAATGTCGTACCAATGACTGTTTTTTATACTTAGCCTTCAACTTGACCTTCAATATTTCACTAAAAGAGTCGAACATTCCTTCTCACATAAAAGAATGACTCCAAAATGACCAAATATACCATGCAATTTCTTGTAAAGCCTAAAAACTAATTCAGGGTGACAACCCTGTGGGTCATCTTATGGCTGATCAGGGCATTCTACCTCATACACCTTGCTGATTGGGGTAATGTAGAACACCTGCGGACCTGAGTGTCTGTCTACTTGAATCCTGTGTTCAGTCTAACCTCTCTCTACTGTCCCTGCTGCCATATCTGTGTTCAGTTTGCATCTCTTTTTTTCAAGTTTTGTTTGATTTACAGGTTAATTAGGGGTTATGTTTTTTTTTTTTAATCATACTTTCTTAACTTATTCATAAGTTGTTGCTGCTTTTTTTCATGACCCAGTGAGTCAGGTCACAACACTTGTGGGCTTGACCGGGATCCAAGTTTCTCTGTGAGGGACAATTAAAAATAACTGGCCTGGGATTTCTACCCAAGATGTTTTGTCTTGAATTTTTGTCCAGAATCAATTGCCAAGCAACTTTTGTCCTTGACAGTAATACACGAGCGCTGATGGCTCAACGCTACGGTCTCTTTCATTGTAGTTTTGTGTTTCTGGTGGTTAGTGCAGGTCAGCTGTGACTGAATGGTGATGCAGTTCAGCTGAAGGATGTTTTTGATGCATTTCAATTGTCTTGGTTCATACTGTTTTACCACCATGTGTTTTAATGTAGCAGGAATCACTTTACAGTGAATTCCCAGTTAGGCTGTCTGGCATTTGCTAGTCTAGGTTATATCAGTTTGTCATTTTCCTGTTTGCATTGTTGACATTTTTAAGTTTTCAGACAACCATCCCAGGGGTATTCTGTGGGGTTTCCTGCTTGCATGTTGCGTCCTATCCCTGATGGTTTCCAACTCAAATTGGACCAGCTTCAGGCAGACCTCCTCATAAGAGGGCTGAAACAACGTCCGGTTGGCACGTAGGAAAATCCAAGGCTACCCAAATGAGAACACTCAAAATGCAGTCCAGGCCAGGTAGGGCCAGGGTGGGCCTGAGTACCATTACAAGGCATCAATCCTACTACAGTACAAACCACTGCAAATGTATTGATCAAATGAGTGCTTTAACAAATGAAGTTGAAATAAATTGATTAGGAAGACAACCAGTCATAAACTATCGTAACATCCTTCATCAAAAATTGTATTTAATGGTCACCATCAGATGAACATAATGTAGTGGAGGGGAAAAAAGTCGTAGACAACGGGGAGTCGAACAAAGCCTGGGGCGCTCATGAGTTATGCATCTGTTCACAAGTTACAGAAGATCCACATCAAGCTCCAACATATGGATTATCAGCACATTGTCAAGCTCCTGGATTTATATAATTATGTACATTTATATCATTTTGAACAATTAAAATCAAATTTGTCAATAAAATCAAATCCAGCGAAACATTATTCATACAGAATAACATTGTTTAATCAAGTTTTTAACAGTACACATAAAACTCCTAACACCTCATTTTTGTTGGATGATTAGTACAAGTTTATACACTGAATCTGTGTAAATATGTTTTAAAAAATGCTCAAATTAATTAGAAGTTAATATCCTTTGATGGCAGTGGAATGCAAAGATATGAGCTCCAGAGCTTCCCTGTTGGTTTTCATCCATATTAATGATTTAAACAATGACTTAGATATTGATATTTATGCATGGGGAAAATTATTCATTAATGAAACGTCAGCGCTGAATAGAAACCCTATTTCACTTTCACATTGATGTGAGAGTGTTTTGACAGTTCCCATCCCAACTGGAGATCATTTTAAGAAAAGAACAGACTGCTTATGAATATTGGCGCTCCTCCATTCTAGCAAACGGGCAATTTCAAGTGATATTTTTCATCAAAAAAGTATGTATATGTGTGGTTTGTTAAAGCAAACTTTAGAGACTGATTACCTTGCAAGTGTTTCTCTTCAGGCAAACATTACGATGCTGATCTTATTTATTTAGTCGGGAATTACTGAAATGTGCAGGGATTGTTAAAAAACAGATGGCTCTCCTCATCAAATCCCATCCACAGGTTTTCAGCTTGCCTTGCTCTAAATTAAAACCCACAGTGGTATCATTTTCAGAAATATTCAATTATTTAAGTGTTTCTTAAACAGGACCCACCAATACCCTAAAGCAGCATGACAAATACATATTTATATCCAAGTTTTTTGCCTCATCACAGCCCCTAATGAGGGCACATTGTCATTAATCTCCTAATCTGACTGTTGCATTTTTCCTCGCTAATGTTGTCCTGCTGGACTGATCTGAGGAGCCTTAGAAATGTATCAAGCATGAAAAAACCATTAGCCCCAATGGCTGCCCTCTGGCATGCCGTTGTGATGTGCAGCCACATTTACAGAATCTTTCCTCCTTTGAGGTTTTAATCTTTTCTTACTGAGGATGGCTCAGGTCGGAATGTCAGGTTTGTGTCAGTTATAGTTTCAGCCACAACCAACAGATTAAAAGCAGAAAAGTTGAGTAGTTAAGGGATGGAAATATGAAGATCATACATTGCCACCACCAAGTGAAGGTCATGAATCATTATACTTTTTTGGACGACTTTTAGCTTTGATTACAGCATACATTTGCAGTGGCATTGCTTCAATAAACCTCTGTAATGTCACAAGATTTATTTCCATCCAGTGTTGCATTGATTCTTTACCAAAACCGTGTGTCGATGGTGGGGAGTCCTCCAGCTCATTCAAAAGATTTTCAATGGGGTTGAGGTTGGGATTCTGCTGTAGTCGGTCTCGTGCTCCCTAAACCACTTTTATAATTATTCTGCTATCAGGGGAAACCCTAGGGGGCAGTAGAAGATAGGAAGTAAGTGAGTGAGAGAGAAGAAGAAGAATGAGGTAGTTAAGATGGATGCCTGATATTGCTATATGTGACGCAAGTTCAAATAAAGTTCAGAAAAGAAATGTGTGCCACTTTCTGATATAACTGCAGACTATAATAAACAGCCATTGACGATATAACCTGGGGCCTCATTTATTAAGCTTGCTTACACATAAAACAGGGTCAGAAAACTGTGTAAGCAACTTTCCAGGCAAACTTTGGGATTTAGAAAAGAAAACGTAGCAGAAAAATGTGCACAACTTTAAGTTGACTAAGGACCTGGCTTACGCACATTTTGAACATGGAGAGCACCTGCAGTGCTGCTGCTGAGAAGGATAAAATTATGAAATCCTGCAGCATTATCACTTGGTGTAAGGCTTTTTTTGTTTGTTTGTTTGTTTGTTTTTTTTTTTTTTTTTTTTGCTGAGCTCAAGTACGGTTCTACTAAGGATCCTACGCAATGTTTTATAAATGAGACCCATGGTTATGAAGTATATCCAGGTAGTTAACTGACCTTATTCTTTGGGCAAATAATGTTGCTGAACTAAGACCTGAACAACTGCAGCAACTCTACAATCACACATCCAGGTGCAATATTTTGGGGGGCTTATTAAAGACCTCTTTAATGTTATTGATCACATCTGGGTAGTAGCTAGCATACATCCACAAAACGCTGGAGGGCAAAAGCACTCTCTGCAGCCACTATCCAGACTAGTAGCTCCATGATTTAAAATAAAATAAAACCTAGGGATTTAGATATTACAATTTAAAGTAGTCTAACACACCTTTGTGCTGATGATCAAAAAGTTAAAGCTAATGTTGTTCGGTTTGACATTTGACATACCTAATGAGCTCAATAAACACAAAATGAATAACATTAAAGGGATACTTTGCAACTTTTTTATATTTAAAATTTATTTTCTGGAACCAAGTTCCCCGGTTCTGTGTGGGTTCATTGTTGTTTTCTTTGCATCTGCTACCTCTTAGTTTAATGTTTATGAAAAATCTGTGTCATTTTCACTGCTATGCAGATGATACCCAGGGATACTTGCTTTTTAAGAGGGGCCACAATCACGCTTTGCGGCCTCTTTTAGATTGTCTCATTGAGGTTAGGCAATGGATGTTCTCCAACTTCCTTCTTTTTAATGATAATAAGACAGAGATTGTAGTGTTTGGTCCAAGTACTTTGTCTACGGTTGGTGCAGTTCTCAGTCAGCTCGCCCCATTTTTGAACCTGAGTGTGACTTCCCTGGGTGTTGTACTGAATGGGGGTCTTGTCTTGGACAGGAAGATCAGTGCGGTGACTAAATCTAGTTTTTATCAATTAAGAAGAATTGCCAAATTAAAGACCTTGCTGTCAAAAAGGGATTTTGAAACAGTAATTCATTCTTTTATTCCATCAAGGCTTGATTACTGTAATGCTTTGTACCTTGGTGTTTCACAGTCCCACGTCTCGTGCTTTCAGTTGGTGCAGAATGCTGCTGCACGGCTGCTCACTGGGACGAAAAGGATGGAGCATGAGGTTGCATGATCCATTTAGTCCCAGTCACTGTCACTTTAAAATAATAAATAATCCTTCAATACTGTTAAATTTTGATTAATGTTTAATTAATATTTAATGTAAACAAGCTGAGCAGAGTACCCAAGTAACAAATAAACAATGCAATTAAACTATTTCACTAAAATAAGGAACATTTCAACTTCCACTTTCCACTCAACACTGACCTCTTGTGCACAATGTCGAGTGCGTCACAGACGCTCTCCGAGCTCCTCTTCAGTGCGTTGCTTGAGCACGCTGTCAGCAGCAGGAGATGAATAAAGTGTGAGGTAAAGCTCAGATGTGCGGATCAAGATCTTTATTGATTGTTACCTCCATAATGTTCTCTGTGTGTGTAAAATATCTGTCATTGACAAACTAACTCATGCACAAACAAACAAATAAACAAATTGCCTTTTGTAAAAACAACCGGAATGGCTCAGCACATCGCCGATGGTAGAATAATTTGTCCCATCGCCCAACCCTAGGGGATTACTAAGGCATACAAGTCATTAGATTTATTTATAGCTATGTGTGTTATAATGTTAAGAAGCATGAAAAATAAATTTATCTTATTTTGCAGATTTGCAATTGTAGCTTTAACTGTGTTGTTCATTTCAAACATAAACAGTCTTTACAAGTTTACCTCATTTTAAAAGTGACTAATCAGGCTTTCCAACAACATAAGATTGTGCTACAACAAATACAAAGGCAAACCAATCACAAACCTTTAATGCTAACCTTACAGTTTATTTTTCCTTTTAGGGTAATAATGGGATTGAACTTGTAAAATGAAAAAATCTTAAACTATAAATGAATGTAAACTGATTGTGATTTCAATGCAAAATAAAATCATTTTATATTCTTTGCATTGCCCATTGCTGTTAGTAGTTTTCTTTTGTCAAGTAAATGTTAGTACTGAAATTACAACATTACTAAATCATCACAAGGCAATTGGTGCTGTAATCTGACACTTTCTCTTATTAAACATGTAATCAGATATTATAGGCAGATCAACAACACCCTATTCTCTCGTTCTAAACACACAAGTGTGTGTGTGTGTGTGGGGGGGGGGGTGAATGTGCACACATTGGTGTGAAGATGCCATCTTTGTTTTTCACGTCCACCTCACTAATGAGTTGGCTTCACACCTACAAGACTACAAGTCTTCTTTACATGTTTCTCCTTATAGCCTCAGAGTTGAATCTGTTAGCCATTAGCTTTAAAGATGCACAAAGGGATTTCCAATGAAGTTATTGGGTAATTCACTGTGTTCTACAATATAACATGTAAAAAAAAAAAAAAGAAAAAAAAGGAGAACATCATGGGAGCCAAAGCTGCCAAAAGCTGTATAGAGATTATTTTGAATGCTTTCTGAGAGTAAGCCAAATAATATTTGGTCATTCAACAGTTAGTTCCATTTCAGAGGGTTAAAATATGTAAAGAACAAAAGTTCATCATTGCTAGCCACATGCTGCCTCCTGGGCTTTATTGTGTCATGGTCTCAGCTGTCAACTGATGCGTGCTTGTGTGTGTGTGCATGTGCGTGAGTATGAAGAAGGGGGAGAAATAAAGCAAGTGTACAATTGCAATGAGGAACAAAAGAGAGGGATTCTGTAAGTCATTTATAAAGCAACCTGCTCTTTCCATGTCCGTTGTGTGTGTGTGTGTGTGTGTGTGTGTGTGTGTGTGTGTGTGTGTGTGTGTGTGTGTGTGTGTGTGTGTGTGTGTGTGTGTGTGTGTGTGTGTGTGTGTGTGTGTGTGTGTGTGTGTGTGTGTGTGTGTGTGTGGCCATGGGGAGATTCCAGATGAGGATGCGGCTGCAATGACTGTTGACGCTTTGGCAGGGGAGATACATCTTGTAGCACAGCATGCTAAATGACAAAATGATATCTCATCAGAGGGCCACCCTGTCTCTCTCTCTCTCTCTCTCTCTCTCTCTCTCTCTCTCTCTCTCTCTCACTCTCACTCTCTCTCTCTCTCTCTCTCAGAGGGTTGGCCTCCAGATACCTTGATGTATATATGCTTTCATGGAAGAGTGCTGTAGCATGCTGTTTGTAGAGTAAGCTTTGAAATAGAGCACCAGGCTGCTAACATTGGTGGAGTGAAAACATCGCAGGGTGCCTGCACCTCAGTGACTTACTGCCACATACTGCAACATCTGGATGAGTGCAGAAATAATCTCACAGTAGAAACAATACTAATATGAGCATTTTTTCCTCGGGTTGCAGCTACAAAGTTTGCAGGCTAACATGACTAAAGTGTTTCTAACATTTGTCAGAAAATAATTTTAAGTACTTGAAACCACTATCTAGATAGCAGCTTTGTTCATCTTTTACACATCATTAGCTTAAATAGCACGTTTAGATTTCTGTATTTTTCACTACAATGTGATTGAGCAGAGGTCACAGAACTTTGAAAGGTGGCTCTCAGTGTATGTTGGAGTTTTTAAAAATAAAACAAGTCTTTAAACCCGGGGTATTCAATTCCAGGCCTGGAGGGCCGGTATCCAGCACATTTTAGTTTAAACTCAGTGTCAACACACCTGATATAAATCAGCAGGTAATTAACATGCTTCTGCAGAGCCTGATGAACTACAGATGATTCAACCACTGAATAAAGTGTGTTGGAGCAGAGAAACCATTACAACGTGCTGGATACCAGCTCTCCAGCCCTGGAATTGACCTTGTAAACAGAAATGTCCACATTGTTGTTGATACAGATTAAAGATTCAGATAGATACTACCAATATGACCATAAGGAGGAGAAGACGATATTAAAGTCCTGCAAACTGTTGAAGCCATCATGGCTAGGAAGTTTGTCTGAAAATAGGAGTTGTTCTTTGAGACTCTTTGTTTGAAATGTTTTTTTGTGTTTTAATTTTTGCCCCAGCAACAGAAAAATAAACTGAGAAGTAAAATCTTCACTAAAACAAAAGGTTCAAGACTACAATCTGCTTAACTCATCCACAGGTTTTAAAGGTTTAAATACCAAGTCCACTTGTTTTCAACATTGTGAATCAATGTCTGTTAGAAAAAATGCTCTGGCGTATCTGTGTGAGGAACTAGAAGTGAATCAGAGGAGAGTTGAGCAGAAGACAGCAGGAGTCTCGTTTCTTGATATTTGGGCATCTTGCCTTTGATTGGCTAACAGCAATGCAACTCTAACACTGACTGTCCATTTGCTCTAAAACACTGACGTTCTATTTCGTCTAGTCACCCCCAAATAAACTTTTTTTTGCTGATAAACTAAATAAACAAGTGTCTAATCGTGCTGCAGACACGTGTCGTCAATAATTTGGCACTTCAGTGCATCTTAGTTAAAATGTAAATATTCTGCCTAAAACTGGCAGTGTTGTGCCATTGTCAGGTAAAAACTCTGCACTGTATTTTAATTTAAATCTGCCACCGCTATTGGCTAAGAGGTATGCTATGATGTAAACTGGTACAGTATGATGTCACAATGCTGTCGTGAGCCTGTGTGTGTGTGTGTGTGTGTGTGTGTGTGTGTGTGTGTGTGTGTGTGTGTGTATTTGTTAGCGGCTCCGCCTTCTCGGTCTGCCAGGCAACAGCATTTGTTGCATTTTTCAAACATGAAGTGAGAGTGGAGTTAGACTCTGGTAGGGGTTGACTTGCTCTTTAAGCTAGCTGCTATTGGAAGGATGATCTCAGCATCAGCCAATCATGAAGAGCTTAAATGTACGCCCACCAATGGTGGGCACCCCTGTGGGTATATAAGTGGAGGGACTCCACTGTTTGCCTCCGTTATCTCTTCAAGCCAAGCTTAAGAGCTTCCTTTAAAGAGCAATTATCCAAGAAGCATTCTACTCACCTACCATGTCCAGCGATGCCAGGACCTGCCCAGCCTGCCAGACGGGCTCCATCTCCAGCGGCGACCTGCACGCCAAGTGTGAGGTCTGTCTCGGGGCTCATCACTCTGGCCTGGCCTTGACCCCCCAGGCCTCATGCCCGTTTTGTGTTGCTCTGCCCGTGGCTGAAAAGGTCCGCCGGGTCGAGTACTTCACCCCCACCGCCGACGAGAAATTTCCGGTGGCTGACACGTACTCGCTGGACAAGGCCTTACAGTTCTTCAATGTCGGCCAGGAGCCGGCTGGCTTCAACCGACTGGACGATGTCATCGACAGTGTGGAGTACGACGAGGCTGGCTGCCATAGCCCTTCTTCCCTCCTGGACAACACGGAGGTCGAAGAGCCTCGCTCAGCGGGTCCTTCTGCTCCAGTGGCTTCTCGCTCCTCCCTGCCAGCAGTTAGAGCACTGC
The DNA here is from genome assembly GCF_043380555.1 of Nothobranchius furzeri. NCBI lineage: Eukaryota > Metazoa > Chordata > Actinopteri > Cyprinodontiformes > Nothobranchiidae > Nothobranchius > Nothobranchius furzeri. The sequence continues at coordinate 55,075,044 of NC_091743.1, read as the reverse complement.
TCCAGGAGCTGCCTGCCATCATCTCCGCGGCTGTGGTCCGCAAGGGGCTAGCCGTGCCAGAGCCGGCTCCGCCTGAGGCAGATGATTTGGCGGGAATTTCTGGGGCAACACAGACGCGCTGTCCAGACCCCATCTGGCCGCGCTTACCCGCTGACATGAGCTGCTGGTCCGCCGCCTTCTAAGAGCCTGCTAAACTCAAGGTGCCAATTTCCACAAATGTGCCCATTACCAAGGTCAAGGGCTTCTCCGGCCAAGGCTGGCCATGCGTTCCTCCACTGGAGCCGGACTTGGCCTCGCTGTTTGGCGCCAAGAACCACCTCGCTGGCCCACGAGCAGTTCCTGCTTCTAAGCATGACAAACTGCTGGCGCGGCTCACCGATCGCGCACACCAGTGCGCCTTCCAGACCGGCGCTGCAGGAAATAACATCGCCCTTCTTGCCTTTGGCGTTTCCAAAATGGTGGAAGAGCTTGACGCTCCTGACGAGTCAAAAACCATCATTACTAAAACTGCTGATGCCATTCTCAATCTGTGCGCTGCTGTACTCACCGGTTCTGCTCGCATTGCTGCCTGGTAAACCCTTATCCAGCGGGCCTTGTGGCTCAAGGCCCTGCCCTCCATTCCTGAACACCTGCACAGAGAGATGCTGGAAGGCCCCATCACCTCTGACGTTCTGTTGGTCCCCATCTTAGGAGCGTCATCGAGATGGCTCAGAAGTCAGCTGACCTGTCAGCCACGGTGCGAGACCTGGTCCACCCTCAGTCAGCCTCGCACTCCGGCCGTTCCTCCAGAGGATGGGACGAATGGCGCGGAAACTTCACGCGCCCAGCTGCATTGCCCGCCCCACGGAGCTGGCCTCCTGCTTCAGCTCCACCTCAGCGGGACCAGAGAGTTGGCGGCCAACGTTTTCGAAAGAGCCAGCAGACACTCGTCTTGGCAGTCACATTCGCAGGAACCTCGCCGAAAGCAACCACGAAAATGACTCGTTGGGGGGCATGTGTGTGCTTCTGACTGTAATGTTAACTCTGTGAATGATTTTGGTTTTGAAATAAAACCCAAAAAAACGTCACATAGAGAGCACAATCCTACAGTCCTCTGCAGAATCCTCACACATGTTCCCCACACCAAGCACTGCGACACATCTGCATTTTCCCGCAGTCAGTCATATTACACGGCCAGCTGTACAGGTGCACTCCATTTGCGCACCGGCCCTAGCTTCCAGCCAGGCCCAACACATCCCGCTCCCCCCACCACGTAGGGTGGGACGGGATGTCATGGCGCTGTCGCAACCACGCGCGGCGACACAGTGTGCGGCTCTATCCGCTGGCACTTTGTCATCCCCATGCACGGGCCCGGCTCCCACTCGTCCTTTATTTTTGGACGCCACGCTCTGCGGTGCAGATCAGCCTTTTCCAGCTGTTTCACACTCGCCCTTTCGAGCGCAACCCTCCATGGGTCGCTCCCAGTTCTCTGGTGCGAGCGACTGCGGTTAGGGCGCGAACCCAGTCCTCAGACGTCGTTCACGTGACCTCGAACACGCGTCCGCTGTCGGAACGCGCGCAAGAATGGCGTCGCCTTTGTATCATGAGCAAATGGATATCGGACACCATTCATTGAGGTCACACACTCCATTTTCAGTCCACTTCTCCTCCCTTCAACGGGATCGTGGAGACGACGTTCATGTCACAGGAACAATCTCAGGCCCTGGAGCTGGAGCTGCAGGAACTTTTGTCCAAGGACGCCATTTCGAGCTCTCAGGCTTCTACTCCCGCTACTTTGTAGTACCGAAGAAGTCGGGAGGAATGAGATTAATTCTCGACCTTTTCCTGTTCAACTGCTCCGTAGCAGTGATGCATTTCCGCATGTAAACAATGAGGCAAGTCCTAGAATACGTGCGCTCCGCGGACTGGTTCACGTCAATAGACCTGAAAGACGCATACTTCCACATCCCAGTAATTCCCAAACACCGGAAGTTCCTGCGCTTTTCATTTAAGGGAGTTCAATACCAGTTCAATCGTCTCCCTTTCGGCTACTCACTAGCCCCACGCACCTTCTCCAAATGTCTGGAGACCGCTCTGCAGCCAGTGAGCATGGCGGGAATGAGGGTTTTATTTTACCTGGACGATCTGTTCCTATGCACCCAGTCCAAGAACGAGGCGTCAGAGCAAACCAGGAAGTTAATAGAGCATCTGTCAACCCTGGGGTTTTCCATAAACTGGGAAAAGAGCTCCGTTCTTCCATCCCAGTCGATTGTGATTCTCGGGGTGGAGCTGAACGCCTCCCTAATGAGAGCACGTTTGTCTCTGGCAAGAGCGGCAGATCTCACCATGGTGATCTCCCGCGTGCAACCCCGCAAGATCATAAGAGCCCTGTTAGTCATGAAACTTCTGGGTGTGATGGCTGCAGCCCACGCTGTGGTGCCGTTAGGTTTACTGCTTACGAGACGCCCACAGCATTGGTTCATCTGCCTCCGGGTACACCCGATACGTCAGAAGAGACGTATGTTGAGGGTTCCCCCTTCAGTGGGCGGGGACCTCGCTCACTGGGGCAATCCCTGCATCCTCTCACACGGGGTACCCATCGGACGTCCTACGTCACACGTATCTGTGTTTACGGATGCGTCACTGTTGGGATGGGCGGGCACGTGCTTGTCCCATACGGTGGCAGATCGCTGGCCCTCCCACACGCACAAACACATAAATGTGTTGGAGCTTATGACAGTGAGGAATGTGGTCAGACACTTTGCTGCCCTTCTCGAGGGCCATCATGTCGAAGTTCACACAGACATCCTGGTGACGGCAGCCTACATAAATTGCCAAGGGGGAGTTCGATCCCTCCCACTATTGCGCGTAGCCACAGATTTACTGTGTTGGGCACATGTCCACCTGCTGTCCATCAAAGCCACCTGCATTCCGGGGGTCCTGAATGTGGCAGTAGGCATCCTGTCGAGAGGGGGACCCCGCGACTGCGACTGGCGTCTGCAACCCGCACTGATATCACAGATCTGGATCAAGTTCGGGGAACCCTCTGTGGATCTGTTCGCGGCTCACGAAAATGCTCAGTGTCACCTGTGGTTTTCCCTGAGTCCCTGGGACCACCCCCCACTCGGAGCGGACGCCTTCTCACACCAGCCCTGGCCTTAGATGCTCCTGTATGCATTCCCACCAGTCCCACTGATTCCCCGTCTCCTGGAACGAGTTCGGTCAGAATAGTTCTCGGTAATTCTGGTAGCTCCCAGATGCTTGTCCGCGTCATGGTTTCCAGACCTGCAAGCACTAGTGTCCGGCTCCCCGTGGAGGCTTCCGTGGAGGGCGGACGCCCTTCTCTAGGTGGATGGGATAATCAAACATCCTCTGGAAATAGGCCAACGGCTGTGGGTCTGGCCACTGAGCGGTCACGCTTAGAGGCTTCTGGGTTGCCGCATGATGTGGTCGCCACGATTCAGAGTGCGTGGGTGCCTTCTAACGTCACATCTTATGCTGCTAAATGGGCAGCTTTCCAGAAATGGTGCACAGAGCGGAATGTTCAAGTGCTCTCCTACCAGCTGGCGGATGTCCTATCGTTTCTGCAGATAGTGATGGATAGGGGCCTCGCATTCAGCACTATTAAAACATATGCTGCAGCTATCTCATCCTGTCACCAGGGTTTTGGAGATAGATTTGTTTTCAATCATCCCATCACAAAACATTTTCTAAAAGGTGTTAGAAGGAACAGACCTGTGTCCCGCCCGCTATTTCCCCAGTGGGACCTAACGGTGGTTCTGCGCAGCCTATCTGAAGCCCAATTTGAACCCTTGGACCAGGTCTCACTCAAGTTGCTGTCACTCAAAACTGCCTTGCTGCTGGCGCTGGCATCAGTCAAGAGAGTGAGCGACCTAACCGCCCTCTCAGTGGCTCCCGCATGCCTCAGGATCCGGGAAGATGGCGGGTCCGCTGTTTTATGCCCCAACCTAGCTTTTGTGCCCCAAAACATTATTATTTCCTTCAAATCCAGGTCAATTTCATTGGCTGGACGTTTTCCTCCTCCCCATAATTCTGATGAGGAGGCGGCTTCCCACCTTCTCTGCCCGGTGCGCGCGCTCGCACGATATGTGTCACGCACTTCAGGGATTCGCCGCTCACAAAGCCTGTTTGTGCACTACAGAGATTCTTCCCTTGGGCAAGCGCTGTCGACCCAGCGTCTTTCACACTGGCTGTGTGACGCCATTTCACTCGCTTACACATCTTCAGGGCGGGATCCTCCTGAGACACTCAGGGCTCACTCAGCCAGAAGGATTTCCTCTTCTATAGCGCTCCACAGTGGTGTGTCGATGGAAGACATTTGTCAGGCTGCTTCATGGGCTTCACCCTGTTCCTTTACTCGTTATTATTTACGAGATGTGTCTTCAGGATCCATCACTTGTTCAGTGCTTGGACCTCAGCAGGCTGAGTGAAAGCATTATGGCCCCACATTAGCCCTACCTGAATGAATTTCATCCTCTTGTGGATGATATTTTTAGTGGGGGCCCCACTCTTCTCTCTGGCTACCTCAGCCTTTTAAGCCCTGGGCTAAGGCTGAGCAACCCTCGCTAAAAGGAGGCATGTTAGGTGTGTCCATTGGTTGAGCTAACCAGTGTGGTGTAAACCCATCCAGCTGCACATTATTCCAATAGCAGCTAGCTTAAAGGCTAAGACTAGACAAAATAGAACGTTGGTTACGTATTGTAACCCCAGATTCCATGAGTCTAGTCGCAGCCCTTAAGCCAATGCCCCCACTGGTTCTTTTAGGACTAAGAGCCATCGGACACAAACAGTGGAGTCGCTCCACTTATATACCCACAGGGGTGCCCACCATTGGTGGGCGTACATTTAAGCTCTTCATGATTGGCTGATGCTGAGATCATCCTTCCAGTAGCAGCTAGCTTAAGGTTTGTGACTAGACTCATAGAATCTGGGGTTACAATATGTAACCAACATTTTATCTCCACAAATAATAACAGTTAGCTTCTACCAGCTGGGATGTTAATCTCAGAGTGACTGATCATATTTAAAAAGTAAATAATAAAAAGGTATAAAATGGTTTCTCAGTTAATTTGGTCTTTAATATAGAAGAAAATTAATTATGTGCATTCCACCGAGGTTAAGAGAGAAGGCATTATGTCAAGATGTCCAGGGTCTGACTAGATTGAGAAACTAACAGCCAATCTGTCTGGGGGCCACAAATATGATTTCTTTCATCCTAAAATAATTCCAATATCAAAAATATCCCACAGGTTTATGTGAATGTTAATATTTAAGCCTTTGTATGACCATAACAAGGTTAATCCAGCAGAAGTGTTCTTATATCTCTGTTCACAGTGCCCCAGGCTGCACTGGTGACAGATGCTGCTGTTTGGGCTGCTATATTTATAGAGAATTCCATTAAAAAACTATGAAATGCTAAACTGATGCTGAAGAACAGTTCCAGACTGGAGTTGTTATAAGAGTAGAAAAGAAAATACAATCCATTTTTAATGTCAGCAATGAATAAATTAGATGAGAAGGGGCTCCCGGATGCCCCTCTGGGACAGAGCCAGCTGGGCATATCATGGACTTCTGGAAACAGTGGAACCTGATCTGTCTCTCTCAACTGTCTGTAGAGGATTCTGAAGTTGTCTGGATATTTGTGGTGTTGGTGTCGGGATTCCTGCTGTTTGGCCTGAGTGGTTACCTGGCTAACCGAAAAATTAATGAGCATTCGATGAATATTGGCTCAATCCCGGAGCTCAGGGATGGATTACACCGCACTGTGAACGCACAAACTCATATAATTGTTGAGATGAGTCACAAGCTTGAAACTTTGGCTGAGATTCAGGCTCTGGCACAGAAGGTGGATTCGATCAAAGAGAGAGTTGATGGGACAGCATGGCTGGGAATAGATTAATTTACACCATTATTGGATCAAGAGGGGTTGGAGACCAACAGAACTTTAAGACAGAGAGAAAATTATCTCTGTCTGGCCCCAAAAACCAGTTCTTATCTGAATCTGGTGCCCATGAGCCTGTGAGGCTGAAGTGATTACTCCCCCTCAGAAGAAATGTGGAATGCTGCCGTAGCCATGGCAACTCTGTCTCCCTATGCCAGCCAGGACGGGACTGAGACCGGTGAAGGCCGTGGAACCGTTTCCAGGAGTCACTGTGCTTTCTAACCCAAATACCTCCCTCCCCTGTCCAAACAGAGGTGACGAGAGCTGCTCATTGCGGCTGCATGCACTGATGTGAGGAGAGTCCCAACCCTACCTCGCCACCTAGTGGACACTTATGTTGTGTGATGTCTGAAGCCTGTTGCATTTCTGTCTGAAGTGTTTTTGCATAGCAAAGCTGCTCTCCCTGTGTAGGGTAACTCTGAAGTGTCTTTTTTCCTCCACCTGACTCAGTCCTCATATAAACCCTCTGATCTCTATTAAGGTAGTGCAACTCAGGTTGCTAATGACCACAGTCACCAATTCTTGTCATGTGTCTATGTCTATGTATGTATGTATGTATGTATGTATGTATGTATGTATGTCTGATCTCAGAATTGTGTGTACTGAAACTCACATTTCCCTCTGGGATTAATAAAGTATCTTTGAATTGAATTATAATTATAGAGGATGCCAGTTTGCATGTCACCAAGGTCTCTGTTTTTTTTTTTTTATAAAAAAGGACTTGTGACACTGGCAACCGCAGAGCAAAACTGCTTTCCTGTTGGCACCTGAAAGATCCACAGAACAGCCAGGGCAAAGGTACTTGTGGGGATGGACAAAGCCCAAATAAAGCTTTTAATGCGCAAGCTATTGATCCTCTCACTGAAATAAACTCAGGAGTATTGGCAGGCCCAGAATCCCACTTTGAAGGGACTCCATAATGAAGCTGGTCAATGCTAAGCTGTCCGCAATCAATCCCCCACATAACAGTTAATTACAAGTGAGGCTGCCATCAAGCAAAGAGAAAGAGGAGAGAGGCAGGCTGAAGGCAAAAAAGGCAGAGCTGGAGAGGTTTGGGATAAGCTTTGTTAAGGCTAAATGGGCGGGGAGAGTATTGAGCGGCTCTGCATAGGAGACATGAAAATGAAATGATTGTGTGTGCAGCCTTTTTTCCCTAAGTAACCTAACAAGACTTCCCTTTTCTGACAGTTTCACCTTTCTAATAGCACTAAAAGATTCACACTCACCCGTCATGCATTACCCCAGTCCCCTGACCGCCCATTAATTTGCCAGTTAGTGAAACGAGACAAACATCGGGTTTTTTACACGTCTGTTTTTTTTTTTTTTTTTTTTACTGGTGTCATTTGGGTGATAAATGTACAGCATATGAACAACACCGAGCTTACATGATGAAGTTTGTACGCTTCTTTTTTAAAAGAGTAATGTAGCATAGAGCTGCGGCGCTGCAGTAAATGATACCTATCTGATGAATTGTCGAGGGATTAGTGGACTGAAGCCTATTCGTCACTTAAATTCCAGCTGTTGACCTTTGTTGAATGTGTTTTTTTATTAATTCAAATCTGAAACTCTCTCATATTTTGCCTAGCTAAAACAAGTGCTAAGATATAATGTATGTGTCACGAGTGCCAAACGTTGCTGCAGATATGTGATATGCTCGGATCAAACGATGCAGACACAGTTGATATCTCCATGAGAACAACGGAGAGCCAATCTGTGAAACTAGGGGTCCAAACACTGAGGTCTCCTAATGGTTGCATGTTTTGTGTGTGTCTCCTAGGCTAATGGATCTACTGGAGATGGCGTCAAGTATTTATTACCATGTGTAATTGAATGCAATGATTATCGTTGCTGTGTAATGTGATTTTAATGTGGCAGCAATGGTTATGTATAAGGCCTAATGACTTTGCCTCCAAGGGGGTATGGTTCCCAATTACAAAAAATCTAAATAAAATGGAACAAAAATGAATGAGTGTGATTTTATTTTTCCTAGCTTCCCTCTTTTCTTCTAAGGACAAATAGATTTAATCATTTAATCAGTGTGCTACTCGTTTAATCAAAGTGTCTCCTCAGTAACAAGCCTGCCCTTTAGGATTCTTTTGTTTACATAGGTGGCCATTAAGTCAATGCTTCTATTCACCTTTTGGTGTTTGGATTTTAAAAGGTATACAGATCCTAGTTACAAGAGTATTTTGTAGAAACTACATTTGAATACAAAATCTAATCTAAGAATCAAGTGGTGACTGCAGTACATTGGTACAAAATGAAAGGTACAATTTAACCTCATGTGGATGCTTCAGATATACACATTTCCTAGCCACAGGAGTCTAATGGCATTTCAAGTCATGATTTTCTTTAGCTGAATTTTTCTAGTTCAAAAACTAACCAGCAATTTAGCCAAGTTGGTTGGGTGTTTGTTGTATAGATTGTAAGATGCAGGGTGACTTGAGCCTTCTTTAGTAAAATAGATGCTAGAATATCCCATGCATAAATGTTTTAAAGAGACAATCTGTAGTTTTTACTGTTAACTCATTCACTGCCAATGACGACTAAAGTCGTCATTTGCATTTTTTTTACTGTTTGAGCATCAGAACGAGCTCCCGCGCTGAGAGAACAAACATCTCAGCCCTGAAGCCGATCTTCATCCGCATACGTCACAGATCACATGATCAGGAAGCAACACATCCATGTGTTAGGAGATCGTTTTGGGCCGTTCCTGTAAAAAAAGTGAGGCGCGAACCGGAAAAGCGTCTGCCGACCACAATTCGACAACGGATTATGAAAGAACGGATAACGCTCGAAACACGCGGACTCTTCCTGATGTAAGAGGTGAGTCTCCTCTTTGTTTTGGTTGTTTTGGCATCAACATCATGCTAGCGCGCAACGTTCTGTGACTCTTAAAAAACAGTAAAAGCGGAGAGAAACGCTGGCAGTGAAGGCCGTTAGTGATCAGGAAACGGCTGGCAGTGAATGAGTTAATCTCTGGAAATTTATATCGGAATCTTGTTGAAAATGAATAAATGATGCCCATTCATTGACAAATATTGCCATTTACCCATTAAAATAGGGTTTAAAATACACGAATGTGGGTCTTAGTTTCTCGGGATGCCATATTTCCATCTACAGGAACCTATGCAAAATAAATAAATAAAAATAAATGAATAAACCTAAACACATATACTCATCCTCTTGCCCTCTACAGGAACTTTGGAGGAAATCCCAATGAAAATATACATCCCATGAGCAGAATGATCAACCATACAACAAGAATGATCCATCTGCATGGCTAATTTCTCCACAAAACGTGCTAAACACTCCCAAGGATTTTTTGACCCTAATGACCATCCATTGGTAAGGTCTCACTTAAACAACAATACAGCTTGCTTGCAATGATTATGCAAAAGTTCATTTATTTCAGTAATTCAGTTTTAAAGGTATGAGATACTCATCACATGCAAAGCCAGATATTTCTAGCCTTTTGTTGTTATAATGGTGATGGTTAAGAATTATAAATTATGAAAACCCCAAATTCTAAATCTCAGACTATTAGATTATCGTGAAAAGGTTCAATATCCTAGACTCAAAGTGTCACACTCTTACCAACTACTGAATAGAAAACACATGCAAAATGTTCCTGAGTCTTAGATGGTCTCTCAGTCTAAGATGTATTAATTAAATAAATGGATTTTTGCACCACTTTCTAATTTTACTTGTTTTACCTGTCATCTGCACACAATTTTAAAATCATCAAATAACTAATTGCAGATTTCAGGCTTTCACATATAAGAAAAAAATACCCCCCCCCCCCCCCCCCCCACAGACACACACACACCCACCCCACCCACACACACACACACACACACACAGACCTGAGAAATATAGACGCTCCACTTCTCACCTGAGAGAACTAGTTCTGGTCAAAACCCGCTTAAACTAAAAAAAAAAAAAAAAGAGAAATCTCAGCTGTTATTCCTCATTTATTCATCTTCAACTTCAGATTGTATGATTAAACTATAAAAGAAAAAAATTCAACATTGTTACAAAAACTGACTTGAAAAACACACCTTAGTTCATACTTAAACACAGAGAAACGCCTTCAAACTTTTCACTTTTCCACTTGCTTGCAATTGCAAATCCTTTGCTCTGCACATGAGCAGTAGGTGTAAACACACCTGCACAGAAGTTATTCACCACACGCACGCTCACTACACAAAGCTGGGCTTTGCTTGACATTATTAGTTTTGCATTTGGGCGTTCTGCCCAGAGTAACAGTATGGATTTTTGCCTTGGCTCCCTATAATTGGATGAGTTAAATTTCTCCATTCATTACATGTGCATCTGACCTCTGGACCCCAGCAGCTCCTGTGTTTTATTAGCACTCTCATCCCCAGATAATAGGGAAGCCTTTCCCTCACACACTATTTCTCCTCCCAACAAATTAACTCTTTGTGCTGAGAGTCTATGTCAGCCAGAGAAAAGGGAACTTGAACATATTTTATGCTCTCAGATTCTATTTTTGGAGTTAAAAAGTTAAGCCCTTTAGTGAAACATTTAAAAAGTTATTTTAGTTTCTATTTTTTATGTCCTTTTGTTCAAAATAAAATAAAAAATACAAGTTCCTTTAATGAAAGGCTTTCATCCCAATTAAATGATTTAAGTTGATCCACTGCTGTTTTGCCTCAGGAACAAAAGGAAAGGTAGGTCCTTAGCTGATTTGTGTGTACTTTAGCATATCTGCCTAGTGTTTCTGTAGCATACTGGGTGTAAGTGGCTGCAAGACAGTAACATTGTCCTTTTACATATAAGATAATCTATCATAAGTATTAACTTATTAATGTCAAAGCTGACCTATACCCTTGAAATTATTAGAAAACATGAAATAAAAAAATACATTTTCAGTTAGAATCACACCTTACATGAAACTTTTGACAATACTTGATATGAAAATAAAATGTCATTTTCAGGCATCAGTGCAATTCTTCTTCACATATTCTTATATTAATTATATCATATTTGCCTAACTATTTTTGAGGGCACAGTTAGCAGCTTTGCTTTCTTTTAGCACCCCCTACTTTAGCACCCACTGACTGGTGTCAGTGACTTTACAGCAATCCTCATTCTAAGCAAGCATTTAGCAACAGTGGAGAGGAAAACTCCCTTTTAACTCATTCACTGGACTAAAGTTGTCATTTTAAATCCAACCGTTCACTGCCAATGACAAATAAAGTCGTCATTTACATTTTTTTTTACTGTGTGGGCATCGGAATGAGCCCCTGCACCGTGAGAACAAACTTCTCATTTTTAAAGCCGAACTTCATCTGCATACATCACACGTCACATGATCAGGAAGCAGAAAATCTAAGTATTAGGTGATCGTTTCGGGCTGCTGCTGTAAAAAAAAAGTGAGGAGCGAACCGCAAAAGCTTCTGCCAATCACAATTCAACAACAGATTATGAAAGAACGGATAAAGCTCGAAATGCGCGGATTCTTCCTGATGTAAATCTTTGTTTTGGTTATTTTGGCGTCGACATCATCCTAGCATGCAACGTTCTGTGACTCTTAAAAAACAGTAAAAACTGTGAGAAACACTGGCAGTGAAGGGCTTTGCCGATCAGGAAACGGCTGGCAGCGAATTAGTTAACAGGAAGGAACCTCCAGAGGATCCTGGCTCAGTATAAGCAACCATCCGCCACAACTCACTGGGGATCAAGAAGACAGAGCAGACACGAGCATACACCAACACCAGCCCACACACGCACACACACACACACACACACACACACACACACACACACACGCGCGCGCGCACACACACACACACACACACACACACACACAACATACATATTCCAAATAATGTTTCTATGGTTACATTGTGATTCCTTAGTAAATTTTCTATTTGCTGAGAGATAAAATTTATTGTATTTATTCTAGTGAATCTATAATTAAATGGGTAAACTAGTAGTAACACAATCAATGTCAAAGAAAGTAAAATGTTATTATTAGGAGAGGGAGAATGTTTAAGTGTTTAGCAGCAGTATGCTAGACGATGCCCCCCTCCATGAGGCTACCACAGCTCAGCAGAACACCATTGTATCTTCTTCTGGGGAAATAAAAAAATAAAGTTAACAGCTGAACTAGCAGGAAAATAGCAGGAAATAATACAGTTAAAGAGCAACTTGTGGAAGAAAGTAGTAGTGTGAAAAGTGGTCAGTATGTCCTCCAGCAGTCTAAGCCTATAGCAGCATAACTACAGAGATAACTCTGCACATCTAGCCTTTTAGATGGAGGCATGCTAGAGGCAGGACAAGGGAGAGCCGTCTTCACCGACTGTACACTCCACCTCCCTCTACTCCTCCACGTGTTCAGATCTGGGCTAACATCAGATTTTAAACATAGGCCCAATCAAATAAAAATGTTTTAAGCTTAGTCTTAAAAGTAGAAAAGGTGTCTGCCTCATGGACGAAAGCTGGGAGTTGGTTCCACAAAAGAGGAGCCTGATAGCTAAAAGATCTGCCTCCAATCCGATTTTTAGATATTCTGGGAACCACCAGTAAACCTGCAGTTTGAGAGCGAAGTGCTCGGTTAGGAACATATGGAACAATCAGGTCACTGATGTATGATGGAGCATTATTATTAAGAGCTTTATATGTTAGAAGGAGGATCTTAAAATCTGTTCTGCATTTAACAGGCAGCCAATGTAGGGAAGCTAAGACAGGAGATATATGATCTCTCTTTTTAATTCTCATCAGAACTCTAACTGCAGCATTTTGAACAAGCTGAAGACTTTTAACTACATTCTGTGGACTTCCTGAGAGTAATGAATTACAGTAATCCAGTCTCGATGTAATCAATGCATGAACTAGTTTTTCAGCATCACTCCTGGAAAGGATGCTTCTAATCTTAGCAATATTCCAAAGGTGGAAAAAGAAAATCCTACAAACCTGTTTAACATGGGATTTGAATGGCATGTCCTGCTCATAGATAACACTAAGGTTCCTTACTTTGTTCTTGGAGACTAGTTTAATGCCATTCAGGTCAGGTGATTGACTAAGCAATTTCTTTTTCTGAATTTCAGGTCCAAAGATGAAAACTTCAGTCTTGTCTTGATTTAAAAGCAGAAAGTTTTGAGTCATCCAATTTTGTATGTCTTCAAGACAAACCTGTAATCAAACTAACCGATTAGGTACATCAGGCAGGGTTAATGGATAGATGTAACTGAGTATCGTCAGCATGACAGTGGAAGTTTATCCCATACTGTCTAATGATTTTACCATTTGGTAGCATATATAGTAAAAAGAATTGGTCCAAGCACTGAACCCTGTGGTACTGCACAAGTAACCCTTTAGTATGAAGAAGATTTGTCATGTACATTTACAAAATGAAATCTATCAGACAGGTAGGATTTAAACCAGCCTAGCGCTGTTTCTTTGATCCCTACAACATGTTCAAGCCTTTCTAAAAGAACATTGTGATCAACTGTGTCAAAGGCAGCACTGAGATCTGACAAGACCAGAACAGACACAAGATTCTTATCTGAGGCCATGAAAACATCATTTGTAACTCTCACAAATGCAGTTTCAGTGCTGTGATACTCTCTAAAACCAGACTGAAATTCCTCAAACAGATCATTGGTGTTTAAAATGCTCACTTACTTGGATGGCTACTACTTCTCAAGGACTTTAAATAAAAATGGAAGGTTAGATATTGGTATATAATACATTGGGTCATCTGGATCCAGAGAAGGCTTCTTAAGTGAAGGTTTGATTACAGCAACCTTAAAATCCTGTGGCACGTATCCATTTAGTAAGGATAGATTGATTATATCTAGAATGGGGGACGTAACCAAAGGAAATGCATCTTTAAATAATTTGGTTGGGAATGGATCTAAAATGCAAGTTGAAGGTTTAGATGAAGCTAATATTTTTGATAACTCTGAAAGCTCAACTGGATCAAAATGGTTCAAATACAGATGAGGTTCTTCAGTTACCTCTGACGCTACCTCACTTAAGCCGGGCGTACACTGTGCGACTTTTTCACTCGTAGCACTCAGCTTCAGCTCAAACTGTACAACTTCCTCGCAGGGCAGATCTCACGAGTCATGTGCTCACACTGTATGACCCAGTTCTCGGATGCGATCTGACTGCTCACACTGTGTGTCTGGTAGCAACACGTCGGACCTAAAAATATGCTAAAAATAGCAGTTTTTACTCAACACGTCAGACTTTTTTGTCTTGCCTGTTGTCCTTCAGGACTACTGCAGGAGGACACAGGGATTTATGGGGGTTGGATGAGGAAAACGAAATAAAGAAAGTAAATCTGTGTTTTGTGATCTGTTTAATTTGACATGAACACGACAAACACGCTTTCTTAACAATCTTTCTGAGTAAAAAAATGTGTAGAAACAAAAACGAACGTGTGTTATTAGGGAAATAGCGGGCGAGCGGTGTTGATGCATGATTGCGCATGCGCCGTGAATTGTTCTGATACTTTTTGGGTCACGGCTGCTCGCAGCGCCGCTTCAACAGTGCGATACCCTCACGACGGATGAGCAAAATATTAAACATGCCAGAAGTTTGTGCGAGCTCACGATTGCTGATCGGTAGCTGGTCACGTGGTGTTAATCACCTCTCGTAACCCCCTGTACACTACACGACGCTCGGCGCAAAACTCGCCCCGATCTTGTGGATTCTCGCACGAGTGGAAAATCAGCTCAAAAAAGTGAAAAAGTCGCACAGTGTATGCCTGGCTGTACTGAGGAAGAAGAAATTGCATTAGGGAGGATGCTAATAATTTTGTTTCCAATAGAATTAATTTTACTCATGAAATAATCTCATAAAGGCATTGTTGCTGAGGGCTAAGGGAATAGATGGTTCAGAGCTATGAATCTGTGTAAGTTTAGCAACTGTACTGAAAAGACATGTAGGATTATTCTTTTTCTCCTCAATTAGCAATGAAAAATAAGCAGTTCTAGCTTGTCGAAGTTTATTTTTACAAAGCACAAGACAATTTTTCCAGGATAAGTAGGACTCCTCCTGGTGTGTAGAGTGCCATGTTCTCTTCAATTTTCTAGAGTTTTGTTTTAAAGTTCATAAATGAGAATTAAACCAGGAGCCAACATTGTGTGCTGAGCTCCAGGCCTTCTTTCTTCACAAAGTCTGGGACATTAGGGATAGTCTTGTGCAACCAGGATCTGGCTGTCCTGATGTACCACCAGAACCTCCCTCATTCTGTAACTTTACTCCCATATCTCTTAGTGAATTGTCAGATCTGATTGAAAATATGAAGCCAGCAGGTTCTCCTGAGGACCCTCTCCCCAAGGATGGTGGGTGATATCATCCCTATTTTGGGCCCCACCACCTTAGACATTTTTAACTCTAGCTTGGCCACTGGGGTGTTTCCTACTTCTTTTAAAAAGGCGGTTGTGCAACCAATTAAAAAAAAAACCTGGTTTAGACAACTCAAACCTTGCAAACTTTCGGCCAATCTCCAAATTACCGATTTTGTCTAAGGTCCTTGAAAAGATTGTCTATTCACAGATTACAGCACCAGTATTGGGAGTAATGCGTTACAAAAGTAATTAACTACTGTAATGCATTGCTTTTTGCTGTAATGTGGTAATGTAAGGCATTACAGGGAAAGAAAATGGTAATATTTACTCGGTACAATTGTCAGTAATGCGGTAATTACAACACATTTTTAAACCCAGAATCAAGATGCAGGTTTCCTAAAAATTCAAATTGCGGGAAGCCTGAAAAAAGATCCAGTATCTACATATATTACATCATTTATGGACTCAGCTTTGCGAGCATTCTCTGTGCAGAGAGGGCACGGCGGTAATGGCTCAAATACTCCAGCTGCGTCCTGCGCGCGGCCTCTGTTATATTCACAAAATCGCTGCACCAAAACAAAGTAATTCGTTTGCGATCATTTATATCCGCCCCTATTCTCTGGTACTTCATGTAATTTTCAGCTGAGTTCATAATCTGTGCACCAGTGATTTCAACTCAGTTTTGAAGTAACTTGCCCAACACTGTACAGCACACATGAATAGCTTTTCTCTTGTTGATGTGTTCCAGTCTGGGTTTAGACCACTTCACAGTACAGAATCAGCCCTTCTTCGCGTGACCAATGACATCCTGGTGGCTTCTGACTCTGGTCGCCTGTTTTGCTCCTACTATTAGATCTTTCAGCAGCATTTGATACCGTTGACCACGATATTTTGCTGGATAGACTTTAGTCATGGGTGGGGCTTAGGGGTACCTCACTTCAGTGGTTCTGCTCATACCTATCAAACAGAGTTTTCAAGGTCCAGTTGGGTAATTGTTCCTCTACATTCCTTCCACTTCCATGGGGAGTCCCGCAGGGATCTGTGCTTGGGCCTCTCCTGTTTTCAATTTACTTCCTCCCCCTGGGTTTCATCTTGAGGAAATATGGCCTAGCCTATCATATTTATGCAGATGATTGCCAGATCTACCTGTCTTTGAACAAAGCAGGCTCCCTCTCTCTTCTGGACCAATGTTTGGCTGAAGTGAGGGTTTGGCTTGCCAACAATTTCCTTAAGCTAAATGATTCTAAGTCTGAGGCACTCCTGATGACCCCTAACAAAACCACACACGTATCTTCTGATTAGGCCACTCTCCCATATGACCTCAAGCAGTCTGTTACCAGCCTGGGGGTGAAACTGGATACACACTTTTCCATGGGCCCTCAGATTAACACAGTGGTCAGATCGTGTTTTTATCAGCTGCGCAGACTAGTTCGCTTAAAACCGATCCTGAAATGAGCACACCTGGAATCTGTAATTCATGCTTTTATCATCTCCCGACTGGATTATGCAAATTCCATTTTAATTGGTTTACCTGCCTCCGCTCTTAACAGGCTTCAGGTCGTACAAAACGCGGCAGCCAGGTTTTTAACAAACACCCCTAGAAGAGACCATATCACACCTGTACTGGCGAAGCTCCACTGGCTACCCATAAACTTCAGAGTCAAGTTTAAAATCTTGACTTTTGTTTTAAAGGCCCTGAACGGTCTGGCTCCGGATTACCTGTCGGATCTTTTGACTCATTATGTGCCAAACCGGGTGTTGAGGTCTGCTGATTGCCTGCTGCTTCACGTTCCAACAATGAAATACAAAAC
This sequence comes from Nothobranchius furzeri, assembly GCF_043380555.1. Classification (NCBI taxonomy): domain Eukaryota; kingdom Metazoa; phylum Chordata; class Actinopteri; order Cyprinodontiformes; family Nothobranchiidae; genus Nothobranchius; species Nothobranchius furzeri. The sequence goes on along the minus strand of NC_091743.1, from coordinate 55,057,963 downwards.
GAGGGGGCAGCATGCTTTTGTCTATGCTGCTCCGACACTCTGGAATGCTCTTCCTCTTTCAGTGAGGCTGGCACCATCCCTCCTCCAGTTCAAGTCACTACTTAAGGCTCATTTTTACGTCCACGCATTTTTAAATCCCTGACTTTTATTATTTTACTATGTATCTTTTATTGACCGTGATTATCTGCCTTGTTGTGCATTTTATTGTTGGCCGTGTGTTGTTTTATATTGTGTTTTTACTTTTCATTCTGTACAGCACTTTGGTCGGCTGCCATGCCGTTTTTAAATGTGCTTTATAAATAAAGTTGGTATGGTATGGTATCGGTATAGATGCATCAGACCAGGTTTTCCTCAAAAAGTTTTCCAATTATCAATGTAGCCCACATTGTTTTCAGGACATTTGTTTTCCTCCGTGTCTGGTTTGAAGATGTCCCTGTGGTGATACACATTTGTAGTCCTGTATTATTTTAACCCAAAACCTAAAATAACATATCACCCCGTTCAAAAATAAGCGAGTTCATCATATATGAAATCCATGGCACATAACAAGCAGAATTAGAGAATAGCATTTTTTTAGCCCCATTGACTTGCATTATTTTTTTCGTTCTTTCAGACGGGCATGACTAAAGGTTGGTTTATGCTTGACGCGTCAGCGAGGTCCGCACGGCTCCGCACGGCAAAATTGCATCATTTTAACAACCACGCCCCTCCACCGCATCTCCGCACGGCCCAAATTTTCTGCAAAGCGCACCTAGGAAAATTTCTAACCATGCGGACGGTTGGACGCGGAAAAACATGGCGGACCGGCAAGAACTAGTATGGCAGAGGTTCATAAAAACAGACATTTGTATGATTCAGCTCTCAGAGATCACCGTGATCAACATGTTGTTAATAATTCTTGGAGAGAAATAGCTCGCACTGTCGGAAAAGACGAGGACGCTGTTAAAAATGCTGAAACGCCATGTTGTAAACAGTAATTTTTACTTCTACTATGGTGTAGTGTTGGATGCATGCTGTAGAGCTCCATGCTGCCCCCTACAGTTTGGGAGAATAGTGGCTCACCGCAGAGACAAGCCGCATGAACCATAAACGCTGCAAGTTGTGAAGCGCCTTCCATCCGCGAGCCGCATCACCAAGTGGAAAGTGAATGCGCCAAGCATAAACCTGGTAGTCAGTAATTTTGTATTTTGTATACTTGTGTATATATATATATATATATATATATATATATATATATATATATATATATATATATATATATATATATTTATATTCCCCTACCTCACAAACATGTATTTTCATATACTTTTACAAGTATCTACACCATCCACATACTAACACATCAACTCTTGAACATTTCATGACTGAACAGGTTTAGGTAGAAGTAAAAGCTTGTATTATTACCTAACCTAATAACGTATCAATTGTTCAGTTCCCTCAATGCAACTATAACAAATGTCATAAACACAAACACACCCACTAAAGTCAACTTAATACCCTTCAAAAAAATATTTTTTTCAGAAATATTTTAAAAACTGAAAGTGGAGTTGCTGTTTTGAATTCTATTTTAGCCTCATTTTAAAATGTTTGTCCCATTATAGAGATACATCTCCTTTTAATACCTTTCTTAGCCTTTTGTACAATAAACATACAGACGCCTCGCAAACCATACTTTCGCTCCCTCAATACAAAAGATGTGTGCACTTTCTCAGGGAGAAACATAAATTTTGCTCTAAACATAATTTGCAATTTTATTATACAGATCCTCTAATTTCATAACTTTTGATATTAAAAAAACATATCAGTATGAGCATATAAAGGAGGAAGTCTGCTCGTTGACTCATCTCTATGTCGCCGAATGTTGTTCTGATCTTGCTAACATGAGTTTCATGTGTAACCAGAAATCAGTGCATCACATGTGATTTTATTGGCTCAAAAGAGGGTAAAATACGGATGCAGGTAAATTCCAGCTCTGGCTTTTGAATCCTTCCTCTAGTTTTGTATGCATACCAAGGCCATGCATTTTTCATGGGTACATGTATTTTTAACACAGTCTTGTAAACCATATGTTGGTATGATGCATGGTTACCGACAGCCCCTGACATTTTATGCACAATTACTTGTTGCCCTCTGGTGAATTCCGAGGTTGAGCGTAGTAAACAAAAGAAGAAGGAATCGTGTCTGGGGGGAATGTGTGTGACACAAGGTCAACACCACTGTGGACTTAATCTGTGGCTTTATACAAATAGCACAGATTGAGAATCCATTTGTCAATGAATAATTCACAAAGATAATGTATGCAGCAACAAACGTCCACACACAGCAGCGCGAGGCACAGAAATCATGAGACAAGAAGGCTTTTCCTTGTCCAGTATTCCAGACTCTCCGATCTCCCTCTTCCCTAAACGACCAGGTGACACCTTATTGATCACGACCATCTTTCAAAGCCAGGATCTTAAAGCCCTGTGTGGCATTTTCAATGACCTTTGTAGACAGTAATGTTGTTGGAAATGGTTCTCTAAGGGTCTGATGAACAAGTATTTGCCTGGCTACAGGCTTTTGGAGAAGAGCTTCTGACAGCTGCAGAACAATGCTAATGTACACTCTTTGGTAGCAGCCAATGAGAAAGCAGCTCAGCGCTCTGCTGTTAAAACTTCACTACAACAGTAATGCATGCAAACAGGAATCCATTTTATTCCCCACTAGGCCCCAACAGGCAGGCCTTAAATTGAAAACTGTCTTACATCACAAATTGCTCTGCTGGTGCTTAATACATTTTACATCACTCATAATCCTTGTGTTTCACACTAATTAGTTGGACTAGCCAGCTTGCATATTATTCTTCATTATTTGGTGGCATCAAACTAACCATTTTCTGGGTGGAATTCAGTTTTTTTGGATCACATTTTCCTTCATGGAAAAACAGCCACCAGAATGTCTTCACTGGTGGTGGGTATTGTTTTTTAACTGACCCCGAGCACACAGCCCTCTACGCCGAGCAGGAACAAGTAATATAAAGGTTTTGGTTGAAAGGACCATAAAAGAATTTTCTGAAGTAATTACATTCCTTTCAAGCTGAACTGAGCTAATCAGATTCTCACAGACCCTCTCTACTTTAGTCATTAAAGCAGCCCTAAGCATTGTTATGGCATCCAAGAACAAAAAACAACTCAGTAAAACTCAAATGTCCATATCTGTGCAGCAATGATAACGATGGCTGTTCATCTTTAGAAACAGACCCTTTTGTTGTTTTTTTCCACAGGGAGCATCTAAAGGGGTTTTACTTAAGAGTTAACTATCCAGCTGCGAAACAGAAAATGTCCCTGTTTGCCTGTAAAATCGCCACAGGCGCTGTCACACTGTACCCCAAGTTTCCCCATCAGTCAACGTCTGCAAACGCTGTCTGAGCTTGTTTCCAGATGCATCATCACAAGTCATCACATCATCGCTGCAGTTTGTCCCACAACAAGAAATGTACAGAGTTAGTGAGTGGCTCAGTGTCGAAAAAAAGCATGTTGTTCATATTTTTACTATGTGAAGTCTTCATTCAGCAGTGCTTTCTTGTTTAGTGCTTAGTGACTGAATAAAATCCCATTATCTTCCTGGTTAACTGACCATTGGTTTTAATAGCATTTCTTTATTACAATCATATTAATAAAGGTACAATGAGTAAGATTGAAGTAAGAATGACATCCTGTGGTCAACTTTGGTTACTGCAGCCCATTTTTCTAAGCAAAAAGTAACTCTCTCACTGCCATTTTTCCAAATTTTATGGCTCTTCTCAGTTATGGATCTGTGCCAGAAGATTATAGTGAAGATGAATCATAAACAATAAGTTGATAAGTAGATAAATACATTGCTGTAGTTGGTGTTAGTACTCCTGGGTGTTTTACGGTGGGGGGAACTTACTAGACTTTTTATGGTAATATTTCTGTGATATTGAGTTATTGGTAATTGAAAAAGTAGCTTGAGCTATACTTAGAGCTGACCATTTGCTTCTAATTCACCGTTAGCATTGTTAGCTCAGCATTAGCCTCTAGTTTGGTTCATCCAATATTAGGGCCGGAAAATACTTGCTGTTTAACCTTGTGTTGGTGCAGGCAGCAGGCAGCAGGCAGCGTCTTTGTTCACATACTCGCTGCTACACTGCAGTTCATGTAGTACTAGAGTGTTCCACTAGGGGGTGCACTAGAGATGTCAGACTGGATAAACCAGTGTGTGATGAAACTCTGACCATCCCCGCAGGGCGCGGTGAGCTGCAGCAGTGACTGCGCTCGGGAACAATTTGGTGGTTTAACCGCCCGATCCAACCCATTAAAGCTGAGTGTCAAGCAGGGAGGCATTGGCTCTCCATTGGGTCTTTGGTATGACCTGAGCGGGATTTGAACCTCGATCTCCCAGCCCCTTCTTTGTGGCCCACGAACCGAGCGCACATTTTAATTAAATTGCTGGTCAAATTTGATCATTTACACAATAAATTTCATAGAACCAAAAAAGAAATAAACTGCTGCTCTGGACTTCAAATGGTAGATGTGAAAGTTTGTGGATTGTTCCCTCGGAGAGTTCAAAGCTTCAAATCGTGTTGGTTCCAGTGGACTACAGTTGTGACAAGATGTCTTAGCCGAAAATACATAAAAGCCTCTGTCACTTTTTTGGGCAAACACAACATAAGAGACTCAGGTACAATAGTTTTGAGCTTAGAATTAAGTCTTGTAATTTACTTTGCACAAACTAGGGTCAGGCTACCAACAATAAATGTATTTTTTCTATTATAACATCCATGCTGCAAGTTTTGCTTGTCATTCTCTGCAGCTGATCCAAGCGTTTTCCTTCAGTAAGGTGGTGATTCCACACAAACAAAATCTGGATCAAACAAATCTTTACAAGATAGTTGCGCAGCCAATTGAGAAAAGTCACATCACTGTACTCCTATTAGTTTGCCTGACAGAAACAAATAGTAAGGGGAAGTCATGGATCTTTCTTTTTTGTGGCTGAAGTGCAGCGCTGAGTCCAACGTTGACCTTGGAGATGCTGTAGCTGTCCGGATGTCTCACAAACTCTCATTGGCATTCATCTTATACCACCAGCAGTGCACATGATATGTGATGAGAATAGAAAAACACAATATCAATATATGAAATGTGCCCCTGTGTGTGTGTGTGTGTGTGTGTGTGTGTGTGTGTGTGTGTGTGTGTGTGTGTGTGTGTGTGTGTGTGTGTGTGTGTGTGTGTGTGTGTGTGTGTGTGTGTGTTTGCATCTGCTTATTTGAATTAATGACCACACATGCTACACTGCAGTAACACTGAAACACACTGAATGTTTTAACAATGCTCCCAGAATGAAAAATGTATCACAGACTGGAAAACTTGCACTTAATTACCAAAATGTAGGATAAAAATTATCCTGACTTTCTTAAACTGCAAGAAATATATGAATAAAGTGGAATTTCTGACATCAGAACTGTTCACATATGGCACTGAAATGTGTTTTGTTTTGTTTTCAAACTTGTTCCAATAAACACATTAATGGGTGGTGCTATTTTCTGTGAATTCAAATTTTAAGACTTGTACCAGAGGAACAATAAAATACATTCTGCTTGAAGGTGAATGGCTCCTGTATCCTGATACTTTCTGGACAAACTTTACAAACAAAATCAGTGGTCTCACATGTAGCATTTTTTAAAACTTATACTTATATTCTACTGCTGTGTTATTTATATTAATTATAGCATTATAACTTTGTTTTAAAAAAACTGTCATAGAGATAAAAACAATTTGTTTTTGAAACATCATCTAGGATGCTGCTGCCACATGTGTTATATCATTATTTCTGCAGTAAATACTTTGGGTTTAAGTGTTTTCCAGATACCGGGGTATCACTTACGTATTGTACTGAATCATCTCTGGCAGAAACACATCTGTGCATGTCAAACTAAACTGTTCTTGTGATTTTCTTTTACAGTTCGGTCAACATAGAACACAAAACAAGTAATGGGTTTGGAGGAGCAGGAGTACTGTCCTGAAGACACTTTTCCTAGAAGCCATTATCCAGATAAGCATTACATATTTCCCTTTTTCAGACTTTACTTGCATTAGGAATTTATAGTTTAATTGAATGTGTCACTGTTGCAGGTCATTCCCCAGCCACGATATAAGAACAAAAACTATTGTGCAAATTATATTTACAATTTAAAATAGCTGCGTAAGAAAGTTTGAAATAATCTACTGTAATACAGACCATCCTAAAATTTTCAGCTGGCTCTCGGATTTGATATCCAAATTTTGCTAGTGCTTATTAAAGAGGCCCTTCACTCATATGCACCTGTTTCAGCACAGAGAAATCAGCAAAAGGTGAAAGTAGCTTCAGACGGCAGGGTTTGGAGTCTCATTTCCTGATATTTGGACATCTAGCCTTGGATTGGATAACACCAACACAAATCTACCACAACTCAATTTTCTTTGTAACCTTGACATTTTATCTCCACAAACATCACAATCCTGGAGGAGTCCCGCTGTGTGGTGGAGTTGCTAATGCTAAGAGCTAGCTTCTGTTAGTCAAGATGTTCTCTGCCATTTTCTGGACGCCAAAATAACAACAGGCATCCCGACTGCTCTCTGCACTGCGGATGAGATGTAAATTGCGGAGGGAATGAGTTTTTGTGTATGCTGTCCTGTCGCTCTGGAACTCACTTCCTCTTTTGGTCAGACAGGCTCTGTCTCGCCCCAGTTTTACACCTCATCTAAAGACCCACTTCTATGCTTTGGCCTTTCGTCAGTGAATTTTATGTTTCATGCTGTGGCTTTATTGATTGATTTTACTTTGTGGTACGTATGTTCATACTGTACAGCACTTTGGTCAGCTCCCATGCTGTGTTTAAACATACTATATAAATAAAATGGTATGGTATGGTAAAATGGGCGAGTCTAAGGGACCACTGGGCGTAGAAAGGTCAGGTTTTTCAAATTCTAGCTTTCACCGTTTTATTATCAGTAACTATACAGGAAATAGGTGTAGGACACAATTTTCACATTCAGTCTGCATGTTAAACTCAGAGTGACCGATCAACCTAAAGGAAGTTTTGAGAACTTCAGTACACTAATCTGTTTTCCTAAAGCTCTGATTTCAGTCTCAAGGATGGAGAAAAAAAACCTACTTTTACTGAAACATACAAGCAGCATTCTAAAATCTGAAAACTGCTCAGAAGTTGCATATGTATTGGCTTAGCTTTGTGGAAAGGCACTCCTCAAGTGAGTGTGCCTGAGGAGGTATGAAATGAATTTCAGACCTATTTTTTTCCCCTTTCCTCATTTGCCCAGCATTTTTTAGTTGGTCTCCTCTGCTCAAGCTATGTGTCTCGCCATTACAGAGCTAATCCATCCATGACAATGTTCAATTTCCTCTGGGGAATATGGAGTGCAGTGGGGGAAATTTGCAACCCTGTGGCTCATCTAAGTACCATTAACGACAGCGGCCGTGTTCCATGGAGCGCCGTATTTCTTATCTGTATCAGGAGGTTGGATTTGGATCTCAGGTAATGCTTTGAAACAATTGTCTAAGACAGACAATTTTATTTTATCATGAAAATGAAGGAAAAAAACTATCACATTTTTGAAGATTGTACATAATTTGTAAATTTGTAAAAGACAATTAATTCATTGCTTGTGTATGACTATTATTTCATGTTACCATAATTTCCATAAATCCTCTTTTTCATTTGGCATTCACAGTAGTTTTTTGTTTTAATTTTTAAAAAAAGCATCTGGTTTAGTTATTTTTTTATATATATATTCTGTATTGGATTTTGAAGTTTTTTCTTACATTGTTCTATTTAGTTATGGTTTTGCCTCAACTAGCTTTGCTCTCAGGCTTGTTTCTATTAATTCTGTTTAGTTTTAGTCTTTGGGTTTGATCTTCAACTGCTGTGCGTTTGGCAGCACATCTTCAGATTTAGGAATTATGTGAAGTCCCATGTCCTCCTCTGTATTTTACCGTTCTGAACTCCTTGCCACTGCATGACCTTTACTTTTGTAAAATAAAAGCATTCTTCTTCACGCGCCTGCCTTCATATACACTCTTCAACATTCTGTTTAAAATATTGAGATGGAATTTGACGTTTAACATTCTTGTCTATTTTGTTTCATGTAAGAAAAGAATGTTTGATTTTTTGCAGTTCCCAAAAGCTTTTCATACATTTTTAAAGGGACATTATAGAAGTTTTACAGCCAAAACATGTATAGAAATAATACAGTTCTTCTTCATACATTCTCCTGCAATGCCCTGGTCCTGTAGAATGAGCCCTGGCATTTTTACTGTGATTGCCTGTTTTTCTGTAAAATCACAGAAAAAGAGAGTTGCTCTGGTCGAGCAGGCTGCTTCATGCGCGTTCACACTCAGGCATAGCCCGTAGCATTTGCTATCAGTAGCTTTAGCAGCAAAGAGAGAAGTATTGCCAACTCAGCGACTTTGTCGCTGTTCCTAACGCCTAGTGATGAACCTAGCAACATTTCTGAGGACCCTTAGCTACTTTCTGTAGAACTTTCTTCTAGATATTTCCTGCAAATTAGCAACAAAATAGCCATTTTCGCTCCGAACTGTTCTTTGGTTTGACATTGTTTCAGGTGTTATCAAGGATATAACAGGTACAGATACTGTGAATGCTACTAGAGTGTAGCTGACCTTATAAGATGTCTGACTCCCATGCAGAAGACCTGGGTTCGACTATGGGTGTGAACATAGTTCATTTAGTTTCTTTTTTACAATAATGGTATATTTTTTTACAGTAAGATGCCCAAATTTTTATTTGAGACTCGACGAACGGCATTGAATTCACAGGTAAAAAATATGTGGGTTCAACTTTAATTTTGGAACTATTTTTCAAGCAAGGGAAGGGAATGATCTGAGCATGCAGGAGGACTGACCCATCTTAAACCTTTGTCGGCTGTGCTGAAGAGAAAGGTACAGAACCAAATTATTTAATTAATTAGCTGCGCGTTCTCCAGCCCTCTGTCCTCCGGGACACACACACACACACACACACACACACACACACACACACACACACACACACAGGACTGTCTCAGCTGTTATTTTCATTAAGGAGTGTGCACGTACAGCGTGTGCGCCTCGTGCACGAGCCTACTATTGAAGCTGCCGTTACGCTTTTTGCCTGAGGGGGCAATCGCGAGCATAAAAATTCAAAAGTCCATAAAGTCCCTTTAAAGCTCCCGATGCACTGACAAGAGGCGAGGCCTGCCGAACACTGGCACCACCGGTCGCTCTGACCACCACCAGAAGTGGCCTTGGAGGCACGATCATTTCTCCAATTAAAATAATAATATGGAACAATACAATAAAAAGTTACATTTTTGAAAGTAATACCTTCACTGGGCATTTAGAGGTGTGCAGAATGAAGGTAGAGCATTTCCTTTAGAAGCAATATTTTAGTAAAAAATTTATCAAATATTTATTTTGACAGGCACGACACTGGATTTATGTTTACATCTATCAGCCAATAGAGGGCACCATTATGGGTTGCCAAGCACGGTAAACAGATCTGCGTGGCTGGCACTGTGGAAAATGGCGGACTCTGCAAGGCAAGTAAGCTGCTTTTCTAGGCCAAAAGATGTTCTAACATTATAAAACTGTTGTAAAATAAATTTATTAGTAGAAATTAGTCCTTACCCTGGATTATTTGTCACTGGACATGGTGCTGGCTGGTCACTTCACCTATCAGCAGCAAACCTGGCCTCCTGATGGTTGGAAACCTTGTTTTATTGTTGCAACTACAACCTCCACGCACTAGATGTCCCCTGTGGCAGGGGTGTCATACTCCAGTCCTCGAGGGCCTGCATACTTTTGTTTTTTTCCCTGTTCCAACACAGTTGATTAACCTGTGCAGCAGCTCATCCAGCTCTCCAGAAGCCTGTTAATCCCCTGCTGATTTAAATTAGGTGTGTTGAAACAGGGAAAACACCAAGACATGTGGATTAGCAGCCCTCAAGGACCGAAGTTCGACATCTTTGCCCAGTGGTGTTTGTGTTCCATGTTCAACCTTTAATTTATGAGGAATTTGGAAAGCAACAATATTTTTTTTATGTTTTATAAAATAATCCAAAAGGCAAATTTTTCTAATTCGTATTTATTTTATTTTATTATTCTTGTTTTTAAATTATAACTGAAAACATTTTGTATCTTCTGAATCCTTTTATTTTGGTTTTGTTATTCTAAATTATTTATGCTAAACTGGAACTCAAACTTGGCTCAACAATCTCAATACGTATAGATACACCATCTCGACAAAAGCAGAAATAGTTGATTTAAAATGTTCTGACATTCGTTACTTAGCTACAACACCGTTTGTCCTATTTGTTTGCTGCTTGAGTAGATAAAGTTTGTCCAGACATTTTTTTTTCTGACTAACACGCTCCATTTAAAATCAGAGCTGATAGTGTGCAGCCTCCCGGTCTGTATAAACTCAATCCTGGAGTGTTTTGCTCCTGTTATTGTCCTAATGTAACTGCCATATTTTAGTCCATGTTTTGCTGTCTTTCTGTTGCCTCCAAAATGTGCATCTGTCTGGCTCTCGGTGTGTCAGCTCAATACGCTATCGACAGACCAATCATTCTACAATCATGCTCAGCACACCATCTTTATTACTGATTATTGACCAGGTCATCACCGCCTGCGCAGCACCTCATACTGACATCAGGTGCCAAGAGAAAGAGAGAAAAGCTGATGCGGGAGAGGAGCTGGGAACCTGTCGGCACACTGATGAGCTGATCTACTGCTGGGTTGTGGATTGCTAAGCCAGTGACCTACAAGTGGCAATTAAATGTCAAGACATTTGGATTCCAATTCTGGTCTGTTGCTGAGTCACATATGTCATGTAGCAAATTCAGAACTGTCAAAGAAGCTAGATAGTTTCTATCAAATGTAAGTTGTTGCCTACAACAGGTCTCTGCCCTTGTGTGCTCTTCATTTATTTGTCAGACTGGCCAAAAGACTGATGGTGAAAGGCACTCGAAGAACCTCCAAACTTTCTCTGTGGATAAAATGGCCTTGTTCTTTCAATTTCTGACTTTCAAAAGCAACCACTGGCATTCTGGTGTTACACTGGGTTCGAAGGGTGGTCACAATATGTGGCAGAATGCATTTGTTTCATATGTAATATTAACTCATCCTTTTGAAATACTTGTGATTTGAACACATTTTCCTTGTTTTTGCATCTTGTAATGACCCCTGCTGCAGCTTGGACTGTTTGTATTTTAAGGACGTTGAGAATGGTTTAAGTCGTGCACACACTGTGAGATTTTTGCCCATTTTCAGCCAGTTGTCCACTCATTTGCCGAACCACTGAGCATGTGCCAACACTTCTGCCCAGTCTTTTCCTTGTCCATGCACATAGTCTCTTTTTTATTTTTCTGTTTTCTCCCCACCCAATGACAAGCACATTCAGGAAAGTGTGTTTCCTGTTTATGTCAAATAAAAACACATCTCCAAACTTCAGTTTAGTTCCTGCATGCTATTAATTCTTCTACCTCCAACCGCTATAACCCCCCTGCGTCGATGTCTGTTGTGCTAGCTTCAAGCACAACAGACATCAATAACAGCACAGCTGCCTCCTCGCTTCCAGGTTTCCAGATTTGAAGGTCCGACTTGTTGCGTAAAAACTCCTGGTTTAACATATTTTTAGGTCTGATGTGTCACTACCACATGTGCAGTGTGAGCAGTGAGGTTGCATCTGAGTATTGGGTTTTTCAGTGTGAGAACATGACTTGTGTAACGTGAGGAAGTGTGGGTTTTCTGTCACAAAGGTGGTGTTGGACTCAGCTGGGTCAAAGCTGGGTCGTTGAGAACTTTCACCCACAGATTAAGACCTGAACGCCAGCGAGTCTGGGAGGAAACCATAACATCTGCCACCTGCAGCTTCGTGCCAGAAGATGTTGTTCCCATAAAAGTAGTCATAACATAACAAGTCTTAAAACTTTGTTTCTTGATTTTAATGTTAAAGTAACCATTATCATTTTGCTCATTATAAATGTGTTTAATCAAATGAATGGTTCTTATGCTTTGGGTAATTATAATGGCTTAATGAATCCATACTTAAATAATGTTTGTTGCTGACCTTCACAAACACTCACACACACCCACACACAGATTCTCACAGTAAACTCCAAAACACATTTGATGACGCACACGTTTGCTTTGAGAAGAGAAAGGCTTTTGGTAAGTTTCAGTCTTATGATTTCAGTTCGTGTTGGACAACGAAAGAGAGAGGACGTGTGAACAACCGCTAACGGGGGAACAGAGCCTATTGGCTCAATCACCCCCCCCCCCCCCCTCTCACGCTGTTTCTGCCAAGCCAGGCAGAATAGCTGAGTCGCAACTTCTAACGCAGACTCATTACCGAGTCTTTTGATTTCTGAGTGAACTAAACTTAACAAGCGCATCGACAAAACGCTTTACCATCAACGTGTACCGAGGGCAACTCTGGACCGGTTCCGTTCGACACCTACGTCTCCCCTGTCAGCCGCTGGTGTCATCTGGATGAACCACAACATCCTCCACGGCCCGGATCCGAAAGAGGGTCCACAAGAGTTCGGTGAGACAGAGCACGGTGTTTAGCGTTTGATGCAGTTCTCTGATAAGACCTAAGTTTATCCAAACCATCACTTCACTCAGACACCTGTTCTTCCTGAAGCAAAATCAGACTCACACACACATTCATATCACAACTTTCTCAATCTTCATAAATTCACCACAAGGTCTATTTGATCATATCAACTGTTAAAGATTGTCCCACAAGTTGCCAATGTTGATTGTTATTTCCTGTTTGTCGATTTCAAAATCATTAGTTTAATTTGAAGAATTAAAACTTTTAATCGTCAAACTGGTTTCCTCATTGAACTGAAACACAGACACACAGATATTATCGTCAGTTTATCGATGAAAACAACCTTTGAGTCTTCTTAACAATATAAAATTTGGTTATTGATTTATTAAAATTTAATATTCCGAATTAATACGTAGCATGGTTCCTCTTTCATAAAAGAGCATAAAACCACAACGCTACAATATAACTGAGTAAAGACAGTTTCTCCTTACAATATGGCTGAGCCAGCCAAATTTCTTTACACTTGTAAGCTTTGCTCTGCGACAAAGTTGTACAGTTTGAGTTGGAGCTGAAAACTATCCCTAACCCTTTTGCCAACATTTGACTTTTACGGATTTCTAAATGGGAAAGAACAGCTCAGGAGTTAAAGTGGGTTGTGCAGGATTGATCCCTGCTTCGGGCAAATAATTCTGCGGTTGTGTCCTTGGGCAAGGCACTTAACCCACCTTACCTGCTGGTGGTGGTGGTCAGAGGGACCGGTGGCACCAGTGCACGGCAGCTTCACCTCTGTCAGTGCGCCCCAGGTCTGCTGTGGCTACATTCACCAGCATGTGAATATGTGTGCGTGGATGGATGAATGATGCTCTGTGAAGCGTGATGGAGTCCTCAAACTCTTAATGGTGCTGTACAAGTCTGGGTCATTTAGCATTTAAAAAGTCTTACATAATTCCTGTATGGTGGGAAACTCTGGATTTCTGCTTTGAGTGACCATTTATGACTTCTTCTATGTAGAGATAACTTATTTACTTCAATGTTCCTGTGCCAAAGATCCATACAAATATGCAGCCTGCATCAATATAAAACACAGTGATTAGTAATAATATAGATCATTTAAAACTTATCAAAATAAAAATGAAGTCACATTGTTGGCAGAATGTTGCTGACTGTGGTTTGAGCTCCATTCCAGACATATTTTCTCAAACATCAAATGTATCCCACTTGCATTTCTCACCAGGCAGGAACAGGGTGAAAACCCATTCTGGTGTTTAACTTTTATCCCACTATGATCATGTGGAGCACAACAGTGTTTAGCCATGATTATGCAACACTTGAATGCACCTGAACACAGAAACCAAAGAACTAAAAGTTATTTCGCCCCTATTCTCCAAGAACACACTACGGTGTCTCTTTCTGTTGTCGACAGTCATGTCACACAAACAGACTCTATAAACAGCTCAGCAACAATTCTGTCTGTGCATTACTTCAGAAGCAATGGCTCATATGAGTTTTAGATGTCTAAAGCTGGGCGGACACTGTGCGACTTTTTCAGTCGTAGCACTCAGCTTCAGCTCAAACTGTACGACTTCCTCGCAGGGCAGATCTCACGAGTCATGTGCTCACACTGTACGACCCAATTCTCGGATGTGACCTGACTGCTCACACTGTATGTCTGGTAGCAACACGTCGGACCTAAAATATGCTAAAAATAGCAGTTTTTACGCAACACGTCAGACTTTTTGTCTTCTTTTGCCTGTTGTCCTTCAAAGTGATGCAGGACACACAGGGATTTATGGGGGTTGGATGACGAAAACGAAATAAAGTAAATCTGTTTTGTGATCAGTTTAATTTGACATGAACACGACAAACACACTTTCTTGACAATCTTTGTGAGTAAAAAAAGTGTAGAAATAAAAATGATCAACGTGTGTTATTAGGGAAATAGCAGGCAAGCGGTGTTAATGCATGATTGCGCATGCGCCGTGACCGGTTCTGGTACTTTTTGGGTCGCAACCGCTCGCTGCGCCTCTTCAACCCTCACGAGGAGCGAGCAAAATATCAAACACTCCAGAAGTCCGTGCCAGCTCACGATTGCTGATCGGTAGCTGTTCACGTGGTGTTAATTGCCTCTAGTAACCCCCTGTACACTACACTGCGCTCAGCACAAAAATCGCCCCGATCTTGTGGATTCTTGCACGAGTGGAAAATCGGCTCAAAAAAGTGAAAGGGTCACACAGTATACGCCCGGCTTTACACACACACACACACACACACACACACACACACACACACACACACACACACACACACACACACACACACACACACACACACACACACACACACACACACACACACTTTCTGCACTAATGATTGTGAGGAATTTGTTAAAATTATTATTCTGATAATTTGCATAATAAATTGAACTGTCCTGAATAATCTGACAAAAATGCACCATTTTTAAAAACCAGTAAATAAACAAAAACAAAATATTGTTGTCACAGTAAATCAAAAATGTTTCTAATCAAAGCTTCTTTGTTTACCTTTTTTCTTAACGTGATTTTGTGCCTGTGCCTGTGTGTGTGTGTGTGTGTGTGTGTGTGTGTGTGTGTGTGTGTGTGTGTGTGTGTGTGTGTGTGTGTGTGTGTGTGTGTGTGTGTGTGTGTGTGTGTGTGTAAGAGACAAATACAGTGAAAATGGCAAAACCTGAAAATGTAACAGACAGTACTAAAAGTTATACTTTTTCCATCTTCCCTCTATCTAATTCATTTACTGCAGTGTCGGGCTTTCTGGCAGAGTGGTCAGAGATAATGTTAATCTTGGTCAGCTGCAGCAGGAAGTTGTGCAGTTCCACACAACACAACACAACGGATTGGGACGATAACACAAATACAGTCAGAGGCAGACACGGGGCACTTATCTGCATGCTGAAAAGTTTCAGCAAGTAGCCATGTGTGACGGTACAATCCTTGACTCACTCTGCTATGTTGATTTTATTGCATGTTATAGTCTGATACAAATTGACATAAAGTGATAACACAATCAGTCAATGTCAAACGGTTGCAAAGTTTTAATGAAGGTGGGAATGAATAGAAGGTGACAGGTAACAGTAACCACTGAGTTAAAAGGAGAAGGATAATCACCAACCTTTTTCTCGTTTTCAGTACAGGGATCATTCAAGTTTCTAATTGACAACTCATCAGACTCCCTGCTATTATGACTTCATTATATCTGCTGAGATAAAAATTAATGAGAAGCAGAGACACTAGATGGGTATGCCAAACTTAGAATCCATTTACATTAAAGAGGGAAACTCTCTATTGGCCGGGAGCATATCTGTAATGACTTTAATCCATGAAAACTTCTAATTTAATGCCATAGTTCATTCATTGTTATTATTCTTTATGACCTTGTATGTTTATTACTTTCACCTCCCATCATCCAAGTCTGCTGGATAATCCCTCATTACACATGTGCATCCTTGATGTTTACACCTTTTGCAGGCGTTATCCCCCAAATCATGACAAAGTTTTAATGCTGGGTCCCTTCCTCCTCTCTTGTTCTCACTCCTTCTCCTCCGACAGGGATTGGTTTCATTACTGTAGTCAATCTGGACCCTGTGGACAGCTCCTCTGCAGCTTTGTGCACCTCAATATAATCCTTTTAATTAAAGGCCTGCCCCCCACCACGGCTGCCCTGCTCCCGCCTCTGCCCTTTTCTCACATGGCGCCAGCCTTTTGTTCACCCAGGCACTCACCCACTCGCTTCATGTCAAGCCACGCTCTTGCCATTTCAAAAGAGGAGACGTCACCTTTGTCTCTACCTCTTTCATTTGGCTTTAATCTCTGCCGCAATATTGCAGAAGGTGTTTTGTGTGTGTGTGTGTGTGTGTGTGTGTGTGTGTGTGTGTGTGTGTGTGTGTGTGTGTGTGTGTGTGTGTGTGTGTGTGTGTGTGTGTGTGTGTCACCTGAATGTGTGAGTGTGGGGTTCCAGCGTAGGTCTCATCAGGGTTAAATCAGTCTTTAAAAGAGCCTGATTGCTTGTGATTGGGTGCTGATAAGAGGGCAAAGGGCGGTGTGGCATTTAGGCTGAACTGTGCTGTAGATTCTCTATATTGATTTGCCATTATAAAAGCCCTTCCCACCTGCTATTCTTCTTGGTGGTTCTTTGAATAGAAGGCATCATTTTAAATCATGCTGATCACAGTCAGGTGTTCGCGGGTTTGCTAAGGAGCATCCAGCTTTGATCTCCCCAATAAAACTCATGGGGCAAATGCACCTCTGTCATGGCCAGACCTGTCCAATATAATGGAGAGTCTGCATGTTGAAGGGAGGTTGAACAGCTGATTTGAACACACTCAAGACTCTGGTGATGGCAGCAGATTCAGTTCTTGAGTTTGGCTAACTCCTTGATTGTCTATTCTTAAAAGGTCTCAGAGGATGGACTTCCTGCAACAACCAAAGGCGTCCATCCAGCAGTCACTAAGTCAGTCATTTAATTCTTTGTCACCAAGTGGTTTGGGTGAACACAGCATGCAAGACAATAAGAAACTGCACTGGATAGTGAAGATATCAGAACGACTAGCATGTGCCTCCAGTCGGCCTTCATCAGATGACGTATCGGGTGCTGCAGCCCATTGAATGATGGGATAGGTGAGTGTATTAAGCATGGAAATGTTGGTTGCTTCGTGTGTTTTGAGCTAATAAACCTGCAGAAAATGGTACACTTGTATTGTGTGAAGGGCTGCCATGCCAGGTCACAAAATTACAAGAAGCAGGAAATTGCTAACAATAATTTATTATCGTATGTTATTAATTTGAATAATTTCTTTCTTTTAAGTCTTTAAAGTACCACAATTTGTCGACAATTTGTCTGATAGATGACATAAATTGAAAATTATTAGATCTGGTGTTCCTCAGTGCTCAAGTAGTGTTTTTACTAAATATTTTATACTGTTAGCGCAACGGTTTTGTAATGTTTTGGACGGCTACTTTGTACTTTTACTTCAATATAAATATGTTGAAGTAGTGCTACACTTGCTCAAATTTGTTATTTTTGGCACTGAGGAAACATCTGAGCTCTATTTGTTTCCTTTGAGGTCATAGGGAACAACATTGTTGATTATAAACAATTTCTGAAAGTGCCGATCCCTAGCCTTCTTTAAGAGTATCAGTGTAACGTTCATCCTTGTTCTTTTTATCTGTCTTCTTGACTCATGTGCTGCTTCAACTTCAGCAGCTCTGTGTCAAAGTTATAAAGCATTGAGAGTCTCGGCCACGCATTGTGGCGAGTTGGAAGATGGATTTGCAAGCGAGTGTCGGACGGTTAGCGGTAGTTCAGCATTAGCGTATAGCATTAGCATATCCAAATCTTTAGCATAGCTTTTAGTGTTATACATACTTAGTGTTAGCTTGGCTGTTGGATATTGCAGTTTAGTTAGTGTTTGGCTGTTAGTGTAATTAGGAAAGTAGTTTGAGTTTAGTGCTCCATATCGTGTTAGTATGCTGAGAAGGTGTAGTGTAGTGTGGTAGCGGTGGCTCTGTGGGGTTGCACTCCTTTCCGCTGGACTTAGAAATTAGGCGCCAGCGGTTGCGCGCAACCGGTGTCTGGAAAACAGTCAGCTCCTGCCTGGTGCTGTAGTTTGCAACCAGCATTTTACCCGCGATTCTGCACGTCTCCGTTTGAAGAGGGAGGCTGTGCCCACCGTGGCTCTTCCGCGATTTAGATGCAGCCCACCCACTCTGCTCCCCCACCATGACGGGCTCCAGTCTGAGGTGAGTAAGCTAAATAAAAGTTTTAACATCTTCTAAAGACAATTCCCTACCTAAATGCAAAGTTTGAGAGATGTGGTTCACTTAATTTAGCTAATATCAGCCTGCACTGCCTTTGGGCTGATTTGTCAAGTTCACAAAATGTGGAACGGGATGTAAGGTTAGAATCAGCGGCAAATCGGAACACATCTCGAAGCCCTGGCCGACAAAACGGTCCACATGACTATTACTGTCAGGCTCGGAGAAAACCCGGAGAAAATTTGGGTTGCTTTTGTGTCAGTCGGTAAATCTGCAACAGTGCCTCTAACTAACGCAGCACTAGTTGACAGACAGCATTACAGCGTGAAATCCAGCACAGCGTGACCCGGTTCCGTGAGGAATTCTGTTCAGGAGGTCGCATTTCAGGCTCTCATATGTCATCATCATATGTGACTGACTTTTACGTTATAATAACAATCACACACTAGGAATGTTATAAAGCGCCTATATAGGACAGTTTCTTTTGTATATAATCTGACTTTATAAACAACAACAATGTGCTTCTATTTTTTTTTCAGGCTAAATCTACCCAAGACACTGGCTGTCAGACTGATTTAGTAGTCTGCAAGAATGCACTTGTCCAGGCTGACGTGAAGCCTTACCCGTAGCAAAGGTGAATTATTTTTAATAATCTTCTATGTAAACATTTTACTATCACCTTCTAGTTTAAATTTGTTTTACAGATTATTGTTACACGTGATTTTATGCTCTTTTAAACATTTATAAATGTGCTACTTTGTTTTTTACATAGCCACCCAGAATAGAGCTCACAGCCGCAGTGTGTCTTGTGATACAGGGACCATGATGGAAATTCGTCTTCCAGAAAGTCCCAGAGCAGCGTCCATACCCCTGAAAAGACCAAGATGTAAGGTGTCTGCTGTTGATTCCTGCTTCCACCTCAGTGACAGTGTAAGCTCAGTGAACTGTTCAAGGTAAAAAAAAAATTAAAACATTTCAGAATTTTTAAGATATTAACAATTAAATAAGTATGTGATTACATCATGACATCATGAAGGAGGCTACTGATTCTGCCCCTGTGACACTTGGTGGTGATGTGTGAGCTGATTCACCTGGTAAATAACTTTTACTTTAAATATTTTGTTCTTTGCTATCAAAAGTAAATTAACTAATAACCTGCATTATTGCAGGACACTCAGCAAAATATGGACTCTACACCATGAGGTGTGCACACGTTAATACACTATAAGAGCACATAAGGTGAGCAACACCACAGATTATTGTTATTACTGTACACTGTCCTGGATTTGTTTTCTTTCTGCATCTCATCATTAGCCTAGCTGATCACCTGATAACTCATGTCATCTGGTTGTGACAGCATGAGGATGTCCTCACACACCTGTAACCTATCAGCTCATCTGGCAGAATAGAGAGAAGAGACAACACCACATCTCCTGTTCCTGGAAAGCCTTCAGCCATCCTTCGATGACTGAGAACCTCCATCAGCTCTGTCTCCTGTCTGCCTACAATTGTTATATTAAATATTGTGTTTGACAAGTTTTTTGTGCTGCCAAATATCTCATTTTGACTCCAGTTTTGATATTTTAAATGGATATTTATAAATTACATTAATTGAATTATCACATTGTTGCATGTTTAACTAGCTCTATTGTGATGAAGTAAACTAGAACCTCACTGTTAAAAGCTTGTTTTAATTTCAAGCATTTTAAGTATTTATGGACATGAACGAAAACAGGAAATATATAAATTGAGATTTATTTAATTAATATAACAAATAAGGGGGAAAGAGTCATTGAAAGGCACATTCTTCTGGAAGCTCCTGATCCTGACAACACCAGCAGGAGACCAGCTGCAGACACCAGAGGATCACCTACAACCAAGAGAGCAGCTGGTATCGGTAAATAAATAAATCAGGGCAGTTTTAGTGGGCTGAACACATTACAGAATAATTTTCTCATTGGGTAGTTTCATAACTTTCTATGCAGCAGACTAACTTGAGCCCAGGGCTCCTGGAGAGCTGCTATCCAGCACGTTTCAGTGGTTTTCCTGCTTTAACAGGTTAGATTAGCTGTTAAGCAGCTCAGCTATTTGTTGCTGATTAAAACCAGGTGTGTTGAAGCAGATAAACCTCTAAAACACGCTGAATACTAGCTCTCTAGGGTCATGGAGCCAAACCCTGCAGCTAATCTAATGCTATGGCTAATGGCTACTTACCATTCAGAGCTGGTTCTGTTGGGTTGGTTCCGGTAGTTTCAGGCATCTCACAAGCTCAAAACAATAAGGCTCAGGTCCGCTTGTCTCCTCCAAATAGACTTGGTTTCTTTCTTCTCGAGTGTCTGGGTAAGACGTCCTCCACTTCTAATAACTGCTCAGAGTGAAGGGAGCTAGCATCGTCTTGTTACCCATCGTCTTCGTCACTGCCGCGGCTCCGCCCTTTCGGTCCTCCAGGCAACGCCTACTAATGTTGCAGTTTTTAAAATTGATACGTGGGTGGAGTAAGACTCTGAGGGGGGCATTACCACTTCTTTCAGCAAATAAACTTTTTGTTCTTTAGCAGACCGGCCTCCTCCATTATTGTGACTGTCATGTTGCTTCCCCTATATCTTAGACTGGGGGGCATGTAACACAGTCCTATATTCAAGATGGTGTCAGGGTATGGTTGAGAGGCAGGCCATATGTCTGACAAAGACTAATCTCCTTGCAGGACTTGATCATCTGACAGAAGAAGCAGTTTTATGCAGACGAGAACTAGCAACTACCAAATCAGCTTTCCCACTCAATCTTCAAGTTTACTTTGTCATATGTTGGTTAAGGTAAGTCAACATCACAATGAAATGTGCTTGACTAGACGAAAAGTTCACTCAACTATGTTGAGTTTTATGTAAATGAAAGAAAAACAAGGACTTTAGTTGTCACACACACTGGTGAAATGTGTCCTCTGAATTTGACCCATCTCCATAGGGAACGGTGAGCTGCAGACACGGCCGCACTCAGGAACTATTTGGTGGTTTAACCCCCAATCCAACCCCTTAAATTTGAGTGTCAACCAGGGAGGTATTGGGTCCTGTTTTTAAAGTCTTTGGTATGACCTGACCAGACTTGAACCCCGATCCACCAGTCCCAGGGTGGACACACACTAGACCACTGAGCTGGTCAGTTTATGGACTGGGGTTAATGGGTGTCGTGGTTTAAGGCCCAAAAAGCATGATTGTAGAAACTGTTTCTTAATCTTTATGTGTGGGCAGCTAGACTCCTGTGTGTGTGTGTGTGTGTGTGTGTGTGTGTGTGTGTGTGTGTGTGTGTGTGTGTGTGTGTGTGTGTGTGTGTGTGTGTGTGTGTGTGTGTGTGTGTGTGTAACACAATTAGCCAATCAGAATGACTCCAATTCTGATTGAGTGAAATGAATCCAAATTTTATAGGATGTGAAATATTTTGGCTCATATTGTTTTTACTTCACTTCTGAAACCTGATTAACTTCAGTCAAGCTAGGAGAACATGATGCCGTTGATATAAACCTGAAGGGCTCACCACACAGAACAATTTACTGTCACAACTCATAATACCCTTTCCATCTCTGCATCTATTCCTTCATTTCACAGCTATCAACGGGGCTTTATTGCGCCCCTCCTCCCCCTCAACAAGCCCTGATTCTCCTCTGGCATTCTCTCGATGACTCTCTGATTGATAAGAAAACCTCCTTAACCTACCCTCCACCCACCCTGCCCTTGACCTGTCTCCATGCACTATTCATTGGGGGTTTTAAAAGTCACATTTGACTTGTTTGGATTGTTCGCTGTTAGGAACAGGGGAGTGTTATCAATCTCTCCCCTCCTCGGCCCCCAGCCCCTAGGGTTTTATGCATGCGTGCTGGTTTGTGAGAGTGAGTGCACCCTGTCCCAAGAAGACAGGGCATTTATTCACTCAACTCTCAAAGTCTGTCGGTGGTCGGCGGTCATAGCTAGAACGGTCTCGGCCTCGGTCCGTCTCCCTCTCTCACTCGCTCGCTCTCTGTTGCATCTTTCAGATGGGAGATGTTAGCATGCGCAACAAGCAGCCAAGGTTTTGGCCCTTTGACAGGCAGACTGTGGGGAATAAGACGAGTAAGAGCAGAGAAAGATGAGGAAAAAGGAGCAACTCAGAGTGGTGCCCTCGAAGGGTCATCTCAGCTGCGGGTGCTGCCTCATTGAGAATCGCGAAGCGTTGAGCTAAATGACCATGCATGGATAAGCGGCGGCGGCTGCTGTGGTGCCCCACAGAGGACACCGTGATGAAGAGGAAAACTGGAAAGTCAACTGCATCGGTTTAAAGAAAAATAAAAGAGAGAAGTGAGAGCAATTGCAAAGCAGGAGTCACTACATTGTACATGTGTTTTGACCTTCTGTGTGACTTACAAATCATGTCAGCCCCTTCAGTCTATGTTGTCTTTAATTGTGCTGTGATCGATTGAGGGAGACAACTAGTTATTCACGAGCGCCATCGGAGGTCAATACAGTTCTTCCGATCCGCCTTCAATGAGAGACAGTTTTATTTTCTCAATAAATGGGATTGGACACCACCATTAGGTTCACATTTAACTCCATCTCTCCATGACAACCAATTAATGTTTGGTCACCCACTGAAAATGCCTCCTCCAGTAACTCAGACAAAAGATATAAAGGCTCTAAGCCAAACATTATAGTCCCCATTGGTTTCTGTTTGCTTTCCCCACCACCATTCTGAGCCATGAAGGGTTAACTTCCTATGGCCACATTTTCATTTCCTGTAGTGGGCTGTTCATATTGGTTGGAGGTGTTTATGTGGAACTCCCCCTCTGTGTTTATTACACTGTAAATGACAGATCAGGCTCTCTGACCCCTCTGGCTAGCTTTAAATAAAAGCAGTTTATTCCAAGGCAGCAGCCCGACTGTATACCACTGACACGAAAGTGCCTGAACAGTGCCAGGAAAGCAAAAGGCCAGTTAAAGGGAAATTATATTCCTAAACAAGGTTTGACAATAAAAGCATGAGTGGGACAGATAAACAAAAGGTACTGTACCTCCTCTTATTGCTTTTCAACAGAGTGCATGAAAAGGCACTGGGGATTTGCTGTGCTCACTGTGCTGTGGTGACTTCCTCTTCTGAATATTTTTGCTCTGTTGGCTGTACTCTGACTCCACCATAAGTGGTTTATTATCAGACCTCAAATATTCTGCCAGCTTTATAAATCTGTTTCTTTTTCTTAGAAATGTATTTTGTGTGTGTTATAGACACGTGTCTTTTGAAGAAAACAGTGAGGGTAAATAAAACACAAGCGTCCAGTTTCATAAAAAACAAATTTAAAACGCAACATTTATTCTTATATATTCTTTTATTCTTTATTCAGGACTATTTTAGGACAGTTGGATCAAGATTGTGCAGTGTCAAGACTGTTTCCAAAACTTTAAGGGTTGAGGACAAGAATGCACCAGCACCACATCATGTGTGTGAATAACTTTCCAATTACACGCAGGGGTTTAAATAAAAGCAACAACTTTTTAACACCTTAGTCCCAACAGAGCGGCTCACCAGTCTGAAGTTGCAATTGGGAAATTTTAGCCACAGGGGGCGAAAGGGGTTGGGTGGCCTTTAATCAACCCTGTATTCTGAGCTACTACAGCAATCAATTTCCCTCTGGGATTAATAAAGTATTTTTGAATTGAATTAACTTGAATTAAAGGGTTGTTTTAGCGCATACTGGCTCAAGAAAATGATTCTGAAATGTGAAAAATTTGCTAAGTATCTCTTTTATTCTAATTTGACCCCACCCACATCACTTATATGAAATATGTCTCATATTGCTTTAACCTTGCATTAATAATTTAACCATCTTTTGCAAAATAGCGTCCAGTTGTTTTGATCGTTGATGTACAGCTTGGTGTTTATTTATCCATTGTTCTGTGGTGTGACAAACTGTGAATGCATAGTTGTGAGTATTGCTTGAAGATTGCATCTCAATGTGTTTCACTTCAGTTTGAAGTACATAATAATTTCTGAAAATCATTGGTCATTAAAAAAATCCAAAACTAATATACATTCACACACAATTGAAAACGAGCTGAAATTCTTCAACAAATGGATTAGAAGTATCTGAACTTTTAAATGAGTGACTAAACTGGAGGACAGGATCCTGATGCACTGAGATGTTTTCTATCATTACACAGACGGTGTCAAGCACCACTGAGCATGCTCAGAGCTGGCCAAAGGTCCATCGGGGGGCGTTGTTATCTCTTCAGAGCTGTTTCACTCTCCGTGTTCCCCTCAAAGAGTCAATGTTGCGGCACATCAGAAAGAGCCTCTGCCTCATTAAACCATTGATATTCTGTGTTGCTGGCGCCCTGCTGAACACCATATATAGGGACAGGAGAAGGACACAGTGTGGGTTTTATGGAGAAACACTACTAATACCGAGGAAAATGGCATCATCATGAAGTCATGGTTGCTGAGTAGCGCGTGTGAAAGTGTGCGCGTGTGTGTGTGTGTGTGTGTGTGTGTGTGTGTGTGTGTGTGTGTGTGTGTGTGTGTGTGTGTGTGTGTGTGTGTGTGTGTGTGTGTGTGTGTGTGTGTGTGTGTGTGTGTGTGTGTGTGTGTGTGTGTGTGTGTGCTGGTGTGATTAGTGCATTTGACAGGCTGTGTGAGTGACAAGCAATGTGTGTTTGGGAGGGGAACTCGGCATCACAGCCTCAGCCCGAGGCAAACCCACTGTTATAAATACAGCATTCTAATGGTGACTTTATGGTGTTGGTGGTGTAAGACTATGGCCCCCTGGGGACCACTTCCACCCACAGCCCTTCTCCACCCTCATCTCCCTTACCTTCCCCCCTTTTTCTCTTTCTCCCTAATAAATTCTCCTGTTTCCCCACATTGAGAATTTACAGCCTGACTGGGTAAGACGGGAGCTGTAAATCCTGCACCCTCTCTCTGCTGAATTATTTATTTGCAGGCCCTGTAACACAAGCAGCAGATGAGAACACTGGTTCAGGAGATAAAAGGTGAAGAAAGTTGGGGCCTAATTGACCATAATGATCAGGTAATGAAGAAATATCCCCCCCCCCTCCCCCCCATGCTAGGGGGGAGGTTATGCCACATGCAAATTTGAAGACGGTGACTTTCTTATTGCATATATAAGCAGACGGCATGTGTTTTACAACAAGACTGAAACAGGTCCAATCAGGGATTCAGAAAATATAAGCTGTGTGTTATAGCAGCAAGTCATCTCTTTCATTTTCTAATTCTCAATGAAACTCACAAAAGAGAGAGAAAGAAAATTTTTAATCAGGTCCCGAGCTTTCTGCATTATATGGCATCTTTACACGTCTGTTTTCCCTCTACTGATGCAACCCCTTTCTATTTATTGCACTGTTCAAATGATAAATGGTGATAAGACGGAGCCATTAATACACTGCACCAAAGAAGTCAAAGGGGACAGTACAGAAAAGTGTATGTGATGTCCCCCTCTCTCCTCTATGATCTTTTAGATCTAATAACGATACAGTTTCTGTTGGAGCGGCCTAATTTCCAGTGCTTCGGTGCATTATACAAGGCAATGTCATGGCTTGATCACGTTGACTCGAGGGTGTCAACCGGCTTGTTCTGATGACTTCCACATTTCCCTCCACCGAATGCCTCTGGCTCAGGGCCAGGGACATCTATAGAGTTGGGGTATGTGACAAGTAAAGCAAAAGGACAGATGAGAGATGTGGGGAGAGGGAGGCAAGGAGAAAGATATCTGCAACACTAATAGATTGTTATCTCTTCCCCTTCACCGCTGGCCTGGAAGAACACCAGGAGCAGCATGTCTACGGAGATAAATAAAAGAAAGCCGACAGATCGATCCTCCCCACCCCTCTGGTTTGCAAGAGGCCTCGCAGTGACCTTTCCACAAGATAACTTGGTCACGAAGGTCACGCCAGCCCCACGCCCGCGCCCCATCCCACCTCCACAGACTATTTCTCTGAGGCGAATCGACTGTGATGGCTGGATAGTCAGGGTGGGGAAATTTGTTCGCAAACTTTCCCCTCCCGCCTCCAAAAGGGGTCCCAGAGAAGAGTGACAGACTCGCAACAGCCGACTGATGAGATGACGAGTGTCAGCTTGACCTTTTCTGAAATGCATCGGGGGGTCAAAAGATGGCACATCCCCTCCTCCTCGCTTGATGCAGAGGTATGCGGTGCCACATCCCAGGCGTCACTGTCTTATTTGCGTCACGTAAGAGCAAGGGAGCAATCTAAAGAGCAGTGGTGCTGGGATCACGTCCGTGTTATTCCTCAGCCAGGAAAGGTTACAGAAACAATCTATAGGAATTTAGATTCACTGCCTGTCATCAGCATTGCCAATAACAATTCAGTCTCTCTGGAGGAAGAATCCGCATTCGTCCGAAGACTATGTGCTGCCACAGCAAGGCTGTTTTCATTCTTGTATACCTGCAACTGATTGTTCTCTGATGGGATAAACATGGGAAGATCATTTGCCATTTGAGATAAGGACCACTTTGCAAATGTTCTAAAACGTTATTTAGTTTAATTTGATATTTAGTCACTTGCAACACATCCCCATTAATCTGAACTTGACTTCACTTTGCAAAAGTCATTAACCTTAAATCATTATCATTCAACATGAAATGTCCTGTTTTTTTTATCAACTTAACCCTGATTTGCCCTCTTTCTCTATTTGTCCAATCTGTTGTTGCCAGGTTTGATTGAACAGGCACATGCAAGTTCTGAGGCTCATAACCTTGACACACAAGTAAATAAAGACAAAACCAAGAATCCAGATTAGGTCTTATCTTGAGTAAAGGTGCAGCGTGATGTCAGGTGCAGGATCTAGGTGATGAAGATAATAACCTTCTTCTTTTTTTTTCCCGAGATGGGAGAGGACACCTTTAATTCCCTTCTTGCTCATGTGAAGGGAGTATATCCCTCAAAGTTGTTATCTTTGCATCATCTCCCTCCACTTACTGAACGGTGAGCCTGGATACATCTCAGTGATGGCAGCTACAGATTACAGGCCCACTCACATCCAATCAACAACTGCAGCCCAGGCTATGGTGTGTGAATATTTTTAAAAGCTAGCTTCTGTTTCCCATTTCCATGCATAACACTCATTGCATCATTTGAGATTGGTTTTTGTATCCCCAGCTACCGTCTTTGCATGCCTATGCTGCCGGTGACCAGAGCTAAACACTTAGTGTAATTGAAGAAGGCAATGTGCAGAAATCAAGACGGATTGGTGCTGCAAACGGAGGCCACCTCCCTGGAGCCTCAGTCTATTAACACTGTCACTCTGCTCATCAGCCCAGCACCTGCCCGCTTTCCCTCCTGGCTGACTTTAATCATGCTTGCTAATAAAAGCCAATATATCACAAAACCAGTGTAACTCACACAGCTGAGCAGCTGCTGTTAGCACATCAGACACACGAGCAAGCCGTTTGCACAGGACACGGTAAACCAAATATGGGTTTTGACTTAGCACCAGTGGGATCACAATGTCAGAATGATCATCTTCAGTCCAGGGGAAGGATTATTTGGCCACCATCCCCTCACTATGTGTGACAAACAGATAGCCCATGTGGATGTTTAGAATGATTGCCTGCAATAAAGATGAATTGCTCCTCCTCTGTCTTTATGACTTGGCGATGGTGTGTTGTCAGGGCAAATATAGCAGGGATGGTAAACAGAGACAGGTGCATTTGTTAGCCACTAATGGGAGCTAGTAAAGCTACAATGCTAATGTCCTCCTAAGAAGCAAACTCTGACAGGCATTACTTATCAGACAAAGCATTTGCAGCCATCAACATATTCTTTTTAGGCAATAAAATCGGGTTGCTTTGACGGATTTGTGTACACTGTTGGGCCAGATTATATTTTGTATTTAGTGGGCATGCTCTTTTCATGACCACTAGGCAGTGCATTATGTGGAAGTGCATTTAAGATGGTAACTTTTTCAGCCCGTCGTTATGGTGTCAATGACCTCATTCAGACCATCTGAGAAGTGAGCAGGTGGTCTCTTTGGACCTCATTGTTCTGTTAACAAGATTTGAAGACTTATAAGAATTGTATGTCTGCCCGGTGGTTTCTGATTGACAGCTGGAATTCACGCTTCGTTCAATCTCACACTTCTCCCTATCTCAGATATTCAGATCTTTAGTAACAGTGGTTGGAGTTACCAGTTTTGGCCATTTAAGTCCCATTTCCAGCTGCTAAGAAAGATGGGACTCCTTCAGTTTAAGCTTTGGCCCTTTATAGCTCACTGCATTTATTTTCCACTTGGAATAAATGGAACTGTACATCAAAAACTATATCCAGATGAGCTTATGGAGTGACATTTGTGACCTTTGTGTGATCCTCTGTTAATTCTTCCTCACTATCTTCTCCTCATGCTGCTATTTCTACCAGTTCTTTCTCAGAATTGGTGAAATAGGGTGGCTACATTAGATATATTTATAATCATTTTCTAATTTATTTTTTATATTTTACATTTGTTGTTTTTGTGGAGTGCCACATGATTTTTATCTTGAGAGGCGCTATGGAAAAGATCTTTTCTTCTTCTTTTTCAGTATTTCATTTTACCTTTTTCTTTTTCTTTTTTTTTCTTCCTTCACATTTTATCAAAATTTTTTCTTTTCCCATTTTTTAATCCTTTTTTCTTTTTTGTTCTTGTGAAGCACCTTGTGACTTTTACTTTGAGAGGTGCCATGTAAAAATGTGTTTCTTCTTCTAAATTGCGTTATGTTAAAGTTAAGATAAAATGTGAATGGGTTAGGGTTAGGATGTGACATTTTACCCTTGCGTTCCTTAGCAAAGACAACTTAAAATAAGTATTTTGCTTTGAAAACATTTATAATTAATTGTCAATATAAAATTGAAAAACATTTATTTTTTTATTCCAAACATTCACAATTTTTGGTCATATCATAAACAACCACATTACAAAGAATTCCTATGATCTTATTTTTTCTAAAATTAGTTGTGTGTTGGATTATTTAAATGCTCAAAGAGGACACGCATTCACATAATCAGTTTTGTGAGATGTACTCTGACAAGCAGAGGATACTGAGTCAGAATGCCCTGCAGGCAACATCTTAAAAGCAAGCCACAACAAAGAAAAAGGGCTGTGAAAATGTCTCAAAGCATATTTAACATGTAAGGTGATTTTTCTCCCAACTGTATCTAAACAAATCCTGACCTGACCTTTAATTACATCAAGGATTAAAGTTTGCACATCTCTTCAGTGCAGGGAAAAACGTTCAGAGCACCTACTACTTCGACCTCTGGGTCAAAATAGTAGGTGCTCTGAAAGTTTTCTGTATGCCACATTTATATTGCATAATCAAGTTGACCTTAAACTGGGTTGAAGCATCTTGCAATGTCAGGTTTTGGCATTTTTAATTTGATTACTAAACACATTTAATGAAAAACTCAAAACATTTTACATGAGACAGACCAATTTTACAATTGCTAATCATTTCAAAACAAAAGGAGACATTGAATCTATTGCATAAAGTCAAGAGCATTTTGTAACACAAAAGCATAAAAAGCCTGTTTTTTATTTTTGTCCACAGGGTGCTGCCATGAAATTGACAGTAATGTATTTTTCTTATGACACTGCTGGATTCTCATGGGATTTAAAAAATGTTGTCACTCAGTCAGCATCCTGCACTGGCAGTTACTGACCTGATTTTGCTGAGACGACTGCTGAAAACTTATAACAGCTTTTAATAAGGCATCAGCATACAGTAGACACTGCCAACGTATTGGTTACAATATTTTTTCTTTTATATAAAAATTGCAAAATAGTATGATGCTGAAGTATTTTCTGACTGGATCGTTTTTATATGCTGACTGGTCATTGGCTAGAGATCCTCAGTTTATACCATCAAAATCTTTAATAGTGGATGAGTTTCTGCTGATTTCCATGGTTAAAACCTGAAGGCATGAGATCCTTCTATATGCACTAAGTTAGTGCAAAGTCATAGTGGTGTTTTTTAAGTATTTCCATTATTATTATTATTATTATTATTATTATTATTATTATTATTATTATTATTATTATTATTATTATTATTATTATTTACATAATTAAATTATGACATTTGAAGCAATTAGGGGAAAACATATTAAGCTGATGTGTATTTTTATTTTTGGTCAGCAAAAAGTATTGTGTGTAATTGTACAGGGAGGGACTTCAGCTATATTGAAAGGTTTCAACTTCTACATTAGATATTATTTTCTCTATTTTAATGTTATTGTTATGACTGCTGCCGTTTTGTGTTGCAGTGATGTGTGTTCAACGCTTCCCTGTGCAGCACCTTGGACAGCTTCTTCTTGAACACGACTAGCTCTGATCCAGGACCATGGACAGCACCAGAGCTGGAGTCATTTCCAGCTGGGCTGCATTCCCCTAATGAGCCTCCTCCTCAAAAGCAGCCAGCTGCAGTTAATCAGGGGAGAAGAGAACTATTTGGTGGTTGCAGAAGTAACTTGTGCTCTCTTCTTCCCCTTTGGTTCTTGGCTTTGGTCTGAGACGGTGAATGCTTTTGATCTTAAAACTCGGTTGAGTTTAGTGTTTTGTAGCCTTTTAGTTGTTTGAGATAATTCCGTTAAATTTATTTATTTTTAATTTTTTTGGCTTTTAGAGAACATTACCTTTTTAGAACAGCGCCCCCCCCCCCCACCCCCCAACCCCCCAACCCCCACCCCCCGAGTCCTAAAAGGGTATTGCCTTTGTCTACTCCAGAGGGAGTGTAGCTATTTTGGGGTTCTTTGTCTGACTTGTGAAAACTCCAGTGCTAAGGATAATTAAAGTTTGGTTTTGCCTCTGCCCTTTTGGCATTTGAACTTGATTTGGCTCTTTTTTATTATTATCATTATAACCTTTTTCCCCTTTAGAGGTAAATTTCAGTTGAGGGTTAGTATATTTAGATTTAGTTCAGGCTTTTAAGAAAAAACTCACCTATAGTTCCCCTTCTCCCCCTCTTAGGTTAAATGAACAACCCACAAATGAATCTTTTGTTAATTTAAAATCTGACTCATCCTTTTATGTTACCTCCTCCTCACCATCCTAGCTGAGTCTACAGAGGGGGTGTAACATTTACACTAAAATAATTTGATTGAGTGAAAAAAATAATTTTTAATCACATTTTTTATCAATTCTTCAAATTATCTAACTTTGTCCAAACTCCCAGCATGTTTACGAGGAACACAAGACCAACAAAACTGGAACACCCCCTAGTGATGTGCTGCAGGGCAAACATTAAGTCCAAGTTTTCAACAGGTTTCAGAAGTAAAGTATTTTCATCACATTCTGGATTCCCACGTAGAATTAGAAAAACATGAAAATGGTGTGCAGAGTTTCAAAAGTCAACCTACTTGCTGCAAAAAAGTTTAAAGCCGCTATAGCAAATCAGCATATAAGCTAGTTCTTAAACGCAAACATGAACTCTGTAACGTAACACTCACCCCTCAACGTGGGTATCTTCACTGGTTTCATGTCCACCTGAACCAGAAACTTAATGGCCGAATAATCAAGATAATGCTAAACACCAGTCGCCGTTTTCTAGGTACAAACGTGGTTTATTGTCCGTGACTTCAAATAGTGTTTTTCCTTTTGGGACTCCGGTAGTTTGTCCTAAAGTTAAAGTATCTGCCGGCTGATTCTCCTTCTCTGACATTATTGGGCGGAGACCCTCTCAAATCAGTAGTGTTCTGTTGCTAAATATGTGAGTGTGTAATGAATGGAGGACCTAGGGAAGTGCTGCAATTCAGAGAAACCGACCAGATGCTTTTGATTCGAGCTGTTATTAGGAAAGTTATTAGACAAATGCAAGAGAACTGCCTTTTTTTTTCTTCTTCACAATTTCAAGAGTGAACTAAAGACTCATTTCATTGTTCAGGCATTCAACTCGATATTTGTGGGTAGTTATGAATTTTTGTGTGGTTTTAGCCTTTTATGATATCTTTTATTTCTCTGTTTTTATTACTACTTTATACTGTTTAACATTTACAGTGTTGTGAAGCACCTTGTGGCTTTTGCCTGTGAAAGCTGGTATACAAATAAAGATTACTTACTTATTTACTTATTATATATTTAAAGCTATATTATGTTAGAATGTTGTTAAGACACATGAAAAAATGTATAAGCTAATGTGTTTTCTAAATCTGCCATTGCCACTGTAAGTTACTGTGTGGCCTCCTGGTTTTATGCATCTTCAACAGACATCAGACCTCTAAATATTTTTGAAAATGGAGTTGCGTTGAGTTCTCCCCATGCATGCATGGGTTTCCTCAGTGTACTCCAGTTTCCCCCACAGATCACAACATGCCCAATAGGTTAAAAATAGTATATCACTTTGGATAAAAGTGGCTGGCAAATAAATAACATTAACATATTACTGGTTAGATTTCATCACTAATATGTTATTAAAAAGATGAATATGATGAACGTTGACAAGTTAGTTAGATTTTATAATGGATAACTGATTTATAAATGCTTAAAAAGTCAGGCTCCTCAGGTGCTCAGTGACATTGTGGTTTAGTAGCTTGTAGTGCAAGCAGCATGACTTGTAACAACCTTTTGGTATATGCAAGACATTCATTATCAGAATGCGTCAACTGAGGGTTTGAAACTGATTCCAGACAGAAGCAGCTAACCCACAATGGCTCTACTAAGTGCTTTATTTGGTTTTGGTCTGTTTTAAGGTCATTTTAAGATTTTTGTCATGAAAAATATTTTGATTGTGGTCCTTGAAGGTAACTGTGTGATGTATGTAATGTAAATGTTTGGCATTTTACTGTTTCGTGCTATTTTACTGTCCTGTAAACTGTCGATTCTGACAAGTGTCCAACTGGGGACTTGCACTGCAAATAACGTAAAGCTATGAATAGTGTTTCATTTCTTTTACTTGACAATAAGAAAGAAAGAAAGAAAGAAAGAAAGAAAGAAAGAAAGAAAGAAAGAAAGAAAGAAAGATCTTCAGCATTAGCGTGAATCCAGACAAATATTTATAAAGTACAACGTTATGGAGTTATTTGATGGTAATATCCTGTCAAAACCAGCAAAACTGTTACACAGTGACGTGTAGTGAGGACAAAAGAAGCATGATGACTTGGTTGAAAAACAAGGAAAACCAATTTAATTTCCTCTGGTCCAAACAAAAATCAGAAAATCCCAGTTGTATTCAAAAATGGCCACCCATCCAACTCTCCTCCAGTCTCTGTCACTTTCAGAGAGAAAAAGATCCCTTGCCACACCCAGCAGTCCACCTATATACTCTCTGACCCCCCCTCCAATTCAGGTCGGCCAATCACCTCAGTCCACTCAGGCATTTCACTATATAAAGGCAGCATTGGAGGCGGGCTTCCTCTTTAGCTGCTTCAAAATGGCTGCCACAGAGGACACCTTCTGAGGGTAACAAACAAAGTCATGTTACATAACAGATTACATTCCTGAATGAACACTCTTTGGTTTAAAGAAGACATGTTGCTTCTCAACAAAAACATCTTTGTGACAACAAAACAAGAACTCTGCACATAATTATGAATCATTGCTGCAGTTAGGTAGGGCCTTGGCTGTCCCCTATCCACTCTATAATGGGCAAGTAGTGGGAACCTGAATTAGTGAGTGGACAAGTGAACATTTCAGATTTCCAAAAATACAGCATGGCAGCAGCTATACTGTAAGCAGGATGTTTTGGCTTCACTTTTCAATAACATAAGACATGAGTTATCTTTATTTATTAATGATGTTGATGCAAACAGGTTTTTCCAACACGGTTCTGCGTGAAAAAGAATAACAAAACACTGTGAAAGGCTTCAATGGCTCTGTCGCTCCTAAAACATCTTCCAGGTAAAGTGCTCTGCTTTGCAGTTTGATAAAAGGTCATTCTCTAAAAACAGATTGGAATCCTTTTTTTTTTTTTTTTTTTACCAAAGAGAAAATGTGTGTCAGTACACTTTGAAAGAGACATTTCACTTTGCGGTGACCCCACTAAAAGCAAAAGTTTACAGTTATTTGTGTTTTGTCAGGGGGAATGAGTTGTCAGTGCCTGAGGTCGACAGCGAGCCGAGCGCCTGAACATGGGCCTCTGCCGCTTTGATGGATGTAGGGGAGCATACAGTGAAGTGATGCTGGAGAAACTCTCTCCTCATGCCACTACACATCCAACTCAGCTTTTCCATAATGGAAAGTGCTTTCAGAGAAAGTGACGCCAGACCATGATGTCAGAACTGGGTCTCAAGGGGTAAAACAATAGGGAGAAAGAAACACACACACACACATACACAACCACACATGCACAGAGAAAAATCCAAAGACTGAAGCAGGATGAGCTGCCAGTGAAGTAGGTTTGTCATGGTTCAACCCAAATCCTCAGATGCT
Source organism: Nothobranchius furzeri (assembly GCF_043380555.1). Taxonomy (NCBI): domain Eukaryota; kingdom Metazoa; phylum Chordata; class Actinopteri; order Cyprinodontiformes; family Nothobranchiidae; genus Nothobranchius; species Nothobranchius furzeri. The sequence continues at coordinate 55,023,175 of NC_091743.1, read as the reverse complement.
GCACAGGCAAAAAGAAAGAGGTGGACAGATAGAAGAGGAGGGTAGGAAAAAGGGAAAAGAAGGAAGGTAGAAATCAATATTTCCACAACATGGCCACTCTCACTACTGCCAATGACAGCAAGCATCATGAAAAGATATGAGAGCAGGGAAGGGGAAGAAATGAAAGCGATAAGAAGAGAACAGTAAAGTAAATGACATCTGAAGCCATTTCCTCTAGAGACCTGCCTTGTGTCGAGCCTTGAGGACTCTGCGGAGTTATGGCCAGAGTTAAATTTCTATTAGCTCTGAGGGGAAATTTAAGCACGCCGTCTCCAGAGGGGGAGATTCGAGCGGAGACACAAAGTACCCTCATTGTCATGTGACGGATGACAACAGCACAACCTTAAAATGAGTCAGGAGGTCCACGACTAAATAGTTATGTCACAGAAAATGGTCTCAAGTGGAAAGAAGACGTTTTAGTTCATGATGTGCTAATTTAAGGTGGTGAGATTCCAGATCTTAAACGGAGATCATGTAGGTCAATGTGAAAATGAGCTGCAGATGGAAAATGTGGTTCCTATGAGCAGCCAAGTCCTGATTGTGGGCTTGGTGATGATGGAGTTGGTTATACAGGTCATAAAACTGTTGGTATCCTTCTGTGAAGGAATAAAATCCCCACAATTATCATTTGAATAACGTGTGATTAACAAATGATAAACTTTAACTACAAAAGTCCTTAAAAGCCAAACTAATAAACTGGCCTGAACAAAATGGATGGTACTGCTGCAAAAGCTTGAAAATTATGTGACCAAAGGGAAACGTGAAAGTAGGCAAGTTCTGTAATTAGCTTCAAAGGTGTCTATTTACATAAACAGCTAGTCTGCTTATCCAAAGGGTGAAAGTGGGCGATATGGAAACACAATCATGATTTTATCACGATTTTTCTATTTTGACAATTCAGACACTTTGGAAGTTATTTACCATTAAAATAACATAATTTTTAAATCATGCTGCTCCTTCTCAGAAAATAGGATAAAAGATTTCAGAATCCTAAAAAATCCTAAATTTCCATTATCTATCTATCAATCTATCTATCTATCTATCTATCTATCTATCTATCTATCTATCTATCTATCTATCTATCTATCTATCTATCTATCTATCTATCTATCTATCTATCATCTATCTATCTATCTATCTATCTATCTATCTATCTATCTATCTATCTATCTATCTATCTATCTATATCTATCTATATCTATCTATCTATCTATCTATCTATCTATCTATCTATCTATCTATCTATCAATCTATCTATCTATCTATCTATCTATCTATCTATCTATCTATCTATCTATCTATCTATCTATCTATCATCTATCTATCTATCTATCTATCTATCTATCTATCTATCTATCTATCTATCTATCTATCTATCGACAGTTGAGCACTAGAGGTACATGTCTCAAATGTCCCATTATATATTTATAATTAATGTAATACTTTTAATTTTATCTAGAGGTGGCTCATATCCTATCATCCACAATATTACCAGTAATTATTTCTTGTCTACAGAAAAAAAATCTATCATGTTAAGCTAAATTCATGATGCATCCACATCTCATGCATTTTCTAGTCAGGATTACACTCCCTATTACACTCACCATTTGTCTCTCACTGCTCTCCATAGCTGTTTCCCAATCACGTGGGGGAGGGGTTTGGCATAAACAACGTTCCGGTTTGCACCCATGGAGAAAAGGCTCGCTAAAAACACACACAAACATCCCCAGATAATAAAAGTCACAAAGAGGTTCCCTGATCAAGCAGACGTGTGATAATACATTTAATGACCGCTTAGAGATGGAGCAAGCCAGTGGCTAATGCTAGAAGCTATCCCCTATAATCAAGTATGGTGTGCTTCTTCAAAAATTTATAATCGTTTATGTTTGCATCTTAATACATCGATTATTAGAATTTTTTCTTCAGCTCTACCGAGCACCCAGCTAAACAAACCAACACACTGCCTTAAACTGCACTCAGTGTGTCTGTTGTGCCGACCGAAGCAGACTAGCATATAGCATGACTCGGCTGAGAAAAAAATGTGCCGATAGACGCTTCCAGAAATAACGACATAGGTGATAGAACGCAAATAAGCGATTCTATGATCTCGAAGCTTTGGTAGATCGTCATCACTTTATAATCCTTAATGGTCAAAATATTGTCAGATATCATGGTCCTTGTGAAAAGTAGAAATGGGCTGCTTGGTTTTAGTATGTATGATGCTGAAGAGGGAGCACAGAAAGTACAACTGGGCAGCATGGTGGCGCAGTGGTTAGCACTGTTGCCTCGCAGCACGAAGGTCGCAGGTTCAAAACTCGCCTTTCTGCGTGGAGTTGCGTGTTCTCCCCATGCATGCGTGGGTTTCCTCCGGGTACTCCGGTTTCCCCCACACATCACAACATGCCCTACAGGTTATAAAAAAAAGGAAGAAAAAAAAATAATAAACTTGTACGTCGCTTTGGATAAAAGCGTCTGCGAAATGAATAAACATAAACATAAACATACAACAGTTGTTTTAGGTGATTAGAAAGACAACTGTTGAGCAACATGTTGTCATGTTGTTATGGTGGAGATGATGGACCAAGTGTGGTGGAGCTGACCAGGAGGCAGGAATGCAGGCACGGATAAAGTAAAAATGGGTTTAATAACAACGGGAGCAACAGGACAAAATGAGACATGCACATACAATGATCCGACAAAGGACAGGAGCAAAACAGGTGGTATAAATACACAAGGCTAATTAGGAAAACATGGGCAGGTAACGAGGGACAGGCGGGAACAATACGGACTAAGCAGGGCAGGAGAGAGACAGTCAGGAGGGCAGGGGCAGATCGTGACAGTGCCCCCCCCCCCCCCCCCCCCCCCCCCAAGGGGCGGTTACCAGACACCCACAAGGCAACACAACACAGGAGACTGGGAACACTTGACTTGACACAGGGACTCGAAGGCTTGACTTGACACAGGGACTCGAAGGCTTGACTTGGAACAGGGACTCGAAGGCTTGACTTGGAACAGGGACTTGAAGGCTTGACTTGGACCATGAAGACTTGACCACGACGACGACTTGACTGGAACACGACGACTTGACTGGAACACGAAGACTTGACTGGAACACAAAACAAACTGCAGCAGCAAGCGTGGGACCCAGCAGGGACAGCAGCAGCAGGCATAGGACACAGCAGGAACTGCCGTGTGAAGAACCTGCAGGCATAGACCCTGCAGGCATGGACCAGGAAGTGGGACGAAACAGCAGGAGCGAAGCGAGGGAACCAGGAGCGGTAGCAGGTACTCGACCACAGTTCTGAGCAGGTGCACACCATGACTCGACAGGATCCACAGGCAGGCTCGAGTGAAGGGAAGCAGACCACGGAGCAGGAAGACCAGCCCTACCATCCCGGAGAATGATGGCGTGCGTAGGGGGTTTTACCTCCATCAAAACTCAAGGAAACGGCAGCTTCCATAAAAAACAGGATGGGGCAGAACAGCAGGAGAGGAGAAAAGACCTTGACCACCCCGGAAACTGATAGGATGCGCCGAGAAACACAACTCGAGGCCGGAATCTCCCTCTGCTGAAAAGGGGGAAAAAAAGAAAAAATAATTCTCCCGAAAACAGGTGTTAGCTCACCACAGGTCCAGGTTTGGTCGGATCATTCTGTCATATTGTTATGGTAGAGATGATGGACCAAGTGTGCTGGAGCTGACCAGGAGGCAGGAATGCAGGCACGGATAAAGTAAAAATGGGTTTAATAACAACGGGAGTGACAGGACAAAAGGACACATGCACATACAATGATCCGACAAAGGACAGGAGCAAAACAGGTGGTATAAATATGCAAGGCTAATTAGGAAAACATGGGCAGGTAACGAGAGACAGGTGAGAACAATACGGACTAATCAGGGCGGGAGAGAGACAGTCAGGAGGGCAGGGGCAGATCGTGACAGTGCACCCCCCCCCCCCCCCCAAGGGGCGGTTACCAGACGCCCACAAGGCCACACAACACAGGAGACTGGGAACACTTGACTTGACACAGGGACTCGAAGGCTTGACTTGACACAGGGACTCGAAGGCTTGACTTGGAACAGGGACTTGAAGGCTTGACTTGGACCACGAAGACTTGACCACGACGACTTGACTGGAACACGACAACTTGACTGGAACACGAAGACTTGACTGGAACACAACGACTTGACTGGAACACAAAACAAACTGCAGCAGCAGGCGTGGGACCCAGCAGGGACTGCAGCAGCAGGCATAGGACCCAGCAGGAACTGCTGCGTGAAGAACCTGCAGGCATAGACCCTGCAGGCATGGACCAGGAAGTGGGACAAAACAGCAGGAGCGACGCGAGGGAACCAGGAGCGGTAGCAGGTACTCAACCACAGTTCTGAGCAGGTGCACACCGTGACTCGACAGGATCCACGGGCAGGCTTGGGTGAAGGGAAGCAGACCACGGAGCAGGAAGACCAGCCCTACCACCCCGGAGAATGATGGCGTGCATAGGGGGTTTTACCTCCATCAAAACTCAAGGAAACGGCAGCTTCCATAAAAAACAGGACAGGGCAGAACGGCAGGAGAGGAGAAAAGACCTTGACCACCCCGGAAACTGATAGGATGTGCCAGGATCACCCAGAGGGCTCGACCATCCCGAGAACAGGTAAGATGCGCCGATAAACACAACTCCAGGCCGGAATCTCCCTCTGCTGAAAAGGGGGAAAAAAAGAAAAAATAATCCTCCAGAAAACAGGTGTTAGCTCACCACAGGTCCAGGTTTGTGTCGGATCATTCTGTCATGTTGTTATGGTGGAGATTATGGACAAAGTGTGGTGGAGCTGACCAGGAGGCAGGAAAGCAGGCACGGATAAAGTAAAAATGGGTTTAATAACTACGGGAGCGACAGGACAAAACGAGACATGCACATACAATGATCCGACAAAGGACAGGAGCAAAACAGGTGGTATAAATACACAAGGCTAATTAGGAAAACATGGGCAGGTAACAAGGGACAGGTGAGAACAATACGGACTAATCAGGGCAGGAGAGAGACAGTCTGGAGGGCAGGGGCAGATCGTGACACATGTTAGACGATGGTCTTTAACCCTCTGGAGGTAGGCGTTGTAGATTTGTGATGTTAAAACCTATCTACCTGGTTACTCCACATATGTATTTCATGAGCACTTTTTAGCTCAGAAGTACCCCTGAAGGACTTAGTTGTTCATCCTTTTATCAAAACTCATTTTGAGCTTGAGAGAGTTAAGAAGCTTGAGGTTCCTGTGACTAAAGTTGCACGTATTGTTTTTAAGTTCAGCATCCAAAGAACTGTACACAACCTCTCTGGATGTGTCTGCAAAAAATAACTGATGACAAGGTAATGAGTCATTCTTCCGGGGCCCCATGGTCCAGAAGTAGATGGGCGTTGTTTAGGCTCCCTATGGTGACAGCTTGTGTTAAATGGCTTTAGCATCAACTCTGGACTACGTAGACTTGAGCTTTTCTTTCAGTCAAGAGCAGATAGAGGTATGCAAGTCCTTTATTTAGAAAAATAATGCATTAGCGTCTTCGAGTATTTGTATGGTGAACTGCCTCATTGACTGACATCTGTAGTGGTGAGCCCATTACGTTGTTTGTTGTCCAATAGCATGCGGAGATGGTTCAAAAGACAACCGTAGATTCCACCTATGACTGAGAACTGTCTATGGTTCAAGGCCAGGCTGCATATTAGTGGTGTGCATCTCTACCTGCCTCACGATTCGATTCGATTCCCATTATCTGCCTAAAGACTCTATTTGAGTCTGAAATGCATCACGATTCTTCACACTAAAGTTTTCAAAACTTATTAAAAGCAGTGGAATAGTTTTCAATTTCTTTTATATTTTGATATCTCTGAAAAACAGAACATACATCTATTCACTATAGGGAGCAACAATTTTTAAAGTTTGCTGCCTATAATTACTTAAATAATATAAGAAATAATGTTTTCTGTAGAGCAGCTTTAAGATAGAATTCTACTGAACTTAAAAATAGTAAACAAATACTGTGGTAAGTCATTCTTTCACATCCAGGATACCAAAACCGAAATTAGCCTAAACATCCGATTTAAAGGAGACATAACATGCTTTTAAGTTATTCCTTTTTACATGTAAATCCTTCAGTTGGGGTCTAAATACAGTGGAACTTTAGTTCTTTGGTCTGATTTCCTCATTATTGTTGCTCTACAGACCCTCATCTACCCCTGTTCTGAGGAGTCTTGAGAACGAGCCGTTTTGGGGTACTGTCTCTTTAAACTGGAGGAGGAGCTGTAAACTCCGCCCCCCTCCATAGTGCAGACCTGTACTCTCCTCCCCCAGCCGGACTTTGTAGTTCTATAGAGAAATCATTATTTAGCATAGCATATTTGCATTTTTAAAACATGTGGGGAGAGTAGTTCATCAGGCTGTTTCAAGGCTGCTAACTCTCTCATGCATTTGTCTGTAGTCACTCACACACACCCGTCACAGCCGACGGAGGGACAAGCAAGCAGGCACGTGCGCGCGCACACACACACACACAAGGAATGCTGCTTGCTTATTTATTTCTATAAAAAATGTTTTAAAAAAATGATACAGCTCATTAAAACACCATTAAAAGAATATATTTTATTAAGATCTCTATCTATCTATATACATACATATAATTATAAATAATTTTATAAGTAGTCTTATTTTATATTGGGTGTCTTAAGGCTGAAAATGGATAAAAAGCAGTCACATTTTAATTTAAAGATTTGAGACTCTCTGCCTGTGTGTTGGGGTTTACCCCGGGGGACAAGAGGGTAGCTTCCTTGCGCCTTCGGGTCGGGGAACGGGTCCTGACTGTTGTTTGTGCTTATGGGCCAAATATCAGTTCAGAGTACCCACCCTTTTTGGAGTCCCTGGGACGAGTGCTAGATAGTGCTCCATCAGGGGACTCCATTGTCCTGCTGGGGGACTTCAATGCTCACGTGGGCAATGACAGCTTGACCTGGAGGGGTGTGATTGGGAGGAACGGCCCACCTGATCAGAACTCGAGCGGTGTTTTGTTATTGGACTTCTGTGCAAGCCGCAGTTTGGCCATAACGAACACCATGTTCGAACATAAGGATGCCCACCGGTACACTTGGTACCAGGGCAGCCTAGGTCACAGGTCGATGATAGATTTTGTAGTCGTATCATCTGACCTGCGGCCGTATGTTTTGGACACCCGAGTGAAGAGAGGGGCGGAGCTGTCAACTGATCACCACCTGGTGGTGAGTTGGATCAGATGGCAAGGGAACATGCCGCGTAGACCTGGCAGACCCAAACGCATAGTGAGGGTCTGCTGGGAACGCCTGGCAGAAGAACCTGTCAAGACGGTCTTCAACTCCCACCTCCGGCAGAGCTTTGACCACGTCCCGAGAGCAGTGGGGGACATTGAGTCCGAGTGGGCCTTGTTCCACTCTGCGATTGTCGAGGCGGCTGTTGCTAGCTGTGGTCGTAAGGTGGCCGGTGCCAGTCGTGGTGGCAACCCCCGTACCCGCTGGTGGACACCAGAGGTTCGGGGAGCCGTCAGGCTGAAGAAGGAGGCCTACAGGGCGTGGCTGGTCTGTGGGTCTCCGGAGGCAGCAGACAGGTACCGGATAGCCAAGCGGGGTGCAGCAGTGGCAGTTGCCGAGGCAAAATCTCGGGCGTGGGAGGAGTTTGGTGAGGCCATGGAGAAAGACTATCGATCGGCTCCAAAGAGGTTCTGGCAAACTGTCCGGCGCCTCAGGAGAGGAAGGCAGCAACTCGCTCACACTGTTTACAGTGGGGATGGGGAGCTGCTGACGTCAACTGAGGCTATAGTCGGACGGTGGAAGGAATACTTTGAGGAGCTCCTCAATCCCACCAATGCGCATTCCGAGGAGGAACCAGAGCTGGGAGGCCTGGGGATGGACTGTCCGATCTCGGGGGCAGAAGTTGCTGAGGTAGTCAAACAACTACACAGCGGCGGAGCCCCGGGGGCGGATGAGGTTCGTCCTGGGTATCTCAAGGCTATGGATGTTGTAGGGCTGTCATGGTTGACACGTCTCTACAACATTGCGTGGTCATCGGGGGCAGTTCCTAGGGAGTGGCAGACCGGGGTGGTGGTCCCCATCTTTAAGAAGGGTGACCTGAGGGTGTGTTCCAACTATAGGGGGATCACACTCCTCAGCCTCCCTGGAAAGGTCTACGCCAAGGTACTGGAGAGGAGGGTCCGATCGATAGTTGAATCTCAGATAGAGGAGGAGCAATGTGGTTTTCGTCCTGGCCGTGGAACTGTGGACCAGCTCTATACCCTTGCAAGGGTGATGGAGGGGGCATGGGAGTTTGCCCAACCAATCCACATGTGCTTTGTGGATTTGGAGAAGGCTTATGACCGTGTCCCCAGGGGCACCCTGTGGGGGACGCTCCAGGAGTATGGGGTGGGTGGCTTTCTGTTAAGGGCCATTCAGTCCCTTTACCAGAGGAGCGTGAGTTTGGTCCGCATAGCCGGTAGTAAGTCGGACCTGTTCCCAGTGAGGGTTGGACTCCGCCAGGGCTGCCCTTTGTCACCGGTTCTGTTCATCACTTTTATGGACAGAATTTCTAGACGCAGCCGTGGTGTGGAGTGTGTCGAGTTTGGTGGCAGGAGAATCTCGTCTCTGCTTTTTGCGGATGATGTGGTCCTCCTAGCTTCATCCAGCTCTGACCTTCAGCTCTTGCTGGGTAGGTTCGCGGCCGAATGTGAAGCGGCTGGGATGAGGATCAGCACCTCCAAATCTGAGACCATGGTTCTCGACCGGAAAAGGGTGGCTTGCCACCTCCGGGTCGGGGGAGAGGTCCTACCTCAAGTGGAGGAGTTTAAGTATCTCGGGGTCTTGTTCACGAGTGAGGGTAGGAGGGATCGGGAGATCGACAGGCGGATTGGTTCGGCGTCTGCAGTGATGCGGACGCTGAGCCGATCTGTCGTGGGGAAGAGGGAGCTGAGCCAGAAAGCCAGGCTCTCGATTTACCGGTCGATCTACGTCCCAATCCTCACCTATGGTCATGAGCTTTGGGTAATGACCGAAAGAACGAGATCGCGGATACAAGCGGCCGAAATGAGTTTCCTCCGTAGGGTGGCCGGGCTCAGCCTTAGAGATAGGGTGAGGAGCTCGGACATTCGGGAGGGACTCGGAGTAGAACCGCTGCTCCTCCGGATTGAAAGGAGCCAGTTGAGGTGGTTTGGGCATCTGGTCAGGATGCCTCCTGGACGCCTCCCCGGGGAGGTGTTTCGGGCATGTCCTGCCGGCAGAAGGCCCCCGGGTCGACCCAGGACACGTTGGAGAAGTTACATCTCCAATCTGGTCCGGGAACGCCTTGGGGTCCTGCCGGAGGAGCTGGTGGACAAGGTCGGGGAGAGGACGGCCTGGAGCTCCCTAGTTGGGATGCTGCCCCCGCGACCCGGACCCGGATAAGCGGAGGAAGACGACGACGACGACGACGAGATTCTAGTCAAAAATAAAGAACATTTCTCAATGTTCTTTAATGTGATCATTATAATTCTAATGCTTACAACTTTGTTTTTATTGTCTGCAATGCATAGCCTATATCTTTATTAAATATGTGTTTAGCTGTAAAGTGGTAATTCTCTCTAATGTGTACAGAGGTGGACATCAGTGCTGCAGTGAAATTCCCAAGATCAGTCTGCTTTGCTAACAAATATAGTTAAATCTGACCTGCATTCTAAATAAATACCGTTAGGTGAAAACATCAGTAGGCATTGAGTTATTGATACAATCCCTAACAGCCAGAATGGAAGAAGAGCATGCTGGGTCATCCTGGATCTGAGCCTGTTCTGTGTATTTACCTACAGGATGCAATAAATGTCTACAAGGCTGAGTTTGGACCATTACATCTAAAAGAAATCATACAATCAGTGATTTTTTTATTGTTTACATTAATATACAAATTTTCTATGTATTAACCTCACAGCAAATAAGTAGAACAATATAATAAACAGGCTTTAGTAGTTAAACAGGCGTTGTGCACACAGGTGCTTTGTGTCCCGGTGCTGGTGGTATCTAGGTCTCAGAGTTCCTGTCCTCCTGCCGTCTTCTGTTGTCCTCAGGATACGGATTGATGTTTCCTGGTGATGAGGGAGGGGCAGTATGTGGGCTTCAAACTGGTCCTGGATAACAGTGGGAGACCTCCGTTGTCTGAATACTGAGACCAGAGGGTTGGTGAGATGCAGATCTTCTCTACCTCATCTAGAAACGGAGTTGGTTCAGGGAAAACTTTTCCAAAGACCAGTTCCATGATGTCATCGCCATATTCTGCAATGATAGACGATAACTTTAATGACATATTTTGTTTACAAGCAGCTTTAGGAAAGTTGGTTCTTTAGCTTTCATGTTTATAGTCACGTTTGTGTTTGTTCACAAGTTCACTTTGCTGCAGTGACTTCATATTCCTACAAATGTAATAAAATAGTGACACTAAAATTATACAAATGATTCCTTATGAAAGGAAGCTCATTAGAGAGCAGTGCAGACAGACTTACTACATGCTGCAGCTGTTTTTGTAGGCCAGCTGCTGCTGAACTTGGGGAAAGTTATTCTGTACACGTCCAGATCAGATGGTCGATTACAGAAAATAATGTAATTCAATAATTTCTAAACAGACTAAACAAGTAAACCATCAAATAAATCACTCTGCTGTCATCAGACGGAGTGATTCAGGGGGTGAGGTGTTCTTAATGATGAGGGTGGCTGAGGTGTGTCATCACTCACTTTGGTCTGGTCCAGACCGTCTCTTTACTGGTGGGTCTCCTTCCTCAGTAGGTCACGTGAAGCTTCAACATCTGAACGTTCTGTGTTCCTTAGAGGAGAAGAAAAGTAACATTAGCAAGCTGGCTAAATTATTTTTTACTAGCATCTCAAGGCCTTGGAGAAGCAGATCTTCACGTACCTAAACATCAGACCAGTTTGTCCCAGCTGAGCTCATCAGGGCGTTAGTCTGACAGCCTGTCAGTGAAACACAGCTCCAGTCTTCTGGATGTTGACTCTAAAAAAGCAAAGGACCATTTCTACTTTTGTTTTAATTATTTTACAGCTGATTTTATCAGCTTTCCGACGCTCACGCTCATACAGACGGTGAGCTTTGCTGCGTCTGACTGATGCAGTTAGTTTATATATCTGCAGTGAGACAAAAAACTAACCTCACTCCACTCAGAGATCGTTCTTTAAAACTCTATTAAATCCACTGTGTTGATGCACTTTAATGACTTTGTCACGGTGCATTTTAGCTTATATGGGACTTTATTTACTGGATGCTAAGATTACATCACACTCACGTAGAATAACACACAGACTCTCTGCTGTTACAATCAGTGGGAGGTTATCATCTGGTATAAAAGAAGGCGTTGATCAGAAATCACGTTTTATTCCACGAAAATCAGCCAAATCCACATTAATCTAGGTGCTAACTTTACTAGCATACTGTGCTAGCGATAGCAAGCCGGATGCTAACGCTTTAGTGCTGCTAATGCCCGTAAATCTAAAGTAAAGTTTGTCGACATTTTAGAGTGATATGAAGCTTACCGCTCTGCTGCTGTGTCCCGTTGCTGCCACATTCAGATGGAAAAAACTCCTTTTAGATTGATGAAGCCCTTGGTACTTGGTCAGTAGCCTGGAGACACCGAACGAACCACGCGCGCGCGCGCGCACACACACACACACACACACACACACACACACTCACACTCACACTCACACACACACAAACACACACACTACTTTTTCTTCTGTGTTTTTTTTTAGCAGTAGTGTCATCAGCTCCTGGGTGGTTTAAATACTGCCCCACCACCCTTCCTTAAAACGAGGAACAGTTTTGAGCTGTGTGTGGCTAAAATAACCAGGCATTCTGCATTTTTCCAATAGGACTACAAAAAATCTTAGCGAGAAGAAAAAATGGCGGATTGGCTCTGTGTTTAGCCGAGGGCCATTACCATATTTGGTAGTTATCCTGACGAAATAGATGTAATAGATAATGTGAAAAACTGAACGGGTGGACAAATATGCCCAAAACTTAATTATTAAATATCTAAATAGCAACTCCAGTGAATAATATAAGCCTTTTTGCTCACTTAGACACTTAAAATGTGAAACATACTGTGTTAATGGATAAAAAAGTGTGTTTTTCATGTTATGTCTCCTTTAAATGTAATGGGTGCATCTTTGATTACTGGTAATATTCGCCCTGTATCCTGTCCGCTATTTCTGTTTTAAATTGGCGCTAGGGCAACGTAGTGTGCATGTCATTGCAACTCTGCCCCCGGAAGTAGTTGTAAAACCTCAAAATTTTATTGTCCTTGCGCTTCCAGAACATAGACATAGACATAGGGAGAAAATCTCATTATGTAATGTTGCTGCATCGATGCAGAATCATGCACAGCTGAATCGCGATGCATCTTAGAATCGATCATTTTTCCCACCTCTACTGCATATTCATACATGCCTGTCTGGTAAAAGTCAGTTTAGAATCTCACTCAAAGAAGGGCAATGATTTCAATCCTCCTAGACTTCAGTAAAGTTTATTTTTTATTTATTTATTGGCATCATGAGCTGATTTCCATTTAAGGCTTTTGTAAAATTCACGAAGTTGAAATAATATGTGGGAGTGAAGACAATTTTCATATCAAGATTTCACTTTCACCTTCACTGTCTTCTTTACCTTTTCTCATAGCACGACACACTGTGATGAAGGAAAACTGTTTCTGGAGGATTCATGGATGCTGATGGTGTATACCCCCATGCATCTCCTTCCTCCTCCCCCGTTGTGTTGCCCAAAGGCGTTCCAGAAAAAGATAAAACATCTCCACTTAAAACAGAAGCTGCATAAGAAGCTTATGAAAGTTGCATGCTGTATGTTGTTTGAACCTCGATAATAAGCGTGTCTGTGTGAGTTTGTTAATAGATTGTGTATGCTTTGTAATTAATTCATGGGAAGTTTGGCGATGCACACGTTCATGTACATTTCTGTGTTGAATCTATTCAGTTTTCTTCTATAAAAAGTGGCCTGTTATGAACTTGCAAACCATATACGGTCACAGGATCTCTTGTTTGCTGAGGGGTTTTTCTTCTATGTTTAGTGCACACTTGATTTGTTCCAAAGGATTACTGTCTATATGTTATCAGTTTGACAGAACTCCCAATAGCACACGGAAAGGGAATCTATATGGATTTGTGTATAAATCTGCTTATCAGCATGCTTATGCTGGTCTCACTGCAACAAATAATTTTCAGTGTTTGCTGTTAATAATTGATTTCCATTTTTCAGGTTAATTTCGTGCTGTTGTTTGCTTTGTTGACATCATTTGGAAATTTTATGTTGTTGAAACATGTTTTCAGGACATTTTGATGGTTTAAAAGCATTGGAAGCTAAGCTTTCACTGTCTTTACTCTTTACCTAATATTTGTAGTTGCTAATGACAATGTATACTAAAAAGATTGCATGTCTACAGGGGGCGAATAACCAAGCCACGACCTTACCATGCTGTACTGTATGTCCAAAAATGAAACTCTGTTTGGATTTTTGTGATTGAAAAATAGTATTTTCTCAGAAATCCTTAGACAAGAAAAAAAAAAACATTCTGTAAGTGATTATTTAAACTTCCATTTTTTAAATCATTCTTTGCCTACAGCATTTTTCCATGTCTTCCTTCATCAGTACTTTATAGTAGTTGGTGTTCTTTCTTCAGACATTGCACCCTCACTTGTGCTAAAGGTTTGACGTTTGTAAGTCTCTGTTGTAGAAGTTATAGAGACTCATTATTGGCAGATTATTCTTTAATTTCTCAGATCAGTAATATAGGGACCAGCTGTATACTCCTGGGGGAGTCCTGGAGGGAGTTCGCCAAACCAATCTACATGTGTTTTGTGGATTTTGAGAAGGCGTACAACTGTGTCCCTCGAGGGACCCTGAGGGGGCTAATCCAGAAGTATGGGGTACCAGGCCCTCTGATACAGGCAATTAGGTCCCTGTATGATTGGTGTCAGAGCTTGGGCTACATTGCCAACGGTAAGTCAGGCTTGTTTCTGGTGAGAGTTGGACTCTTTGTTGAGGCCAAGATGTTGAGGGAATCTGCTTTGGTGGCCAAAAGATCGGGTATCTACTTTTTTCAGATAATGTGGTCCTGTTGGCTTCATCAAAACCTAATCTCTGGCTTTCGCTGGAGCAATTCACAGCTGAGTGAGAAGCAGCTGGGATGAGAATCAGCTCCTCTAAATCCGACACCCTGGTCTTGAGTTGGAAAAGGGTAGAAGGCCTTCTCCAGGTCAGGGGTGAGATCCTGTCTCAAGTGGAGGAGTTTAAGTGGCTCTGAGTTTTGATCACAAGTGAGGGAATGATGGAGCAGGAGATCAATAGGCGGGTTGGTGTGCTGCATCTGCAGTGATGTGGGTGTTGTACCGCCTGGTGAAGAGAGACCTGAGTCGGAATGCAAAGCTCTTGATTTACCAATCGATCTACGTTCCAACCCTCACCTATGGTCATGGGCTTTGGGTAGTAACAAAAGAACAAGATCGCAGATACAATTGGCATGTCCAACTAGGAAGAGACCCAAAGGAAGACCCAGGACACGCTGGAGGGACTATGTTTCTTGGCTGGCCAGGGGATGCCTTGGGCTACCCCCAGAACAGCTGGCCCAAATGGCTGAGGTTGCTTAGGTCGCTGCCCCCGTGACCCAACTCCAGGAAAGTGGAAGAGGATGGATGGATGGATGGACAGTATTATAAGAACAAAAAAGTTTTGATTCCTAGTACAAACGATTTATAAAGGTCAGTTGAGTTAAATGTACTTGTTGACACAGAGAATGAGCAAACACAAAAAGGCTCATCCCAAATCTCACAGTCACCATTAACGATCTAACAATCATGTGTGATAAACTAGAGGAAAGGCAAACCTCATAAAGGTGTGGGAGCCAAAGTGCTGTTTGCAGGTGCAAAGAGTCATTATAATCCAAAACTGATGGTGTTGTACAATGTGATTGTGCACCTGTTGATGTTCAAATCAAATAAAGTTTAAGTCTGACTGATTCATCTTTCTTTACCGTTTTAAAATATAACAAATTTTCATTAAACACAAAAAAAATCTAAGAATCATACCTCTGAATACATTCTAAACTAAAAAGTGTTGAGGTGCACCTGCTCTGCTCTGAGCCTCCCAATTCTCAAGCTAAATAAACCTAATGTCACCTCACAAATAATAATAATGCACATGTGCACCGTCTTATTGTTTCCCCTGCTGTTTTCCTGGTGTCTTTTATGTTATAGAGGGGTGTCTGACTTTGATGGAGCAGGTGATTTTAGGCTGTGCCGTTAGTGGCGGAGAGATAGAATATCTTCCTAAGGCGTACGGATAGCACTTTTTATGAGCTGCTCATTGCTGAAAGTACATCAACCTGTCCAAGGCCACCACTGCACCGCGGTCTTTAACACCCTGCCTCCATTACCCACCTCTATCATTCCTTCTATCATACAGCTTCAGTCCTTCTTTCTCTCTGTTTTTTTACAGCGAGAAGAAAAAAAGACATTTATTAAACCAGACAAATGAGATAAATTGGAAAGTACTGCTCGTAATTGTTTTCTATTTTAGAATGACCATGGTGAATGGCCTTTATAAAACAAATGAACCAACCCTCATAGAAGTGAACAGACACGATGTGTATATACACGCAAAAACACACACTGATATGGCACAAGGCGAGGGGATAAGACAACTGCTTAAACAGCTCTGTGCAATTGTGTCAATCCATGCAGCTTTACACTCACACACACTCAGCCCTCACAGACACACAACGACACAGGCATTCACCCTTTTACTGCAGTTCAGTAATCAGTTTTGGCATTTAACATTACCGTCAGCTCTTCTTGCTTCTTATAACCCAACATTGTGACAGACCACTTGGCAGCATCACACTGCTGTGCTCGCTGACCTCAGATCACTTTATTAGTAATGTTTCACCCTTCCATCAACGCGACTGTGATGAGGCTACGGAGGGGGCAAGAAAATGGGTAAAGGAGGAAAAGATGTGCAGGGCAGGATGCTTTACCAACAGCAAAGCCAAATTATTGCCAATCTGATTTTATTCACAGCTCAATCGCTAGACAAATTGCAGCTCATGGCATTTGCCATGGGCCAGGGCGCTGCATAATTTCATTTTAATAAGTCATTTTCCAGGGCGGAATGACAATGCAGCCCACCCAAGAACACATGCTTGGGTACACACACTCACACTTGGGTGCACTGTCAAGCCCCCAAGCCAACAAGACTGTGAGCACATCTTTAGGGTTGGTATTTTTAGAGCGATACAGTTGGAAACACCAGTGTGTACTGACAGTTACTTTATTCCAAGAAAAGAGAAATGCTTTACAAAAAATATATGTTTTTTTCTGTATTTTCTCTGTACTGTCTGATTATTTTATTGGTTGTCATGAAGATGCATTGCAGTGTGGACCTTAAAACACCTTTCAGACTAGTAAATCATTCCTGCCCTTATTTTATGGAGGCTCAATTTGTTAGCACAGTAACCTCACAGCAAAGAAGGTTTGAGCTTTTGGATTTTGCATGCTCTCCCTGTACGAGAGTGAATACACTCCAGCGATTTCCCACAACAGATTAGGTTATCTGGTTTTTAAATAGTCCTTAAGTGTGGTTATAATGCTTGTTTGTCTCTATAGCTCCTTTCAAATCATGATTCTGCAAAAATGGTGCAAGCTCCTACTGCTCATTTTGTCATTCACATCATGAAAATTCATCCCAGTGAGATCATCAGATTAACGGGCTTTCAAAACATGCAACCGAGATTGCAGAATCAAACCAGTGTGAGCACTTTGCATAAATGTGTGTCAGGCATGTCCCAGTGGTTTCCAAACTTTAAGCTTTCAACAAAAAAAACAACGCTACAACTGGCAAATCTGAAAATAGTGGACTAGATTTTACAGTGCTGAAAAACTTGATGAACATGAAGTGAGACATCCTTTGTAGATTTCTGGTAGAGAGCAGAATTCATAGTTTTATCATTTACTTAAAGTGGTCCAGGTCTGGAAGCAGCTAAGTGGCCCCAGACCATCACACTACCACCACCATTTTTGGCTGTTGGTATGGTGTTCTTTTTCTAAAATGCAGTTAGATTTACTCCAAGTATAACAGAATGCACACCATTCAAACATTCCACTCGTGTCAAACTAGACCACAAAACATTTTCCCAAAAGTGTACAAAATCTTCAAGAATCGCTAAAAATAATAACATCGTTTTCAAGTTTGTAACAATTACCGAAAACCACACTATCCTAATTATATTAAGTTTTATTTTCTTTTTTTCTTTCTTTTTTTTTTTTTTTTTTTTGATGCCACAGTGGTGTTCTGAGCTCAATTTAGGGAACACATACCTTTTACCATTCCTTTTGAGACAATAACGACAAATTAGTCACAACCATCTTGCGGTTTATCTCTCATCATCGACCATTTTTCACATCTCATTATTCATTTTGATGGAAATTATTTTCTTAGTATGTTTTTTTATTCAATCTGTCAGATTATGCATCTCTCTTGTCCCACAAGTCCACACCATGGCCATTTCAGCTCTGCTACTACCTCCCAACATGTATCAGAAATGCTTTCAATAAAAGGATCACGTGTAAAGTTAGGTAACGGTTTAAAAATAGGATCTGAACATGTTTTTGTGTGGCCCTGTGATAGACAGGTGACCAGTGCAGAGTGTCCCTTGCCTCCCACCTCACAGTTGTTGGAGCACAAGTTCTCCATAAAGGTAAACAGGATGAAGCAGGTTTAGAAAAAATGGATTGATGGAAAACTTAATAAAAACTGCAGCAGTCAAAGTCATCCCAATTCCCAGTCAACAACATTACAAACCAAATCGGCATCATAACGAAGGTAAGCCACTGAATGCACAAATACCAGATTATACCTTTATTAGACCTAGAAAAATTCTGTCATGGAGAATTAGATTTATCTTTAAACTGGTTTACCCTCACATCAGCTCTGTTACAATTCAGCACAAGGTGTGAGTTGAGGCAAATTGATTGGATTAATACACATCTGGGCAAATAAACAACTTGCACCCTGGAGGGTGGCTTTCTTTCAAACTTTTCGGGAATCAAAGGTTCTAATATCATCAGCTGCCATGTGGAATAAAATCACGAGCTCGTAAAAAGACAAGCGCCATCCACATCAACACAAAGTAGAAACCTGGGAGAGGCACATATGAAATATATAGTCGAATCAAATTCCTGGTGCTGCAAAAGAAAAAAAAGCAGATTCCCTAAACAGAGCATAAATTCTTGATAAAATGTGTGCTGGATTCAAAGACTGTTGCGCCGGCTGCCTGTCATGTTCATAACTGGGTCTTTGAAGTCAGCTGTCAGTGGTCGATGCTAAACCATCGTCAGAGGTGCTCTCCCTCCTGTTCTTTCAAGTTCCCCTCCAGCGGCCAGTTTGTGGTTTGAGCAGTTGCTGCTCTGGAGATAGGGCCGGTCAATCCTCCTGTCAGAAATATTATCCATCTAGGAAGACATGTTTGCTTAATGTCTGGCCATCCTCAAAGAGAAAGGAATTATGGAGGCATTTTCAGCAGGGTGCAAGGAGCGGGGTTTCCATATGCTGAATACTAATATGCTAGATTTCATATTGAGTACGAGAAAATCATGTCTACACTCAAAGAGCTCATCAAATGCACAGTGTGCATATGGACATGTTATCAAATGAGTGCAGGTTTGCTTGTGGAGAAACTAAACAGCACACTGTTTCATGCAAGAGAAATGGGGTCCATATAGTCAAGCTTGACGGCCAGAAGACACATGACCAGGTCAGGAAGATGCCGTCTGGTGCAAGGAAGCAGATATTGCTGCGAAACTAAAGATACAACCTTCATGTAGAGTGCAGGAGCGCTCAACAGATAGTGAGCCCCAGGGCGGGAAGATAGACTCAGAGCAGTAGGAACATTTGAGACAAAATAGCTGACACTATCTTTTAATTAGATTCACACTATTTACTAGCTTGTTTGTACTCTCATTTATACATTACCTGATATGGCCCTCCTTTTATCTCGTGTTGGGGTAGTATAGGCTGATGATGATGCTGCTGGTGGCGGTGGTGAAGCAGCATCAAGGCAGTGGAGAGGATGTTATAGTTCTCTAAAAAGACATGATCACATGACTTGCTACTATTTCATATGCTTATGAAAATATAACATCTGAAAGTAGTTTTCCATGATACGCCTGCAAAAATTCAAAAACTCAAGGAGGTTGACCAGTTGATTGTTCCAGCTTTAGTTCATGAGTTTACTCCGGGAGCTCATTTGTAATATTCAATAATGTGATGTCTGCACACATACATCAGTTTAATGGAACATGCAAATGTCCTCATTAAATATGGAAGAATAAGTTCCTTTTACACACAGCCGATCCATAATTAACTTGTTCTCTGCTCTGGCCCTGAAGCATTTACTACAATACTCTCTGAGGCCAACAAGCACAGTTAGACTCTGTCTCTGAGCCTGGACAGTTATTTTTCCAGTAATGACATATGACAAATTACTAGACTTGCAGGAATGAGTGAATTTGATTTGTTTCCGTGTGTGGACTTAAGTATGGAATAGATTAGAAGTTGAGTGAAGAAAAAAAAATGTTGTTATTGGTGAAAACTTTGGAAGTGGAGCTCTGTAGAAAGGTCATCCTGGTTCCAGGATCCTAAGGAGCTGGGTTTGGGTGAGAGGCATACGTGAATAAGTCAACAGTATAACACAGTAGCACATACATACAAGCATGTATGCTCACACTTAACCAGAATGCTTGTTGGAAATAGTTAAAAGAAACTGGAGCACTTGTTTAAAAACCAACACATGCACAAGAGGAACATGAAAGAAAAGTCCAAGATGGAAAAAGAACATAAAAAAGTTAGGAAGAATTAATACATTTCATATTTTATGGAGTCTTTTGATTTCAGGATGGAAAAAACAGTTTAGATCAATCGAGGGCGACATTCTACCATCAATGGGAATTTCTGCCATCTTAAAATGACTTTAATCTCAAAAACACAGCAGTTCACATCAACCCAATTGCAGTGGCTATTTGTCCATAAAACTTAAACAAAAAATAATCAAATAATTTCAAATGACCACTGGGCTATGTCAAGGGTTAGGCTTTATGCACGGTTAAAAAAGGTTTCAAATAGAGCAATGTCCATGCCAAAATTGCGTTTGGTGGTGGTTTATTCACTCAAGCAGCAAGAGCACAGATTGTTGTGTCCTCTCTGTTTCTGTGTGGTAAAAAAACATGTTCCCTCGCAGCCCCGGCTGCTCCACCCACCTTGACCTATTTATACCAATAATCACCCACACCTGACCAATAAACAATAAACTAATTAGCCAAAATAATAAATAAAAAGCATAATGCAAAAAAAAAATTATCTTTAGCATAAAATAAAGAAAATAAACTAGGCTGTAACTTAAGCCTATAATAAACTAAATAGCTTTAACGCCAATTATAAAACTTCTAAGCTGGATCACTTAGTTATTTGCACTGAATTCTGTGATTACGTGTTGCACAAATTAGCAGCAGAGCTGTATGCAACACTTGCCACCTCTTTATAACAACAGGTGAGATCTAAATTGTTCATAATTACATGTTATGATCTCCTTCTGTGGTACCACAGCGACCCATAGAACCCTTTCAGGACCGCTGATCATGCCACCGCTTCAGCACACTGGACAGTTCCCAGCAGCAGCACTACTTTCCTCCAGGACAGCCAATTCAGCACCTAGGAGAGGGGCACGTTGGTCGTGTGGATCCCAAGCTGAAAACAATCAATCTAGAGCTAGACATAAAACACTGTCCTTTTTCACCTTAAAAGTGGGACTCAGAAATAATCTGTTGTCCTCCGTGGCTGTAAAAGTAGTTAAAGTACTTCCTTTGTGCTCAGAGAACTCCACTACTTCCAGCAGCTATGTTTGCGTGTGTTTTGGTGCGAAACCATTTAGTTAAATTATTCTTGCGGTTGCCCAACTTGCGGGCTAGCCTCATTGGTCTGTTAGAAACACCCCTTTCTTTGTTTTGTTTGTCGTGGGATATTTCAGTTTCTCTCAGTTTGGAGTAATCCATGGCTATCACTTGCCTATTCGAGGGTGTATGTTTTGTTATATTAAATCATTTTTGCTGGTATTTTAAGCCTCAGAGATTTTATCCTGTAAGTGCCTTTTTGGCATTTTTTTGTGTTGCCCCGTCCAATAGCCCCTAGACTGGATGGGATGCAACACCACAAAAGAAATTAATGAATACAATTTTTCAAAAGATGTGGAGCATTGCTCTCAGCAAACAGGGGGGGTGGGGGGGGGGTCTAAGTATAGCAAATTTTATTTTGCCAAGGGAACAGCTTAGTTTGAGTATTTTTTACTTCTTTGTTCTATTCATTTGTCCTTCTAAACTATATTGCTGTGAAAAGCCTTAAGCAATTAGTGAGGCCAGCTCTCACGTTCAACTGCATTGCAAAAATCTGGGTTTTATTACCATGGTGTCATTTAAAGACACACTTGGCAGTTTTGCTTGCTTTCAGCAACACCTAGTGGCCATTATTAATTTTCTGTGGTCAAACTGAAAAAGAAACCTATGTCCTTGCTGTGCATTTGTCTTTTTAACACCTTAATCCAAAAGCTGAAATGCCTCCCCAGCCTTCCTTAGTGTCTACAGGAGTGATTAATCACTATATTAAACAAATCAGCTGTGTTCATGATCCAAACCACCAGCCTCTCTGGAAACCACTCTGGTGGCACCAGAATATCTCTCGCAAGACAAAGCTCCTTATTTATAACTCCGCCAAAATCTCCTGCTCTACGGCTCAGAGACCTGGCCCTCAAACAAGACTCTGGATGCAAGAATTGATGGCTTTGATAGCAGGGCTTTGAGAGCGATCGAGAACATCAGGTGGCCCCAGCAAAGCTCCAACTGTGTGCTAAGAGAATGCACATACCAGCCAAAAGCAGCATGTCAGGGCAGCTCAACTCTTCACCCATTGGCTCAGCCATGTTCTCCGCCTTCCCTTTGACCATCCGACTGGAGCCACTCTGCAGTTTGACCCAAGGTCCACCAGCTGGAGACGACGAGGTAGACCTCTCACTCGATGGGTTGATGTTGTAGTGGCTGACATTCATAAATTCGGAGTTGCTGTGGCAAATGCAGAAGAGCTGGCACAAGACCGCCAGCAATGGAAACAACTGGTTCACCTGGTAAGCTCAACGCACCAGAGTGGGATGACACCCAGACCATTGCAGGAGCCATGATGATGATGATGATGATGATGATGATGATCTAAAACATGCAGGAAACATGCTGGAACCAGACTGCAGCACCAGGTATGTCAGTTCTTTTTTTTTTTCTAAATCCCAACAAAACGGCCCACCAGTCTGAAGTTGCAAGTGCGGTAATCTGGCCACAGCAGGTTGTAAAGTGACATTTTATTACACAATGGCTCAAGAAGATGGTTTAATAATGTGAAAACCCCTAAACTACAGTACAGTTTTACAGCGGTGTGCAACTGTTGACAAGTGGTTTGTTTATTACAGTTGGATAATTATGAGATTTTAGCTAAAGGAAATGGCAGTTAAGATAAACAAACATTTAGTGTTTCTGTGTTCACAGACTTGAACCCATCAAGTCTAGCTGTATTACGACTTGACTGTATGAGAAAGCGACTCGCTCCTTCACGCTTAATGAGAAGGTTATCATCTTCCTTTAATCTGCTCTACATGTTCACATATCACATTAATAAAAATTACAAGCTAGAAGGGAAATTTGTGAAATCTCACCTCCCCCATAAATATCAGGTTACAACCAGCCGGTGCGAGGCTTCAAGCTCCATAATTATCAGGTGCAAAATGCAATCAAAGATTTATTATTTGGCTTCTTTAGTATCAAATTTAATGAGAAATCCTTTTAATATTTTCTTTCAGCTTTTTGACAGGTTTTACATAACAGGCGAATGTAGGTAATAATAGCCTCAATGGAATTAAAATCCATAGCTTCACTGTGTTAAGATTTATTTAACAAAAACTGAATCAAGAGGGAAAACCGCCTGTAAAAATTAAGTTCACTTTCATTGCTTCTGCAATTGGCAGCAGGTAAGTAGTAGCCAGGAGCTGGAGATTAAGCACTCACATAACCCAATCAGTGAATGTAGTCCTTTTGCAGATATTTGGACAGCTGTATGGAGCATTTAGATGTGTGTTAATGATGCTTTGGACCAAAAAAGCAGTCACAATGTTCTTGGAGAAACAATCATTACTGCTCATCAATCTGGGAGTAAGTTCTAAAGCCATGCATTGGTTGTTGGTAACTTTCAAATCAAAATTGAAAAATGTCATGTATTCATCAGCCTTTGAATGAATGTTTCTTAGGCTCCACCTTCTGCACTGTAACCACTCAGCCTTTGAATTTGCCTTTTATCTTATTCTAACATCTCATTTTATTAGTATATTTTAAAATCTGCTGTTTTAGTTTTTCTTGATCCTGGAAAGCACAGTGAAGGAGGATGTGTTAAAGTGTATGACATGCTAAACACATAAAGCTGCCTTGCTTTGCCTATTTCTCAACTAACTTTGGTTCCCACCAAACCCTCTGTCAGGAAACTGGTTGCGACCTTTGACCCGTTCCTCACCCTGGATTCTCATGTCAGTTCTCTTGTCTGCTCTTCCTTCTTCCACCTCAGGAACATTGCTAAGCTGAGTCCCATTCTGTCCCACTCTGAATGTGAGACTGTTATCCACGCCTTCATCTCCTCACACATCCATGTCAACAGGCTGGCTCAAAAGGACCATTTTCCAATCCAACTCAAAGTTTCTGAGTTGTAATGGCTCAGTTAGTCAATGCCCTTACCCAAAAACATGAACTTTGTATTTTACTTGCTTTGTTGTATATTATGTAAGGTTAAGAACCTTCTGGGTTTAATAATGTTTGTGTGGACCTCTGTGAACTCCATTAGATTGGAGCTATGAAAGGGTGGCTGCAATGCCCTCTGAAACACATCTTCAAAAAGGCCATAACATCCTTCTAGAGAGTCATGCATAAATGAATGCACATTAACTGTTTGAATATTACTCCTAAATATTAGCCACTCAGTCATGGAGCATATCATTTTTATCCACTTATTTCACATTTTAGCCCAGTTAGTCACAGTAAATCAATTAAATGACTGATTTGTCATGTATTTACCTAGCCTAGAATCTAGATTGTCATTTTGCCAAAGCAACAGTGCATGTCAGTCTAGTCCCGCTCCATTCCAAATTCTGCTGCCCCAGCCAGTATTGTGGCTGGCCAATCACAGCGCATTTGTTTAGAAAAACGATGTATTGTCTTATGTAGTTCTTCCATGATGTAATGGCAGAATGCCCCATTGACTGATTACTGTAGCAGTCCAATCACAGCCTTGTATTGGTTTGGTCAGCCAATCATAGCCCGCTATCAGCCAGGTCCTTGTGCTGTGACTGAGCAAAACTAAGATGGCGATGCCTCCGTAGTGGTCTAATCGCAGCGCTCTATTGGTTTGGTGGGCCAATCACAGCGCTCTGTTAGTGGGCAGGACGTTAGTAAAAAAACAAAGATGGCTACTACTTTTTTGAAACGGCTTTGACATCAACTTTGGACTATTTTGACTTGGGTTTTCTTTGACTCAAGAGCAGATTGAGGTACTTACATTTATTTAGAATAAGGATGTATTTGCTCCTTCTTTGACGGAGTGTGCTGGACTGTCTCAAGGACTTACATCTGTAGTGGTGACTACGTCACGTTATTTGTTATCCAATAGCAAGTGGAGATAGGTTCAAAGACAAATGTAGATCCAGCCCTACTACTGAGAGCCAGATGCAGTATTTACATAAATATGATTTCTACTATTTACCAGATTTTAAGACCTGATTATGACATTTTCACATATTCATTTTACTTCCAACTTATAAAACCAATTATTTCAAGGACATGTCTTTTTTTACATGGCATTTTTTTCCTCACACTGTACAAAATTAAGCACAAAACATGAACATAATTGACATTTTTGCACAACATGTCCTTTGAGATACATTTAGCGTTATTACAATTTTGATATTGCTGAAATATCACAAAAAACATAACAGATTCAACATGATTAGCTCCAATATTTTGTAGAGTGTATCAAATTAATTCACACATTAAATCACACACATGTTACACAGAGAAGCAAGAATGAAACTCTGGGATACATTTGCTAATGAATGCACAAAAACAGGATTTAAACTGTTTTGCTGAAATTTGACAAAGGAATATCGTTGAAGATCCACAGACTGTTTTCCCACTGCAGTCTTAAAGAGCTTCTGATTGTAGGCTGTCATTACAGGCTTTTCACAGGTCTCACTCACACTGATTACATCTGCCATGCAAGCTTCTGCATATTACACCACAAACGGTCCGAGGTGAATCCTCATCTGCAGCAGGGAAGAACTGGGGGACAAAATCTGTTTTCCACAGCTTTTTCTGCATTTTACACTACCTCTTACTTTGCAGACAGCACAAGGTCAGATGCCTTTCAATGCAAAGCCTTACTTTTTTTTCTCCTCTTCTATGACATTATACGTTGAGTTAGCCTCACCATTTCCCCTTTTCTTCCTCATGGCTCATAGATAGAAATTTCATTTGAATTTTTTGCCTTCATATCTTGGTCAATCTGGTATTCTTTAGCACTGTTAAATAATGCATGCGTCTGCTTGTGGTTGAAGGATAAAGTGGCTTTTAACTTTTGCTACCACCCAATATGGGGTTCTCCCCGTCAGCGGCCAGGTGAGCCGCGGCTGAGCTTTCCACCATTGCTGTGGAGGTAACTTTCATGCTCCGCTGGGCAAACATTTTCCAGGTCACATTTTTCAATTACTCTGAGAGGCAGGTCCTACATGCAACCACCCCCACCCAAGCAGCAGCTACACACACACACACACACATACATAAACAGACCAAAGCCCCTCCTCCCACAGCATCTCTGTTTAGCAGCACAGCATCTTCTCCATCAAATATTTTCTAAACACACACACACACACACACTTGGGTCCTGGCAGAAAGGACAAAGTGTGCTAAAAGAGGATACTTCACAATGCTCACATTTATTGTTACAGTTTTACTCAAAACAAAGGTTTGTATAAAAAGATTGTGCACATTTAGCTGTTTACTTATTCCTAATCAATCAGCCGTTAACTGAATGAAGCTCTAAGCGAACTTCCAGTTCACACACAGAGCCCCTTTGGTCTATTAAACCTGTCAAGTTCTCTCAAGTTCAGCATCAGGTGTTTATCCTCTTATCTGAAGACTTTGAAGTCTCTTCCTCAGTGTGTTGCCTCAGGCGTGAGCTGAGATGTTAAGAGAGTCTGCCTCATCTACCTAATGCTGTTTCTGTAACTACTACATTAAGTTGCTCTGTAACGCCACTAAAGGCACAGGAATGAGTGATTTTTTCAGCTGTCAAATGAAAACAAGGCACTTGCACATACACACACACACACACTAGGGCCTGCACGACTTTATTTTTTTTAAGTCGACAGTCAAGTAATGAAAATCGAGTCGACTTCGACTAGTCGTCGATGACGTCATACGCCGGAAGGGGGGGGGGGGGGGTCGGTCGGTAGGTTCGCTGGAGTTTTTGACAATTAAAATTGCGCCCACATTTTCTAAGTTAACACATCTCTTTTAACAACGGTAGTTTCTGCATCCTACTTCAGTCCTCTCCCCCGTCCCCCTGCGCAGCAGCCGCAAACTCACTGATGCGCCTGCCCTTTCCTGCTGTTCTAAACATTAAAATTATTATTTCGTTTTCTGTTCCTCACCTCTGATTACCTTCAGTGGTGTCTGTTTGTTGCAACCACCAGGTACAAAAACTAACTTGTTTTTATTTGACTATTTTTCTGTCCTGTCTGTTTATTATCTTCCTGCATCTCCTCTCAATCCTAAAGAGAAACTGCTACCTGGGTTCATATATATTCACCTTATGAGTTACCTTTGAACTGCAGTTCTAAAAGATCTACCGACCGCAAAAACAGCGGAGTGCCGCTGCTCGCCGGCCGACTACAACGGGACCGTTTTTGCTGCGGAGTTCATGCCGGAGCGGAGCGGAGCGGAGATAGTGGAATCTTGGGGGTGCGTCACCGGAGGACAACAGGTGATGCATTTCGCTCCGCAGCAGCGAAATGCATCAGGCACAAATAACAGACTGAAAACATGAAAGGAAATGAGCCGACATGAACAATCGCGTGTTTAATTTGTTTTTGAGGTGGTGACACCTGATTGTGGCGGTGCTCAGGACGCAATGTCTGGAGCGCACGTCAACGATCAGAGCTTTGCATGCACAAACTGGTTAAGATTAGGATGGGGGTGAGGGGAAGGTTAAATTGCAAGAGGGAAAAGGTCACAGTTTGGTTAAATGTCCGTTTTACCGCCGGTGTCAGTACCGCACAGCGCGTCGCCTCCGCCTCGATCCAGACGCGCAGGGGCTCATCACCTGTTGTCTTTTCCGAGGACTGCATCTTGTCAGTCATTATCACGTGACAGCGACTAGTTGATGACAGGCATAAAAAGTCACTACAGAGCCGTGAAGTCGACTAGTTCGTACAACCCCTAACACACACACACACACACACACACGATTTCTCATTTAAAGCTTCAGCTCGGTTTTTATTGGAGAGTTTAATCCTTAAAATATTATTTTATTTTATAAGCTGAGAACACATTGTACCATGCAAATGGTTTTTTTTTTTCAGCCAAGATCCTCCTTATGTGTCTTGATATTAACAAAAACCAAGAATAAAACCTAGAAAGTGCTGGAACATTTTCCATAACAAACACTGGCAGCAAAAGTCTGTTGTAGTTTATTTGGTAGAGCCCGACTTTTGCCAAAAACAATAAAACGGACAGCCTGAGGCCAGGCTTACAGCGCTGCAAGGCTTTGCGCCTTTAATACAAACATCACTTTCCAAAAACATGCTCACAATAACACTAAATAAAGAGCAAACATAGCAGGTGTGATTATTAAAAGGCTTTTATTCAAATAAGTGTTATTAGGTACACCTGAATTCAAAGAGAACACTAAAAGGCTGTCTCACCATTCAGTTACAAAATGTCACAAACGTGTGTGTGTGTGTGTGTGTGTGCGTGCGTGCGTGCGTGCATGTTTGTGTGTGTGCGTGCATGTGTGTGTGTGTGTGTGTGTGTGTGTGTGTGTGTGTGTGTGTGTGTGTGTGTGTGTGTGTGTGTGTGTGTGTGTGTGTGTGTGTGTGTGTGTGTGTGTGTGTGTGTGTGTGTGAAAAATAAGTAAATTCTCATCTCATCTGGTCTCATCCCTCCTAGCTCGGTCCTCTATCAGAGACCTGGGAGCTTGAGGGTTCTGCAGTATCTTAGCTGCTCCTAGAACTGCACTTTTCTGGACTGAGATGTCTGATGTTTTTCCCGGGATCTGCTTTAGCAACTCCTCCAGTCTGGGGGTTATTGCCCTGAGGGTCCTGATGACCACGAGCACCACTGATGTCTGTACTCTCCAGACTTTCTCTAGTTCATCTTTGAGGCCCTGGTATTTAAGTCGGCCATTGTAGTTCTACTTGTGGTTGACCCAAAGACCATGGATTATTAAATTAAAATATACAAGTGCACTTGATCTGTACTGCAGAGCTTCGACTCAGCTGCATTTAAGAGTTGCCACAACTGTGCACCTGATTTGGACTGTGGCTCCTGATGAAATCAATGTTGCAACAATATTTCTTCACATTGCAAACAGCTGTTATAAAAGATATTGCACCATTTATTGGACACACACAAACAGCTGTGACTGGAATTGTCACAGCAAACGCCAATACAGAAACAAATTGGAAAATCACCCTGCTGACACCCAGAGTGTTTCAGGTGACAGAGATAAAGACAAACATCACAACAACAGGCTTGGTTTCAATACCTTGAGACTTTTTAGGCATCATAAAAAAACTTACCACATGTGTGTGATTACTTATTTTCTACGGCTCACTGCTAACTTACCTAACACCACATCATTAAAACAACTGCAGCTACTAATATTTGTTCATCAAAAACATAAACAGTGAAGCTCGTTTGAAGAGATTTTTAAAGAGAATCAGCTTGAAGCTGAAACTATTCATTAATGTGTCAGATCTGCTGATAAGAATATTTCTGATTTACTTTGTTTGACAATTTTTTTCACAAATTGGAGAAATGTAAAAATACTAAAAGGCAGGCTTAAATTTGTCATTCAATGGCTTATACCCACAAGGAGAAAATAGTATAAAGTCACCAGACTTATCCTTTTAATCCATGTGTATGAATCAACATTTCTATAAAGGCACCATCTGTAGCCAGGTAGATATCATTGGACCCCAAATACCTGGCATGACTTTAAATACCTCTGTCAGTGCCTTTTACATTCTGATTACAAGCAGACTGCATGGAGCATTTGTGAAGAGTGGGTTGTATGTTACACACACAAACACACCGTATCAGGTATCAGAAACCACACGCTTGCTCAAACAACAGCATTAAAAAAATGATCCTCTCAGGATCAAAATAAGTTTTGATCAAAGGACGAACAACTAAGTCCTTCAGGGGTACTTCTGAGTTAAAAAATACTCATGAAATACGTACGTGGAGTAACCAGGTAGGTAGGTTTTAATGTTGCAATTCTGCAATGCCTGCCTCCAGAGGGTTAACAATGACAGACAGATCACATATAACTAAATAATATTCAAGAGCTCGCATAAAGAAGAAAGATCAGCTTCCAACAGAGCAAACGTGGTCAGCCCACAAGATAAAAATTACTATAGACAGTGAGATCTAAAAATGACAGATGATACTAGAAATGTCAGCAGCTTCAATCGTCTGTTCGCATTCCCATGTGATGAAACACTGATGGTTTGTCAAGCCCGGCAGTATCTCCGTAGATGCAAACAAGGTAATATTTGTCATGTGTACAATACCAGCCCACCCCATCAGGGGAGGTGTGGATGTGCATGTTTCCACAGCAACCATGTGTGCGACAAACAGAAGCTAAAGGTTATTTGCATAATTAGATTGTCCAGGCTACTCTCACATATAGGCACAGATCACACATAATGCAACTACAGGAACCTGGCTTTGGGTGAAAGCATGCTTCTTTTTAATGTGTTGGAAAGCATTTAAGCTGCGCTGCGTAGTTTAAAAATCCTAAAGTTACTTGAACATTTTTAGATTTGAGTATCTGACCCTCTTCTATGACATGAACTAGATCATCTTTTTTGATATAATTTATTTTACCTTATATAATTGTCTCGTCTTCTTCCACCTATCCGGGTCCGGGTCGTGGAGGCATCTTCCCAACTAAGGAGTTCCAGACCGTCCTCTCCCCAGCCACCTCCACCAGCTCCTCCGGTAGGACCCAAGGCGTTCTTGGGCCAGTTTAGAGATGTACTTTCTCCAACGTGTCCTGGGTCAACCAGGGGGCCTCCTACTGGCAGGACATGCCTGAAATGCCTACCTGGTGAGGCATCCAGGAGGCATCCTAACAAGATGCCCAAACCACCTCAACTGACTCCTCTCCATAAGGAGGATTAGCGGCTCTACTCCGAGCTCCTCACCCTATCCCTAAGGGTGAGCCTAGCCACCCTGCGGAGAACAACTCATTTCAGCCGCTTGTATCCACAATCTTGTTCTTTTGGTCATTACCCAAAGCTCATGACCATAGGTGAGGACTCTTTTGCGTTCCAGAGACATACAGCACATACAAACTTCTGCTTACCACCATGCTGCCAATGGCGCATTCGAAAGGTGCCTCCAGGTGCTCAAGGGTTGCATCCAGTGTGCTGTCCTTGAAAATAAGCCATGGCAACAGACTGTGACAAACTTTCTACAGGTCATTCCACACCTCAACCTACCACTGAGGTCTCTCCCGAGTAGCTTCTTGGGAGAAAAATACACACCCACTTGCGCGTTCTGCCTCCAGCTAGTGAGTCTGCTGTTGCAGATGTGTCTGTTTCAGTTGCTGTTTACCAGTACAAGACGAAGGTTTATAGTTAGGAGACATGGCACGCTCATTCCTGCCTTCTGTGAGAGAGAGAAAGTTTGTATTTGGAAATGACACATGTTCCAAAAGCTCACCAGACATTCTCTGAACCATTGCACATCATCAAACAGTTAGCCCAGTGATCCAATCTATTACTATTATCTATTAAATTGTGTATATGTTTATTAAATTCAAAATATAAGCGAGTTACCACCTGCTAGCCACTGAAGCTGCAACTACTAAGCAACTAACCAACAACAGATAACTTCTTTGGATCTAAAAAAAACATTTTAAATTAGCTGACTTACTTTTTAACTTGAAAATTGTCCCCGAAGTAGCTGCCTGTTTCTGATCCGCCGTCTTTTTGAAAATACCATGGTGTATTGTGGGTAATTTTTGACCAAGGTTAGGCTACAAGACACCTCCCGCGTATCCTTGCTCAGCTAGCTAAACTGCTAACAAACGGAGAACACACGCCTCAGTAGAACAGGAACATTGGAACCGATTGGAACACGTCTTGGTGGCTCCTGATGACGTATCTCCTAGGCAACCGGGGCGGGGCCAAGACATCAAGGCAAGGTTCCTTGACACTGAGAAACACCTGAAGAAAAAGAAGGTAAAAGAAGAAAGTAGAAGTTGGAAGAAGAAGAAAAAGGTTGAAGAATATAGAAGGAGCAGGTAGAAAACATTAAATGTTTATGTGCACAAAACATAAGAAAAAACCTGAAAAAAAACCCACTAAACTTATAAAGTCGTCTTGCTCATGATATTGATATGACAACGAGCTAAAACTACAAAAACTCGTACATAAACGTGTTTGCAATGATTACAAATTGCGACTTTCTATTCATTTTGATTTGTTTTATTTTGAATGTATTTGTCTGTCTTTGGAGCTGAAAGTGTTGCTAATACATGGTTTGGATAGAAGCTATGCTGTAACTAATGAATGGAGCATTAAAAACTATCTAAGTTCAAGTAAAATGAACAAATTATTCAATGAATCAAAAAATAACTGAATATGATTTGACTAACTGTTGCAATGGAACAACTTTGGAATTAAAACGTTTTGCTGCTGATCTGTGAGATGGAGTTTTGTGAAACTATGAAAGCAGAGAGAGTCTTGAGGTGTTGTTAGCTAGATGGAACAGAGACTTGGTGTCAGGGAGGTCAGGGCTAGCTGACTGCTGAAGGCACAAATCATGACACACATGCATACAAAAACAAAAATCCAAACACAGAGAGAAAGAGAGAGAAAGTGGCATCAAAAACCATAAATCTGAAACCCTGATACGCATACAGATCATTGTTGTTCTCTTGCAGTGTTTAGCAGCACGGTAAGTGTGATAAATTTTGCTGTAAAACATAAATGCAAATGCATCCCTGAAAGAAACATCTTGGCGAGAAAGAATCATTATATTCCTTCAGCAGATGGAGAAGAAGGTTTTTAAAAGAAAAATACATTAAGTTTCAGTCAGACACTTCTCTCCTGTAACCTGCCAGACGTTGTCATCCTCTAATCCATCTGTTTCCATGTAGTATTTTGCATGTGGGCCCATCAACATGAGCACCCTGGGGCATTCACATGTCCTACCTGCTGAGTCTCCCTAAAACACCTGCTGCCTCTCATCCGAGCAAATGTTCCGGGTTGGCTATTTTTTTAAATTATTGCCATTTTTAGAACAAAATGTCTGACATTATAGTTTGCTACTGAAAAGGGTCTTTGTGTGAAGTGTCATTACCACATGGGATTATAAATTAGATAGCAAAGAATATGGTGTTCTCTGACTGATCTCTGAACTTGTTAAAAAGACATTATTCCAGGAAGCGAGCAGAACCATGGTGGAAAAGAAATTACACAGGATGCTATTTGACTTGAAAAGACTGTTTCATTGTAATTATGGATGTTTTTCAAATAGAAAAGTTTTTTTTAATTCATAAACAAAAAGCTAGGACACGGTGGGAAGTTTTTCTGATTCCGTGAATATCACATTTATGTTTACTGCTTATCGAGGCACAAAGGTAGTAGGAAATGTCCCGTAGTCTTCTGGAAAACTTCTAGAAGAGCACAGATAGGAATTGGTAAAGGGCCTGTGTTACACATAATAACTTCTAGGGTTCTACAGAACCCCAAGACACTTCATAACACAAACAGTCATCCACCCATTTCACACGCTGGTGGTGATGAGCTACAATGTAACTACAGCTGCCCTGGAGTGCACTGACAGAAACGAGGCTGCCAAGCATTGGTGCCACCGTTGCTCTTATCCATCCACATCAGCTGGGTTGTTTTGATAAAGAGAAGAAGTTCAAAACTGAATTCCCCCGGATCACTGAGCTCCCACCTCGCCACAATCAGAATAACTGAGGTGAGGTTTGGATTCTACATGATTTATAGAATGTAGGGCAATTTTCGGAGCATGAGACAACGCGTGGTGAAAAATAATCAGGTTTGCCAGAGAGAGAGAAAGAGAGAGGAAACATGGTTCCCCCTTGCCATGGCCTCACCACTCGTTGGATGGGCCAAAGCGGTTGGGTGCATTGTGAGATGGGAGGTAGTCGACGGCAGGGACCTTGGTGTTCTGATCTTTGGCTCTTGGTACATGGAATGTCACATCTCTGGTGGGGAACGAGCCAGAGTTGATATTTGAGGTTGGAAGATTTTGATGAGGAATTGTTGGACTCGCTACACACGGCTCTGGTTCCGGAACCCTTGAAAATGGTTGGACTCTCTACTTACTGAGTGGCGCCGAGCAGGGGGGGGGGCATACTTGTGGCGCCCATCTTGGTGCCTGTATATTGGGGTTTACTCTTGCAAATTAGAGGGTAGCCTCCCTTTGCCTACGTGTGGGGTGACTAGCTCTGGCTGTCATTTGTGGCTATGCACCAAACCGCAGGTCAAACTACCCACCCTTTTTGGTGTCCTTGAAGGAGGTGCTCGAGAGCAATCTACCAATGTGGAGAGCACTCCTTCCAGTCATTCTCGTGGATGACTCCAATGCTTATGGGAGGAATGACAGTGAGACCCGAGGTGGGGTTGGGAGGAATGCCCCACCCCTCATCCCTCAATCCAAGCGGGTTTTTTTGTCATTTAACTTCTGTGCTCGTCATGGATGGATGGGCGCAGGAGAGTCATCAAAGCAAAAGTGTTTTCTTTGCATTAAAAGAGCAATAACAAAAAGACACAGTACACAGTTGTCCTTGTGATGTATAAAAAGAGACTTACCACCACTAATTAAACATGCGACGTGTAAATCGTAGAAGGATACTAGCAACAAATCTTCTCACTCTGTTACAAATTAAATACTCATGCGGCTTAATTGCAGATGGAGATGTGCATTTTTTCTAACAGATCAACTTTTTGTCTACCATACCAAGATTTGCTCAAATTGTGTGTCAAATTCAACTAAACACACACACACACACACACACACACACACACACACACACACACACACACACCCACACACACACACACACACACAGATTGTAAAACACACCGTAAAGCAAACGTGCTGCAGCTTGCCAAGACCAAACACCAATCCATACAGATCCAGCAAACTGCTAATTGGTTGTACTGTGTGAATAGCCGAGGGGGGGCGGGGTATTTAACTACTCAAGGTATCTCCATGGTTACAGGAACGGGGAAAAACATCACACCAACAGGTTGAGATGGAAAAGGAAAGAGGTAAACGAGGAGACGTTCTCATCCGTTTCTTCCTGCCGAATTGATGTTTGCACATCAGCGTACAATCATGTTTCATACACAATCTCTCTCTCTCTCTCTCTCACACACACACACACACACACACACACACACACACACACACACACACACACACACTCACACTGGGATCAGATTGGATCAGATTGAGCACAGAATCATGTTTTTCAGGTTGTGATAGTGGCTGGCCTCAGACACTCACAGGCTCATGCTGCTTTTTCCTGACATGCCCTGGCAGAAATAACTGCATTCCCGCTGGTCTATTTTTTTGTTGGCTGAGTGTTGGGAAAATAAACAAAATGCTCGTTGACTACTTAATCACAGAAAACAATTTTGTACGAACGCACTGGGATCAGATCTGAAGCATGACTGCCTTGTTTTGATCCCCCCTTTGTGTGTGTGTGTGTGTGTGTGTGTGTGTGTGTGTGTGTGTGTGTGTGTGTGTGTGTGTGTGTGTGTGTGTGTGTGTGTGTGTGTGTGTGTGTGTGTGTGTGTGTGTGTGTGTGTGTGTGTGTGCATGCATTTCACACCATCTTCAGATTAAGCTTTGAGAACGCTAATCCAGTCAGTAAGTTCATCTGCTGATGCTAATCCTTTATTTCTTAAACCAAACACGTGAAATATATTGCTGAAAATGTACTCACCCCCCCAGGTTACGTGGAGAAATTGTGCCTCATTTTGCTGCAACTTGTTCAGATCAAGAGAAAGAGTGTGCAGGAGGCGGATTTGCTGTGATCTCTATCCTGCGAGTGATGATTTTTCAAATTCTCCTTAGCCATAAAATTGAATGGATCAAATCTCCAGTGCACCACCTGCCCTCGAACATTTCTTACTCTCTTCACTGGAGTTTTATCGTTTTGCACAATCTCAGTCCTTCCCTTCTGCCTTGAGGTTGGACATTTAGATAATCTATTGGAACGAAGATTCAGATAAGAGAAAAAAAATGACTACAGCTCTCCCTAAAAGGACCTCAGATATTACCAGTTTTCTTTTCAATTTTACAAATTCAAAACAAGTGAAGAATATTGAAGTTCGGGCAAAGATGTTCCATCTGAGACATAAGCTAAAAATGCCCTGCCATGACATTTCTATCTCACATCTACCCAGACTCCATATAGACTAATCCCTCCTCAGATGAAAGGCTTTATGCAAGGCTAAAACTGTTTTTCGCTCATGGCATGGCCATTGCAGCTTGCAGGGGTTAGATCTAATTGCAAGGTCCACAACACTATATTTCTTTCCAGACACTTTTAGAAGATGTTGCCCCACAGTTGTCGAAAGGAACGTGTTTGGGTTGTACGTTCTCTTCGTTCTCTGTGCTGAAATAATTTTGACTTCACAAAGACCTTTCTGACACCATCATCTTCCCAATGCTGATAACTTCAGCGATCAAAATGAAAATAGTTGCAAGCTCTTTGCAAAAAAACTAGGAAACTCGAGCTTTGTGTTATTTTGTTTTATTTTATTTTATTTTTTCATGCATCCCCAGTTGAAATCTTTATTTTGTTTATTCATCATCTGAGTTAATCGTGGATATTTTTAACTAAATTAAATGTGATGTGGATCGGAGGCCAAACAAGTGAAAACTGTAATCACATTTATTATTTTCAAAACAGACCAGTTAGTTATTTCAGTAATCTGCCTAATGTGTTTATGGGAACATAAAGAAATCTGCTAAGCCTTAAAAATGAGTTTTCATGACATTCTGCATTTAGAGAATCTAATAAGAAAGCACCAAATAAATCAGATCAGAGGGGAGAGATGCTCGTGTTCCTGTATGGTGGGGATTAGCCAGCTGCTGTTATGTAATCCATACGTGTCATAAATTACAACCTGACATGTGTCGCTGAGGATGTTGACATGCATTAGCACGAAGGAGATTACCATCGCGAAGACTGGAGATGTCAGAACATCTGTTTACAGGAAAAACAAAACAAACTATAAGGTCTGTAGACGTACTACTGCCACACCCTGTCATCCTGTAAATTATCATCATATGTGCTGCAGAAGAATCACGTAGGAGTTTTACCTGTTTTCATTAAAAACAGTGAAGGATCAGCTCTAGTCTAGCTCTAACCTCTCTTTGTCAGAGAAAAAAAACACTGTTAAAAGAAAACTCAATCATAACTTTTACAAGGAAGTGACAAATCACTCCCTCTCACTCCTGCCTTTCCAGACGAGAGGTTGTTCAGAACATCAGCAGCAACAAGACAGCTGGGTCTGAATGAGCTCCTGCATGAGTGCTTAAGGCATACTTTGCCTCAAACTAAATAAAAAAGAAAACCTAAGAAATAATCCCGGACTTCAGGAAATAAAAACAAGAAAACACACTACACTGAGCTGTGCATCGGCTGGGAAAAGATTGAGAGGGTCTCCAGCTTCATACTCCTATGAGTCCTCGTATCTGAGGAGCCCACCTGCAGCCTAAACAGCTCATGCAAGAAGACTCAGAAGTATTTCTAACATCAGAGGATGCTGAAACACAACTTACTCCCACAAAAGCTGCTCTGTAATTTCCACAGCTGCTCCGCAGAGAGCATCTTAACTTATGACTGCACAGTTTGCTGCTCCGGTTGCACTACAGCGGAAAGGAAAGACTTACAGCAGGTGGTAAAAACAGCCTCTAGTGCTGTCCTCTCTCCACTATAACACCTGAGTCTGAGTGACACCCACTTGAACTGTCCTCAGAAGCTACATCTTTAAGGACCCCTCACATCCTGCACCCTCCCCTTTTTCACCACCATCAGGGCAGACCGAGAACCTTCTGAGCCAGAACAAACAGACTGTTCCCAAAGAGCCATGAACTCTCAATACCCACCCGACCAAGAGATGCTATACATCTCAAGTGGGTTTTAATTCTAACACAGATTACTTTTATTCCTTTTGAATCATTTAATATTGATTATTCATGTACCGTAAGTTGTTAAAATGTGCCAAGCTGAGTTATTTAATATGCAAATACATTTTCTATTATTGCAGAATCAAGTGACGAGTCTAAAATGGGATTTTTCTATTTGGGGAAATAATTTGCAGCCTCAGAAATTTCAATGAGACAGTTATCTGGACATCTTTTCATACATTCATCCATTTCATAGCACTTATCCAGGGTCAGGTCATAGAGGTAGATGATCCAGAAGTGATCTTCTCTGTGACACTAACAGCCCCTCCGGGATTATATACCAATGTATTTCCAGACCCCTCTGATACATTCTGAGTCTCCTCAAAGAGGGACATGCCCAAGAAATTCTTTAGAGGATGGTAATCAGGAAGTATTTTAATCAAATATCTGCAGCACCCCCACTTGACTATAGCCAAGTTCATGCTTCTGCGTTTGCGTCGGAGACATTATTCGTCTTTGCGAGGACTCTCCAACAGGCTTGCAAGAATTGACAGAGTGGAGGCCATTTTTCTAAACATCCGTCGAACGAGACAGAGAACGCAAGCTTGTGATTGGTCAGGACACTGCTTTCATCAACAGCACCACCAGTGTGCTCTCAAAAATACGAAGAGAGCTAAAGACTTCTAGCAGCAGACATGGAGAAGCTGTAAAATATGAATGTTTATTCACCCATGACTGGAGGAGTAAAATGATCCTCATCAAGCATTTTATCCGTGGTCGACAATTACGGGAATCATGGGTTTAGAGGTGACGAAGAGGTGTAGGAGAATGAGGGACACATTTGTCCATGTTAAAAAGTATCTGAAATACACGAAACACAATATAAACACAGTAGTAAATGTACTATCTTACTACTGCATGACAGGATACCCCAGAACAGCACAATGCACCCCGTTGTCCTGGTAGGGAATTGCTTTGCAACACTTCCCAAGTGACGAAGTCAGAGAGCAAACATCTCTGTCAGTGCGTGTGTGTCTCTTCCATGTGGAGCTGATGCAGAAGCATACACTAAGCTTTAGATGGAATCACCATCCAGTTTCCACTAACCTTAAGTTAGGGTTGGAACATACACAGAATGGAAAATTGAGAATTTTGCCATTTTGCTCAGCTCCATCCTCCCCACAATAAGCCAAGTGAAGGCCCTCATTGATAGACTGTTCATCTTTCACCATCACTCTCAAATAAAACACTGAGATACTCAAACTCCTTCAGCTGAGGCAGACTCACTCTCAAACCAGAGGGAGCATTCCACTAGTTTACTAGCCGAAAACCAGATTTCACAATCTGCACTAGTGCTGCCAGGTTTCACCTAACATAGCCTACTGTCATCCACTGAAACAATAACAAGAGCTTGTATGCAGTGTGTTTTATTTCTAAAGGAGTGGAGTGTATTCCCAAATATCCTCATATTCCTCATCACATAATTCCTCATCAGTGCAACAAAACACTCAAAGTTATTAATCAGCACATATTTGGCAAACTCAAGTTTTACCCTATTCTACCAAGTTAAACACTTCTTGCAAGCTAGTTTCACTTTCTTATCTGCACTTATTTACATTTATCACAGCCCAACAGCTTTTATCCTGTCTTTAGTTTTCTGACTGTTATGAGCTTCAGAACTGTTAGTGGTTATTATTATGATCAGTGAATATTGTAATTTTTGAGAAAAGATGCTGTGAAAGGTGCTCCAACGATGCACTTAAATTTTATGCTGCATGGTTTGCTTTGAATTAATTTTTTTTTTTCTGATGATGAGAAGTTACAGAAAGGGAAGGTGTAAGTGGCTCAGATAATATTCTTCTAAAAACCTTAAAAAAGTACATTAAGTCAAGTATTTTTTCTTTATTCTCTAAAGGGCCTGCATTTGTATAGCGCCTTCTTAGCGCTGACCACCACCAGCAGGCACGAATGGTTGGGTGTCTTGCCCAAGGACACAGCAGCAGCATTTTCAGGCTGGATCTGGGATCAAACCTACAGACAACTTCTACTTCTTTTGTACTGTATCTTTTGTTGCCAATGTTTTTCCAGTGTTTCTCAATTTTACTACTCCTTTACTCACTCCTCATCCTTAAACTCACACTTCTTTTCTCTGTCTGGGGACATTTTTAAGGTTTGATGAGTTGTCAGGTGGTTCAAAATGCCCTATGACTGTGACCCCAAGGTTGCATTTTGTTCAAACTACTGCTGTTGTTGTTGGTGACTGTTGATTAGTTAATACCCCTGCTCGTGAAGCTGATGTTTTCTATGAGCGTCATAAATCAATCAGTCAATCAATCAAAGCTTTATTTATAAAGCGCCTTCCGCAACCCCGTCAGGAAGCCCAAGGCGCTGAACATGGTGTGTCAACACGTGTTGTGCTTCCTTCTCAAACTCTATGGGTAACAGTTCCACGTAGTACTATGGTCCATGTAGGTGAGGTCTCTCTATATTACTTGGATCCTGGTGAGCATAAGTCTAAAGTAGAGTTTTCTCCTTTTTATGATAACATCTCCTTTGCTCTTTCTCCAGCTACAGTGGATCATGTTACATTCAATGGTCCAACCATGGTTCGGGTTGGTGTGGTGAACAGGGTGCTGCGTGAGTTGTCGGCAGATCTCGGTCTCAGGTTTCAACCACTGTCTTACTCCTGGTCCTCCACTGATTCTGTTGTGCATGCCTAAACCTCTGCCTGTTGTGGGGTTTGTCATTGTTCCTGTTCCGTCACTTCTCCGCACGGTTGACCTCTTTAAGGGACTCGGTCCGCAGCGCCGGGGGCCGCCTATCTCGGGCCGTTGCACCGCCTGTGCCGGCCGGTCCTGTTCCTCCACTTGCACCTCCTGCGCCTTCAGTTAGAACTTCGAAAGTGGAGTTATTTCTATTGCCCAGACTCGTCGGTTCCATTGCTCCCTATTTCGAGTTACACAAGTTTGTCTATGTTTGTGTGTGTGCATGATTGTCTTTCCTGTTTATACATGATGTGCAGACTTGGGTGATTTGAGATGGTCATGCTGTGGGTTCCTGAAGTCAGGTATCAGTAAGTTAACAGTAAAAAGGTTTATTCCACATATTGCTGTTATCCAAATTTGTTTTATTTTCACTAATCTTAATTCCTTATGAGTACATTCACATATAGGTGGATTACTAACTCCACTTATTTACATTTTTAGTGTTCTTTGACACTCATATATCTACTTTTCTATTGTTACTTACAGTTGATTAAGTTTTGAAACTTTATGATTAACTTTGTTAAAGTTAAAGTCCCATTAGTTGTCACACACACTGATGTGTGTGTGAAATTTGCTCTCCGCATATGACCCATCCCCTGGTGAGCTGCAGACACAGTTGAGCTCGGGAACCATAATACCATAATACCATAATATGTTAATATACCAGTAAAGGGTTACAACCATTTTTGCCCTCATTTTGATAAAAGTTTTTGCTTAGTAGAGGGATTCTATTTCTCCCATACATATAGTATAGGGTTTTGTTAATTTGGTTTCTTTTACACCACTTTTTCCAGTACATGTAGTGTAATGCATTCATTTCTTCACTTGAACTCTGTTCACATAATTTGCTTCACATAGTACATCCAGGTACACATATTGAGAGGTTTCTATTTCTTATTGATTTGCATCAGACGCCATCTTGTTGTGTCTACATTGAAGTGCCCTGTGTTGTGCTTTCTCTCCTCTGCTGAGTTTCGTCGATGATCCTCGATTCCTGGCTTGGCCTATGATTCGTCTTCGGATTCTACTGCTGCTTGGTGTTCTGGCTCGATGGACCTGGACGTCTATGGGTTCCAGTTTTGGCTGCTGGGATACTTCGCTCGCTGGGATCTGACCTGTTGCTGCTCGTTTTCCTGCTACTTTGGATTACAGTAAGTGCAATTACAAAGATCAAAATACTGTTTGGAATTATTCTACCCGTGGATATACAAAGTGCTACTACTTCTGCTTCAAATTATTCCCTCCACGTGGATGTATTAATGATCTGCTGACTGCTGAATTGTGTGCTTTCAAAGGAAATTACCCTCTGCCTGGGAGATTAAACTCTGCCTGGGATATTATACATTGATCTCTCGATTAGGTCCTTCAGGACTTTAGTTGTTCAACGCCAGGTGGTCTCTGATCAGACCACCGTACCCTTGAAAAGGGGGGTCTGTAGCGTCATGAAGGGAAGTTTTCTCCCCTCTCCTCATGAAGAATCAACAACCTTGAGATATTGCTCAAGGCCTTTTGATGCCTCTGCATCTAAACTGTTTTAACTAGCTATTTGCTTCCCCCTACAGCTCAAGAGAAAAAAGAAGACCAAGTACTCTCTTCTATTAAATAATGATCAAATACCTGTGTTAGTCCTAATAATCATGTAAAGCTCAATGTTAAATCAATGTGTGAAATGAGAATATTAATTACTTGATATTATAATCCTATGATAGTATTTGAATAAGTAATATAACATTTAAACTACACACTGGACTGATCACATGTAATGCTAAATCACATGACATATTCCTTTGTCTCTCCAATCAGAGCTTTCCTTTCTGACACGTGGCGTGATCTGTGCGGTGTTTATATTTGTGTCCAATTCTGGTTCAACAATAAATCAAAACATCTGAATTATAAAACTAACTCCCACGTCACCCTTAACTCAGTTCAAACGTTCTAGAGTTGCGAGCCGGCCACTCGTAACTTTTTAACCACAATGAACCTAACGACAAGCTGGAAAATAAACCTGTTGCAAGCTCCACCTGCTGCAATGCTCCTTCAGAGTAAAAGCTGAACTCACTGACCCTTCAGGGTCCCACTGACGCTGTCAACCGACTGCCGCTTACCTGAAGGCATTCCAAGACTAGTCTGTCGTGCCGTATGCTGTTTCACCAGCTTTGGTACCAAAGGGGGTCTGAGAACCTGGCAGTCTGGATCTGCAATGGAGGTCTCCTCAAGGGTATGTAGCTCGGCAAGATAGCATCTGAATGTGGTTTTTGAAACTCCGACTATAGTTTAGAGCAAAACATTCGCTCCCACAGAGAATTAAGGCTTCTCTGGAAACAATAGTTCTGATAACAACATTCAACATTTACACCATCCATTTTGTCTCATTCACAACTAGATCCATTCATCACACAGTGTTTAAAGTTAGAGTTAGCCTTGTTTTAAATTGTTTAGAAATAAATCTTCTTAAACGTTAAAATGTGTCTCTCTCTTTTGACTCTGGGTTATTACGAAGTGTTACCTAATCCCTGCAATAAAAAGTTCCGATCTTCTGGTTAAAGGTAGTATTCAAAGATACATCAAATTGATTCCATATTTTCTATGGACTCTCACCTTTGATGGTTTCCTACGTAAGATGTAACTATTGATCCACCACACAAAGTATCTCTCCGATTCCCACAGTGATGTTCTGCATTGTCTTTTAGCTGGCATGTTCAAATCAATAAATCACATCCAGGTTGGGTGTGGGAAGGGAGTTGCTATGGGCAGTGTGTTTGCTCACTTGCATGTGATTGGACAGAGATCCAGAAGGGCTTCAGACTTCTCTGTGTGTCTGACAGACTCGTAGGTTTCTCAGGCAGATCCTGACTTTGTTTCTGCAGAAAGTTTAAGTTTTCTTCATGTTCTGGAAAATACAGATGAAAATGATTCACTAACAAAAACAGAGAGTAAAAATAATATATATCATAAGTAGCCTCTGGTGCATTGCTGCAGAAGAGTAGTGTGTCTGTATGTATATTTTCTTGGACGTGTGCACTTGAGTGTGTGTGTGTGTGTGTGTGTGTGTGT
Source organism: Nothobranchius furzeri (assembly GCF_043380555.1). NCBI lineage: Eukaryota > Metazoa > Chordata > Actinopteri > Cyprinodontiformes > Nothobranchiidae > Nothobranchius > Nothobranchius furzeri. The sequence goes on along the minus strand of NC_091743.1, from coordinate 54,979,668 downwards.
GTGTGTGTGTTTGTGTGTGTGTGTGTGTGTGTGTGTGTGTGTTTGACAAGGCCACAGACATTACTATTCTCATCATGTAAGCAGCTTTTCCACTCACACTATTATCTTTGTAGAAAAAACAAAATGACCAGCACAATCCGTTTCCACAATGGCCTCGGCGAGGTGCAGAGGATAATCATATAATTTGCAGATTTAATTGGAAATATAAATTCCAGCGCGCAAACCATTACATGCAGCTTTGATATACACCTTCCCGACTGATGCATGATGACACCTTGCAAATGTGGAGGGTCACCCGAGTCACTTTTAAATATCACAGCACCCCGAGAAACCTGATTGGAGCTTCAACAACACATTTAAATAGCTGTCCTTGCATATTGATGACCACAATTACCTTCTCAACTGTCTCTGTCTGCTGCAGATTAGATTGGGTGTTTTTCTTTTTTTTTTTTTTTTTTTTTCCTCCTGTGGTCATTTTCTCTGTTTGACAGAACACGGCACAGCTAATGTTGTTGTCACTTGCTTTGTTTTGGTTGTTGCATTAGATTTGACTAATATGATGTGTGTGCAGCATTCCAACACTTCAGTATTGTTTTATATGGCATATAAGATAGAGCTATTATAGCATTATTATATTTCACTGTGCATTGTCCACCTTAAAAAGGCTGCAGACTCTGTGTGCACTGCCATATAGTATTGCAGCAGAGTATAATGCTTTATCAATAAACCACTGGACCGTGTGCTGTTTTCATAATGGAGTCGTGAAAGCCCGCTCTGGTTCCTAATTACCACAGCAAACAGGACTTGGCAGCAATTCAGAGAAAAGAAAGGAATAGGAATTAGAGAAGGAAAAGGACACAGGAAGAAAGACTAGAAAAGAAGACTGTTTGCTGGTTCAACCCCAACTCAAAGCTAATTATATCTGCTGAAGCAGAGGTAAGGTCTGGTAATACCCAGTAGACCAAAGAGTTTGGACCAAGATCCCTATCGATGCCTCAAGTCTACAAGTCCAATAAGATAAGTACAGTTGACTTCTGCCCTCTAAACTTTCCTCAAATCATAATGACAACTTTCTTATTCACTGAGGCAATAAGGAATTTACACATCCATATTATGACCATCAACCGAGGATTCACACCATAACGTGCCTCAAATTTAACCAAACTCACATTACAGATTAACAAATAGTTTATTATCACATGGTCTAAAGAAAGAAAAAGTTGTAACAGTTCTATGGCCGATACCCATCAGACACATCATACCCACCAGAACAGTGAGATGCTTTGCTAATAACAAACCCTGGATCACCAGTGAACTGAAGAATCTGCTAAATGAGAAAAAAGAGCTTTCAAGGAGGGAGACAGGGAATTACTGAGGAGTATACAGAAGCAACTGAAGATCAAGATCAGAGACAGCAAGGAGGCATACAGGAAGAAGCTGGAGAGCAAACTACAGAGGAACAATATCAGAGTTGTCTGGTCAGGGATGAAGAAGATCACAGGCTTCAAGCAGAGGAAGGATTGCACAGATGGCAGCCTGGACACAGCCAATGAACTGAACAAGTTCTTCAATAGGTTCAGTTCAGGAACAAACCCAGCATCCTCCTCGCCTGTCCCCAGCCAATTAGACATCCCATCCTCCTCTGATCCAACATTTTCCTGTCACACGCCAGCTCTTTTGTCCTCTAACACAGTCGTGGACTCTTCTGGTTCTATTAATCTGTTGCTGCCCCTTTTACATCCCCCTCCCACCTATCTGTCTCTAGAAGTCAGGTGAAGAGGCAGCTGGAGAGACTGAACAGGAACAAGGCTGCAGGTCCAGATGGTGTCAGCCCCAGAGTACTGAAGGCCTGTGCAGAGCAGCTCTGTGGGATTCTGCAGCACCTCTTCAACCTCAGCCTGGCCCAGGAGAAGGTTCCAGTCCTGTGGAAGACATCCTGCCTTGTTCCAGTTCCAAAGAAAACTCGTCCATCAGTCAATGATGACTACAGACCGGTTGCCCTGACATCCCACATCATGAAGGTCCTGGAGAGACTCCTGTTGGTCCACCTGAATAAGCAAACTAGGACATTTCAGGACCTGCTGCAGTTTGCTTATCGCCATGGAGTTGGAGTTGAAGATGCCATCATCCAGCTGCTTCAACCAATCCACTGTCATCTGGACAAAGCCGGGAGCACTGTCAGGGTCATGTTCTTTGATTTCTCCAGTGCATTTAACACAATCCAGCCTGATGTACTTTGCCAGAAACTCCAGAATACACAGGTGGGGCCTCAACTATCGCCTGCATTAAAGACTACCTGACAAACAGACCACAGTTTGTGAGGCTGAAGAACTGCACATCAAACCAGGCGATCAGTAACATTGGAGCACCACAGGGGACTGTACTCTCACCATTTCTTTTCACCCTGTACACCTCAGACTTCCAGTACAAATCAGAGACCTGTCATCTACAGAAATACTCAGATGACTCTCCAGTTGTCGGGTGTATCAGAGGTGGACAGGAAGCTGAGTACAGAGAGCTGGTGGAGCGCTTTGTGGCATGGTGTGGAAACAATCATCTGACCTTGAACGTGAACAAAACAAAGGAGATGATTTTAGATTTCAGAAGAAACAGGGTGGAGTCAAACACTGTGTGGAGTCAAACACTGTTTCCATCGTGGGAGAAGAAGTGGAGGTGGTTGAGGAATACAAATACCTTGGAGTTCACCTGGACAACAGACTGGACTGGAGAAAGAACAGTGAAGCAGTTTACAAGAAGGGACACAGCAGACTGCACTTCTTGAGGACGCTTAGGTCCTTCAGTGTCTGTAGCAAGATGCTGCACATCTTCTACAAGTCTGTTGTTGAGAGTGTAATCTCTTCAGCCATCGTCTGTTGGGAGTAGCATCAGAAGCAGGGACCTGAAAAGGCTCAACAGCCTAATAAAAAAGGCTGGTTCTGTTCTGGGGACGACTGTGGAACCACTGGAGGAGATAATGCAAAGAAGGATTCTCCAGAGAATCAAGAAAATTATGGACAACCCTGAGCATTCTCTTCACAAGACTGTCCGACGACGAAAGAGTGTCTTCAGTCAGAGGCTTCTTCAGTTTCGCTGCAACACTGACCGCTACTGGAGATCCTTCCTGCCAACAGCCATTGTAATATACAACAACTCTTTGATGACTTGATTATTCTTTTTATTCTGAGCTACTACAGCAATCAATTTCCCTCTGGGATTAATAAAGTATTTTTGAATTGAATTGAATTGATACAAAACACTTTAAGTTTTTTTGTAAATATATATATATATATATATATATATATTTATATATTCCATCACACAAAGCAAGCAGCTTCACTGACATTTTAAGTGGCTTCCAGAAAGAGCCGTTTCAGGGCCAAGCTGGAGTTGGCCATGCCCACCTGTGCCTCACTCAGGTTTCTATTGACCTTTTCTATTCTATAGAGCTCCGGGAGTTGACGTCACTTCTCCAGTTCAAATCGAAACGGCGCCATATTGGCATGCAGAAGCCGGCAGCTGGACTATTTGTTATTGTCAGAAAACTCAATCAAACGGGAAATATGGTAGATTCCTGTTGTGCCCCAGGATGCAGAACAGACGCGGACGACATAAGGAATGAGCCATCTACAGGATTCCCCAAGATCCGGAGCGCCGCAAACGTTGGATCATTGTAATAAAACGTGCTAGTGACCGGGCTAAAATGAAACTGTGGGATCCCGAGAGTAAAGGTTTTCACTTATGCAGCGACCGCTTCATATCAGGTACTTAAACCAACGTTTCCTCAACTGTGTATGGTATTTATTTTAAATGCTTTTATTACCATTCTTAGTGGGCTTCCTAAACTTATTTTGGCGTGGCTTTTTCTGTCTTATTACTCATAGCAGCAAGTAAACATCACGTAAAACGGTGCCTCGGGAGTTCTGCGTGCTGCCGTTTACGTGTTTTAGGATCACAGCAATTAACCGGCTAAGCTGTATTTAATTTTTAAGCAATGGTTGATCAATTGTCAGATCACACATAAAAAGCACTTTGGATTGCTATTATCTGTCTCACCGAGACTACTTACGTGTAAATCTGTTATTTGTCCGTCCATCCATCCATTTTCATCCGCGTATCCAGAGTTGGGTTGCGGGGGCAGTAGCGTGACTTCCCTCTCCCCAGCCGCCGGAGCCAGCTCCTCCGGTAAATCCCAAGGGGTTCCCCGGTCAGGTCCGGTGTTGTGCCGGTAAGAAGCCCGCTCCGACAGCTTCTGGCGTCGGAGCGGGCAGTAGAGTCGAGATTCCCAGACCTTCTCCCCAGCTCCTCCGGCCGGGGGAATCCCAAGGGGTTCCCCCGGCCAGGTCCGGTGTTGTGCCGGTAAGAAGTCTGCTCCGACAGCTTCTGGCGTTTTTAAAAAGTATCCCAGGGGCACGGTAAGGGTCGGAGATGTTTAGTCTATTTAACTTCTGACTATATAAAACGATTTCTTCTGTTTTAAAGTGTGAAGTAAACTCCGACGAAGTAAAATCCAAGCGGATCCCGTTCATGTTCATGGTTACATCCGTGTTTGTTTACCTTTTTTGCATGCCAAAATGGCGTCCACTAACTGAGAGTCACGTGGGGTCCGGAGCTCTATTGGGACGCACCAACAGAAGTGAAGCCGCTGTCCGTAGGTGCCACCGATCCCTCTGATCACCACCAGCAGGCAAAGAGGGGGAAGTGTTCTGCCCAAGGGCACAATGATTCCAACAAACTGAGCAGGACTCAATCCTGAAACTCCAGGTAACAAGACTTGCACTTTTCATCAACATCTAACATTTCATCAAGTTTGCTGATCATTATCAAATAAAAAAACTGAACAATTTGATGTGATAAAATGGTTACATTATTAATGAAGAAATGTTTTTTGGGGTATTTATGCCCAAAGCAGCACTATTCCACTCTTTTGGGTATTGTGTTGTATTCCAGATGAGTGAATTGACTGACAGACACTGGAGAGTAGCAACAGGTCCACGAGATATTTGTCATTTATTTGAAACATCTGTACCTCATTAACTGCCACCTCTAGCTTTCAGCAACATTTCCCAACAAACATATGCAATTTTGCTACAGACATCCTAAAACTATCTTAATACTCATTGTTCTCCCTTTTTTTAAGTTTTTACCTAAAGCTGTGGTCTTTTTGAGCAACAGAGAAAGTAATGTGGACACATGTGTCCATATTGTATCAAGCCTGACAGCAGAGTGGGACAGGTCTTAACCCAAGGCCAGCGGCCAGCTCTAATGAGTATTGACAACAGCCTGAGCATCTTTAACCTTCATCCTAATTCACTCTTAGAAAGAAAAAATCTCTGCCTTAAGCCAACAACAAAAAATGAAAGTGAAGTGAAGTTTTGATAGGAAAAAATATATAAATAAATAAAACTTTACTTATTTTTGCCCAGTTGGATAGAAAATTCAGCCTTCGTTGGAATCTTTTCCCTCATATTGATCAATTTTCCTATCAAATTTTCAGAAAGTCCTGCAGTAACTTTTTATTTGTTTTCTTAAATTACTCTACTCTTGGAGACCAGCGACTGTTGCTCTAAGTTAATATGGTGTCTGTGTTAAAAGCTTATTGATCCAAAAGCCACTAACAACATAACAGAATAAAGGTTTTCCTCTGGTTTCAACAAGAGTAAACTCCCGATCTTTAGAAAATTATTGTTCAATTCTTTTTACAGACATTTTGAACAGGAAGTAGAGTAACTCAGAAGAACACTTAGTGTAAATATTTAGAAAAGGAGACAGCGGGGGGCAGGTGACGGGCAGAAACTGCCCAGCAGCCATCCGACAACAAACATCTGAGGAGCTCTTTTCCAAACAGATGAGATCAGACTTCATCCTCCTCCATTACAGAGGGAGGTGGGAGCTTTTGACAGCCATAATTAACGTCTCGTCAAACTATTGCCTTTATATTTTATTAGTCTTCGAGTGTGTTCAGTCCATCGTTTTGCGCCAAACTTTATTGAAATGGACACATTAATGTAACCCCCTTTTATCTTGATGATTTCCACCAAACACATGATTGAATGTCTGAAAAAGAGGCCTGCTTTTACGCAGTTATAATGTTAGAGTTTGTTATGGCATGACACATGGTGCTCATAATGGAGCTCATTATTTTTCACGTGTTTAAAGGCACGTAAAATAGGACATCATGAGAATCAAAAAGCTTTTTGGAATGGCATAGTAAAGGGTGCAATATGTAAGAATGACATCTTGTGGTCAAATGCTGTTACTGCAGGATATTTTTCTAGTAAAAGTATGTAAAAGTCAAAGTTCCTCCCACTGCAGTTCCAGTGAGTTTCATAGCTATTCCCAGTTCCGGATCAGCACCATAAACTCTAGATGACGAACGACAACGAGTTATACACAGTAAGTAGATACTGGGCTGCCAATTTTTGAAGTTTTCCATGTGTGAGAGCAGAGGAAGGATGGGTGGCGGGAGGAGGACTTGAGTCACCTCCCTCCGTTGTCTGTGTCTGTTAGCTCAGTGAGTCCGTCGGCAGCCTGACGGAGTCACTGATTGTAAACAGTAACAACATCCCTCTTTTGTTTTTTTAAGGAAAAACTGAAAACCTCCAGCTGTCTGAGAGTGAAATCTGTTTCTATGTAACCTTCCCTCAACATGATTGAGACATTACATCATTTCCTGATCATTTCATCGTAGAAATCTTACAAAATGCTCTTCATGATTTGATGCATTTGTCCAAAGGCACCAGTTGGGTTCTGACTGTATTCCTTATAATGCTAAATAACAATTTTGAGTACCTGCCTACTGTAGTGACCATTATACATCAAAGGGTTCATTCCCACCACGTTGTATTTGAAAAACAGCCAAGAGGATTGTTGTTGTGGGTGGAAACTTGTTTTTGCGCTGAAGGGACAATAAACACAAATGTTTCAAGAGCAAACGCTTTGGCTTGACTTGTTTTGTCAGTATTCAACATTTCTTCCTGCCTCTGACACTTCCAGCCCTTTCATCAAATCTGAACAGGCTGTCTCATAGAAAGGATGTAATGTGTTTTTCATGCTAAAAACTACCACACACGTTATTCAAAACAACATCACAACTGCTAACTTCACTTGTCTGCAGCTCTCAACGTGAAAAGGCTTTAAGTTGCATAAAACCAATAAGATATGATGGGGTCTATCTGTCTCTCCATCTCTAAGCCCATCTGTTTCCTATGTTTCTTTTTCCTGATGAGATTATTCTAAAATAAAGTGATGAGATTACGACTCTTTCCTCAGGAGATAACTTTTGGGGCGACGGTGGTACAGGAGTTAAGTGCTCGCCCCGCAATCGGAAGGTTGCAGGTTCGAGCCCCGCTCAGTCTGTCGCTGTTGTTGTGTCCTTGGGCAAGACACTTAACCCACGTTGCCTGCTGGTGGTGGTCAGAGGGACCGGTGGCGCCAGTGCTCGGCAGCCTCGCTTCTGTCAGTGCGCCCCAGGGCAGCTGTGGCTACATTGTAGCTCATCACCACCAGTGTGTGAATGTGTGTGTGAACGGGTGAATGACTGATTGTGTTGTAAAGCGCCTTGGGGGTTCCAGGACTCTAGAAGGCGCTATATCAATACAGACCATTTACCATTTACCATATTATTGTGGAAGTTTTAATTATATGGTGTTTTTGAGGTTTACAAGATGATTGGATGCCAGTTTTATTTTCTGTGGTTTCAATCTACCTGTTGATTAACATAACATCTATAATAGTGTGTTAGGTTGTCGTAAAGCTCATTCTACTGAAACAGCTCTTCTTAGGGTCTCTAATGACCTTCTGACTCACAGTGATGCAGGGGACTGTTCTGTTCTGGTCCTGCTGGACCTGACTGCAGCCTTTGACACTGTTGACCATCACCTGCTACGGAGAGGCTGAGAGACTGGGCCTATCAGAAACTGCTCTGAAGTGGTTTTCCTCTTATTTGTCTGAACATTCCTTCTCTGTGGTCGTTTCCAAGTTTTGGTTCTCCTCCATCTCCCTCACCCATGGTGTCCCACAAGGTTCTGTGCTGGGGCCTCTACTGTTCTTGCTCTATCTGCTTCCTCTTCAGCACATCTTGAGCTATTTTAAAGGAATCTCCTACCATCTTTATGCAAATGGCATCCAACTGTACATCTCATTCAAGACCCATGAGATGTCTAAGCTGCAGCTGTTACACACCTGCTTAGACTCTATTAAAACCTGGATGGCTGGGAGCTTTCTACAGCTGAATGAAGATGAGACTGAGATCCTCATCTGTTCCCCAGACAAGCTGGTTCCCAAAGTCAAAGACTATTGGTCAGCTTGCTTCTCACACCAAGCCCTTTGCCAGAAATCTTGGTGTGACCTTTAACCCAGCTCTCACCCTGGATTCTCATGTCAGTTCTCATTTGCTCTTCCTTCTTCCATCTCAGGAACATTGCTAAGCTGAGTCCCATTCTGTCCCGCTCTGACTTCTTGTGAAACACCTCATGACTTTTATCTTGAGAGGCGCTACATTTTTCTTCTTCTGTTGACTATTGCAAAACACAAAAACGTTCACACAAGCAGAGAGTTAAAGGTGTATTCTCCGCTCAGTCTGCCACAGTCATGTTCTTGGGCAAGACACTTCCTCCTTGCCTGCTGGTGGTGGTCTGAGGGACTGGCGGCGCTAGTGTTTGGCAGCATCACTTTCGTCAGTGCGCCTCAGGGCAGCTGTGGCTACATTGCAGCTCAACACCGCCAGCATGTGTGTGTTTACACACATGCTGCACACGAGGAAAAATGCCACATTTGTTCTCATGAAAGGTGGTGAGACTTACAACTTATGCTTCAGCCAGCCACTTGGGATGCTTGTCTTCAGCTTCAACTTCCACTTTGTGCTCCTGTATCTAATATTAGCTGAAGGTTTTAGCACCTAGAATTAACACAAGCTTTTTTGAATGAAACTAAAAGATTTAATGTTTGTGTTGGGAGTAAAAAAGTATTGCAATTTTCCTTTTTTCTCACCAGGACTACAAGGACATGTCTCATTTCCTCTTCAGTCATTTTTGCCCATGTTCTTTGATCATAGTATTGTGTTACATTAAAATGAAAATGTCAGTGCAAAGAGAAACTTGCAGAAAAGAAATAAATTCTCTCTGCTGCTAATTCGCTATTAATGAAATATTACACCAGTGTGATAAACGTGCAGTGGGCTTGATGATTATAATTACTCGGGACTCTAGGCTTGTAGGTCATGTAGCTGTGCTGTTCATTTCCTCTCAGAGATTTGAACGTGGTTTTAAGAAACAGTGAGCAAATAACTTTATGGTCCTGTTATTTTGTTTTCCAGAGTTGAATATCTAACAGCTGTTTGATCAGAGAGTTTTTTATTAATCATGTGTACTTTATGGAGCAGAGATTGTATGTTTTGTTTCTCCATGAGGGAGTGATGGAGGATGACAGCTTCCTGTTTTTAATTGCCATGGTTTCTGTTGCCTGGCTGCCTGTGGGCCACAGGAAGGGTGCAGACACAACTATTCTCTAATGAGTATTAATCTAATCACTGTCTGATATAAACAAGGCTTCCGTAATGACTTCAGACCCCCGCTGCCTTCACTTCCCAACTCTGGCATTTAGGCTGAGGCAGTTTGCATTAAAGAAAAAAAGGCCTAGACAAATTGAAGGACATTCTTGAGGCAAACATGGTGGGAGGGGGGATAACAATCACCTCTCTTAGTTCTTCTGCAGGTTTTACTCTTGAATTAAAACCTTGTTTGTTATCTAAATGATTGTCATTGTCTTTGGTAACTGAATGAGATTGCCATCTTGCTTTCCAAATTTAGTGACTATTGAAGAAAAATGGTTCCTTTCTGGAAGTTTGTGTGTCCAAATGACGTTACTCCACAAACAGCTGAAGGAAAAATGTTACGTGAAAGGAAATCGGCATTGAGCCAGAGATTCATTTTTCTGTTGGAGTCATACAAACTTGCAAGGACTTTCTACCACTAGTGGGGGAAAATAGCTTCTTGTGTGCTCACCTTACCAAAGAAAACAGTGAAAAGCTTGTCTGTCTTGTTTACCTCACTAGATTGAGAGGGTTACCTCCAAGGGCAGGGGGACATGAATAATGCCTTCCACCTGCACCTGTTTCCTCTGGATGCCGTGGCTTTAATTACCTCAATTAGCATTTGGGAGATTGTTTGTAAGGATCTTTATCTACAGTGATGGAGCATACGCTCAGAGGGGATGCTAGCTCATTGGAAAACACAGACAAATTGTCTTCCACTATAACCTTCTGCAGTAGATGTGTCTCCAAGCGCACTTCGAATGAGTTCTGTGCTTTGCTGGGAGAGAGCGATAATGCGTTGACGCGCGATCAAATAAGACGCCACGCTGCTATATGTTTGTGTGTCATGTGGAAGATGACGGCATTATGAGGAACTTAGGGGGAAGCTGTAATCTTTGATCTGCAGAACAACAGAGTGGCATCGTTTGTAGATACAAGGTGACACGACTGTCGGCTCCCCTTCTCCTTGTTGTGGAAGTCTATTAAAAGTCTTTGTAGGAAACCGTGCAGGTTTCAGCCCTCTTCTTCTTCTTCTTCCTTTTAAACCAGCCACTCTACAGTGTACCACACCATGATTTTGTTCCCGCTTTACCCAGTGATCTGTAACATGTGATTTGTCCCCTTTCATTTCCATAATGGCTTCTTGAGCTCAGTCATAGAAACGTATGGAGACCCCTCTCCACTGTATAGGATTTGTCCTGCACTAATGGAGCCGAGATTGGATTCTGGCAGTTATGTGTGCCGAGATGATTCCTCCTTTTTAGTGCCGTTCTCCTATACCTCATACATAATACATGGCTTTAAAGCAGTATTGCTTTGCAGAAGAACTCATTTATTAACATTGAAGTCTCAGAGGGATCAGAAAGCTTAGCATCAAGGTTTGCTTGAGCACTGCTCTCATTATCACCGGTAAAGCCCAAGGGATCCCCATCAACAGGTGAGTCTAAATAATTATCTGCATTTTACCATGGGATCTGTTTTAAATTACATTTCTGTCTCTTGCAAATGGGGGAAAAAATCTATGTGAAATATTCTAAAGATAAGTTTCTCTGTGAAGGAGTATTACAAATCTGACTGATGTTTAAAGTTTATGGAGGACAGCCATTTTCCCCATAGATATTTAGTAAAATTAATAACAATTAAAGTTTGCATGTGGATTTTAAACACTTAAATATGTCCTATGGGTGCCTGTTATAATTACAATATTGAAGATTATGCTTCACTATTATTTGAGGCCCTTGAGTGTCTTTTCAAGCTGGTAATTCTGTAAAATCAGTTTTTTGGGGGATCCGGTGTTAACCTTTTTTCAATATTTTTCCTTTTTTCTTGGGATAAAATGTTTTTTTTCCAATGTTTTATTATTATCATTCTAATTGGGGATACACCATTATGAAATTTTGGGTCGATACAATATATTATATATATATATATATATATATATACGTATACACACACACACACACACACTGACATTTATTCTTCTGATATCAGCAAATTTTGTATTAACTGAAAATTATGCAAACTGAATTTTTGAATGTCTTGCTACATTTCTTTAAAGTGCAAATTAGATTATATATACATATAGATAGATAGATAGATAGATAGATAGATAGATAGATAGATAGATAGATAGATAGATAGATAGATGGATAGATGGATAGATAGATAGATAGATAGATAGATAGATAGATAGATAGATAGATAGATAGATAGATAGATAGATAGATAGATAGATAGATAGATAGATAGATAGATAGATAGATGATAGATAGATAGATAGATAGATAGATAGATAGATAGATAGATAGATAGATAGATAGATAGATAGATAGATAGATAGATAGATAGATAGATAGATAGATAGATAGATAGATAGATATAGATAGATAGATAGATAGATAGATAGATAGATAGATAGATAGATAGATAGATAGATAGATAGATAGATAGATAGATAGATAGATAGATAGATAGATAGATAGATAGATAGATGGTTGAGGGTAGGAATGTAGATAAACTGGTAAATGGAGAGCTCGGTACAACGCCCGCATCACTGCAATAGCAGCACCAATCCACCTGACGAAATCACGCTCCATCTTTCCCTCACTCGTGAACAAGACCCCGAAATACTTAAACTCCTCCACTTGGGGCAGGACCTTGTCCCTGACCCGGAGAAGGCATTCTGTCCTTTTTCGACTCAAGATTTATATAAATTTATGTGCGTGTGTGTGTGTGCGTGCGTGCGTGCATGCGAGCGAGCGAGCGAGTGAGTGAGTGAGTGAGTGAGTGAGTGAGTGAATGTGTGGTTAGCAGTAGCTCAAGTTAGCATAACTGTCACGCAAGTAGTGTGAGACACACACACACACACAGTACGTATTTACGCTTCTGAGATGATTACCATCACTGTCAGACAACTAACTTTTTGACCAGATGTTAAATGGTCAACTGTACCTAAAACTGACCATTGCTGGACGTGACAACATCATCACCCACTCACCCTCTGAAACAGATACACAAACTGAAACAAGATAGAGAAATATTGGTTGTTAATATTGGCCCTGTTTTACTTATCGGACCGGTACCGATATTAAAACAAGGATTAATATGGCTGATACTGATATTGATGCCAATATATCGTGCATCCCTATTTTTAATAAATTACAATATCTTTTATTGTTTCTTGCCTTGTTGATCTTGAGCCACACTATTGAAAATTTTTTTTAAAAAATGTAATTTTCCCTTCTACTCTGAACAGGTCCCCAGTTCTTACAGGTCCAAGACAGACACAAACATAACTTCCTAAAGGCAGTATTTTACCAGGCTGTGACTTCAAGTGACAAACTGAAAGGAGCATTTGTAAGAAAGTTTCCAGAGTGCCTTAAAATATTCACGAGCGTGACAAATGAGAGACAACTTTGGGAGCAGCTGGCGACCTGGAAACGAAAGGGCATGGAAAAAGCAATGCTCCCAATGAAAGGAGAAGGAAATTCAAAACTAATTAAACCACTAATATCTTTAATGTTTGACTGTTTTGTTTTTAAGTTGGTAGTTAAGTTTTGAAAGTTGCAAAATCTTGCAAATAAATTTCAAGTAGACAGTAGATTATCTTTTACCTTTTGGACGCGTGCCAAAGTGTCATTTGTGCAAATTCCAGTGTGATTCCAACTAAAAACTTGTGTATTTTCTCACAACTGCACAGCCCAAGGTAGCGTGATGTTTTTGACCTACATATTTAATAATAATTATGACCAATAAGATGTGATAAATCCATATAAATATGAAATATCACCCTGATTGATCTTTCAATGTTTAGCCAGAAGATTCTAGGGTTCTTTGCTTATTCAGGGACCATAAACACACTTCGTATTAATTCAGACAGAGTCCGGTATATAGTTTACAAAAGTGACTTTAATTCTTTTTCCTAAACTAATAATTTTACATGACAAGATACGAATAATGGGATGTGATGTAATTTATATAAAGTTATTTAATGTGATGTGTGAAATGGAAGCTAGATGTTGTAGCAAAACCATTCTTTGTATCCGAGAGAGTTTGTGAAGTCTGGGTTGTAAAAGAACTTGTTTGTTTATAAACTAGAGAGTAATTTATTAATCTCATCTGATGCAATTTGTTGAGTCTACAATACCCTTTTTGTAGAGATCCCTGTTAGATCCAGGGGGTCACAAGGTTGGGATGGACATCGACCTCAAGGTACCAGGAACCCGTAGATTAGCTCCGATATGACCCGTCTAGTCTTGAGATATCTCCAGGTCACAACAGGAAGCTGGAAAGCTTATTTGCATGCAAGACTGTTTGTTTGGCTCTGAGAAGAGTCGTTTGGTGTTTGTATCAGCCGCGGCATGCAGAGAGGCTTTGACTGGATGTCAAAAGAGATGGTTTCAAAAATGCTTGTTCCCAAATTGGCCGGTTTAAGAGTCAGCTAGAAACTGAATTAACCGGGAAATAATTCTTGTTTTATTGAACCACAATGTTTATACATTTTGGCAAGTTTGGCAAATCAGAATTTGACATGTTTGACAGTTTTACCAAACATTCCTCAGGAGTCACGCCTTCTTCAGATGCAAAGGTGTTTAACACTTAGTGAATGAGAATGTTTTAAAACACTTAAGTGACGTGAATATTAACCTTAATTAGTATCTCGTTATAATGTGTATGAGTGTGGATATTGATTAACTTGTTAAATCAAGCACATACTGATCTGGTGTGGATAAGATCTGAAATAGATAAATTCATTGATTTAAGCACAGATTATTCAAGCATTTGATTTAAACATCTTGTTCATTCAGTACATATGATTATTTAAGCTCATGAGTTGTAAAGTCATGTAGGAGCTTCAAGTAGGTTTGATTCTTATTTAGGGTGAGGAATACAGCCATCAGGCTCCTGCATCAGACCTTGGGTGAGAATGTTAAAACGTTTCGGAGGAACAATAACTTTGGCAAAGATTTTTTTGGGAGTCAGAGGCCAGACAGATGGTGTTGTCTTGTCTGCACATAAAAGCTTATCTTGTGGTCAATTTGTAGGTGAAAATTGACCACTTGGTACGTTACACCAGTGAGAAAATGGATTATGGTCTATTTAAAAATCCCAGTAAACCAAACATTCATGTTTTGGGACTGTTTTTAGAGAAAACCAATACTTGCTTCAGGACAACAATGTGAACATCAAAGGCCTCCCACTGAGATTCTGGTAGCAGTTCAATCCTGATTTTAGCCACCGCTTTTGGTTGTTGGCATGTTTTCCACCTTACAAGCTTTACAGCCAGTTAAAGTCCTTATCTGGATTTCAAATCACTCAACTGGAGTGACTCTCATTAGCTTGAGCAAACAGAACAAATGTTTTCTTCTCTTTTTTTTGCCCTCCAACAGTTTAGGATAAGAATAAATTTAGCTTTTCATGACACATTCTGACAGATTTGATCAGACGCACGAGCTCTTTTCTAACATGTAATCAGATCAAATCTAAGACAGAAACTCAATATTCAAGTGAAGCAGAAAATCCATACCTCTACATTTAGGGAGATAATCTCTCTATCGTGTCTGCATTTCCTTCAACCTGTTGGTAATAGTAGCTTTAACAAATCATCTCTGGCACCAGTCTGATTTGAACTTGAGAAGTCTGTGCCTAAAGCAATCGCTTCTCTCTTCACACTCTTTCACTCGCTGCGAGAGGACCCCCATCTCCAGAAGTTATTTCATTATTTTACTAGATTTTTATTTTTCTCTGAGCATTAAGAGGTCAAAGAAAAAAGCTACAGGAAAATTCACCAAGTAAAATATTTAACGATCAATTAGGAGCGATAAAAATATTCTCGGGAGAATCGATGACACAACCGGAGTTTCATTAGAAATATTCATTAATTTCTCACAGTGCACCAGATACTTGGCTACTTTCTTATCTGATGGCAAAATAATCCACAGGACTCTTTGGTGGGAGATGTTTAATGGCTTTTGAGTGTCATTAGGATGCAAGCAGTAGAAATTACAAGGAGCTGTTGAATGTGAGGAGCTACATAAAATCATTTTTTGATTGTCTTCTAATGTGTTGTAGGCAGTCGGCTTATAATTAGTGGTACTTAGTAATCTGTGATAGGCAAAGTGTGTTGTTTTTGCTGCAAAGCATCTCACTGAGCATTACTCTGGTAAACAACTGCTTCAGAGGTGCTATGCTGGAATCGTTTATGCAGTTAAAGCTATTATTTCGATGGAAAAAGGCAAAAAGCACATGACCAAAATTATCATTAAAACATGAATCTCAGTAGAAGCGAGAGCATTTTTCCCGTGTTTAGCTGTGTGACCGAGAGTTTATTCCTGCGTGTTTCTGTCCCCTTTTGGTCCGACTCTGCAGCGCTTTGATTCAAGCTTGGTGATCCAGCTAAGACTTGAAGCAAATACACGGATTAGGCCGCAGCAGTGCAGATAACACTCTGATCAAAGTGTCCCAGCTGCTCTGACAGGCACAGAGAGGAAAATAAGTTTAAAGCTACAGATTCTGCACTGGTACAGCCTGAGTCACACACTTCCTATATCCAACACTAGTAGGACATACGGGGAAAAGATGGTCCTGTTTTTATTTTACTTCGGTTAAGCTGTCAATAGCAGAGGAGAGAGAGTTCACTCAGTCTTGTCCTGTCAGGGTCCATCGAGCTGGCTGAGACCAACAAATAAATCTCTTCCTCCCTAATGGGGAGAACTCCCTCACTTTTCTCCTTTTCTTTCTCACCGTCTCTATTTTACAATCCTATCGTGTTTTATGTTCCTTCGACACGTGTTTTTCCACTCATGCCACCCGATGTGATCTGCTGTCAGGAAATTGGAGAATGAAAACCTACAGAGCTAAGTTACAGCCTCTGTTCATGGTTTTAAAAAGAATAAAAATAACTTTAAAATCCAATTTCACACTGTTGTGTTTATGTCTAATGTTATATGTCAGCTCTACAGCAGTATTTATTGGATTGAGCAGCCTTTTATTTGTCCCTTAGCAGGGGAATTCAATGTCGCAGCAACAAGGGGATCCGATCAGGATACACAAGAAAAAGGTTTTTTAATAGATTTGAGCCATTTCACAACATTCTAAAATATCTATACAGACAAAAATGAAAATGGTGAATTTGTAAGGATAATTAATGAAATGAGGAAAATTGTCAGTTACCATCCAACATTTAAACACTATTTAAACACACATTATTCAGTCATACAGGATATTTGCAAGCCAAATAAACATTTTTTAATATTATTTAAAAAATGTTCTTAAAGGTGTGGGACATTAATTTAATCAATATATTTGCAGTGGTCTCTAGTAGGAATGAATACCTTGCAAGTCATACTTCAGGGATAAAACGCTCAGATGCACTTGTCTTAGAAACTAGCAAGAGACTGGAAGAGACTGAACAAGCTTGTTAACAAAGCTAGCTTGGTTCTGGGCTACCCACTGGATTCAGTTGAGGAGATGTGTGAAAGGAGGATGCTGGGGAAGATGAACTCCATCTTAGAAAATCCCTCCCACCCACTGCATTCCACTGTGGGGACCATGGACAGCTCCTTCAGAGGTTCATCCCAGATGTAAAGCAGAATGCTATCGTAGGTCATTCATCCCCTCCTCAGCAGTAAGAGTGTATAACTCCTCATTTTAAACTGTACTGGCATTATCCTGTTATACAATAACACCAATGCAATACTCAGTATGTGTGTAACACCAGATTTACATAGTGTGTCTTAATGGCAAGATCTGGATTTTTGAAATGTGTACATCTCGCCTCTGACTGGCCAACAGCAATGCTATTCTACCACTTTGCAGTACTGATGTTTTATCTCCACAAATAACACAAGCCTGGAGGAGTTCAGATATGTGGTGGAGTTGCTAGTGCCAACGGTTAGCTTCGACTAGCTGAGACATCCTCTGTTTCCTGGAGATGGCAGCGTTCTAAAATAAATAAACTGCTGTCTTGCCGTGCAAAAATAAAATAAATAAAATAGCTATAATTTCCATTTCTAAGTTTGCTAAAACGTTGTTGTCATAGATAGGAAGCAATAATCTTTATAGAACTGTAATAAATAATTAGTTCTGAATTTCATACCAAAAAATGGACATTTTTGTTTAACTTTATCACTTTTATATATTCGTCTGGCTGAAACTTGAAGCATTTATTATATTTTGGGACAGTGTTGTGTTAAATGTTGTTTGATCATATCATGGCTCAGTGCTGCTGCTGACGATACTCATGCACATGTGCACATAATTCACTATGAAAGTCCTGCTAAGAACAGAATGGTTTCTACACTATTAAAATCAGAAGAGCTTTTAATTTTATACCATGCAGTCGATCTTAAGTATGTAGTTACAGCTTAATGAGCTGATGCCTCATCTCCATGTATGTGTATTTTATCTGCAATACAACATAATAAAATTTACATAAAGAAATGCTATTGTTTTCTACAAACCTCTCTGTGGAAACAGCTATGCTTTTAAATGTAGTTATGTCTGGTTTAATGACATAAGTGCATGAAACTAGCACAGCATCATGGCTTTAATGGAAATATAAACTTTTCACTTTATTAAACTGGTTAGTTGGTTGCTAAGCTGGTAGATTGTTGGAATGTTTATCATGTCGGTTAAATTTCATTGGGAGTGAAGCAGTTTTTTTATCAAGATAACCAAGATTTTAGGGTGTTTTTCCTGTTTTTGTTTACAAATGAATGGAACTTTTAACATACAGGCACAGCAGTGAAAAGGACAAGTTAGATGTGTTTGCTTACTCTATATTTTGAAGAATCAAATATAAGTATTGTAGGAGAAAAATAATACAACTAAGCTTGAAACCAATGTTGGTTTTGCGGGCCTGATACAGATTTCCTGCTCTTGTACAGCTCTGACTGCTCTTGGCCGATTCTGATTTATATTGATCCTTCCCCTTAGCCTAACCTGCCAGACTTATCCTCTGTTCTACACAGAGAGTCTGGTTACTCACAGGCAGAGAGGCACATGAGGGGCAGAACTAGCCAGCTCAAAAATAACTAATCAGAAAAAAGGCGGTAATGCTGATTGTACCTCACAATGCTGTTGTTTGTTGGCTGTAGTCAAAAATGGCAACTGGTGACAGCACAAACAACTTTTTTTTAGAAGAAAGGCTTTTAGCGGTTCTTCTTCTTATGGTTTGTAAGACATGTCCAGGTCACTTAGAACAGAGGAAAGAGCCGCAGTGAACTCCGCTGCTGCCTTTGTTGTTTAGAGGAAACTGAGCATATCTGTGTGTGACGTCCGCAATGCTGTAGGTTTTTAGCTGTAGTCAAAAATCGGATTGGAAAAAAGGATTTTAGCACTTCTACTTGCTAAGTCATTTAGAGCAGAGGAAAGAGCGGCTGTGAACTCCGCTTCAGTCGCCATGTTTAAGTGACGTAGGCTGCTCAGCGCTGGTTGGCTTGGATTAAGCCGGGCGTACACTGTGCGATTTTTTCACTTTTTTGAGCAGATTTTCCACTCGTGCGAGAATCCATAAGCTTGGGGCGAGTTTTGCACTGAGCGTCGTGTAGTCTACAGGGGGTTACGAGAGGCGATTAACACCACGTGACCAGCTACCGATCAGCAATCGTGAGCTCGCACAAACTTCTGTCGTGTTTGAAATTTTGCTCGTCCCTCGTGAGGGTATCGCACTGTTGAAGTGGCGCTGTGAGCAGCTGCGACCCAAAAAGCATCAGAACCGCTCACGGCGCATGCGCAATCCTGCATCAACATCGCTCGCCCGCTATTTCCCTAATAATACACGTTGTTCGTTTTTATTTCTACATGTTTTTTTTACTCACAAAGATTGTCAAGAAAGCGTGTTTGTTGTGTTCATTTCAAATTAAACTGATCACAAAACACAGATTTACTTTCTTTATTTCGTTTTCCTCATCCAACCCCCATAAATCCCTGTGTGTCCTCCTGCAGCACTCCTGAAGGACAACAGGCAAAACAAGACAAAACAGTCTGATGTGTTGAGTAAAAACTGCTATTTTTAGCATATTTTTAGGTCCGACGTGTTGCTGCCAGACGTACAGTGTGAGCAGTCAGATCGCATCCGAGAACTGGGTCGTACAGTGTGAGCACATGACTCGTGAGATCTGCCCTGCAAGGAAGTCGTACAGTTTGAGCTGAAGCTGAGTGCTACGAGTGAAAAAGTCGCACAGTGTCCGCCCAGCTTTAGAGTTCTCAGGGGGTGCAGTTATTTGAATACGTGACTTCCCAGACCCATTGCTTCCCTTAAGGAAGCAAAGGGATGGCTGGTCAGGCTACCTTCACCTTTCACCTTTGTTCATTTGTAAATTAATTGTCTGCGTGCGTGCAGGCGTGCGTGCGTGCATGCGTGCATGCGTGCGTCTTCTCAAATTCCCAGTCAGTCCTGGCAGATGGTTGCTCATACTGAGCCGGGTTCTGTTGGACGTTTCTTCCTGTTTAAGGGGAGTTTTTGTCTCCACTGTTGCTACATTCTTGTTTAGTATGGGAGATTGCTGTAAATAAGTTAGTGACTATAAGCAATCAGCTGGGCTTGCTTAAGCCCAGACCACATTGCATTTTTTGGCTGTCGCACTGCTCATGTCAATCTGTGAGTGGCATGAGCAGTGCGACACTGTACGGCACATTGTACATTCCAAGACTTTAGTGAGCCAAACTGCACGCCGTCTTGCTCTAGCAGAAAGTGCCAGGCCCAACCCCTGCCAAATGGGGGCTTATGCAGGAACTTATTTGGAGGCCACTCATAATAAACCATCATAAAACTATGTGAGGGAGGAGGGGATTTTTTGATCGCAGGTTCCTACGCACTGTGCATGTAGGGAGGGACAGCGCTAGGAAGCGCTGATGTCACGAGCGCACCCCCCAAAAAGCAGATGTCACTACAAGACAACAGAAAACGAAAACAACAATGCTGAAAAGAGAAAAAGCGCTGCCGGTAACTCTTCTTTTATTAGAGTCCAAACCAAACTCCAAAAAGGAGTGGTCCACTTGTTCCTGCATGTAGTTTCCACTGTTGCTAATACTACTTTCAAATCATACTCATCACTAGTTTTTCGCATCAATCCCTGGCTGTATTTTTATTGGTCGATTGCAGAAGAATGTTGGAGGCTGACTTTGGTTGTGAGGATTCTCAATAAGCCGTTGCAGAGCTGGTCAGAATGGCAAATCACCCTCATGTTCATTGTTTGTTGTCATGATACGGTTCATGACAAGAGATTTGTCTAAGGTGGCCAAAAATCAAGTGTGGTCCGGGATTTACAAGAAAATTTGAACTAATTAGAAAAATCAACTGAAGTAGGTTCTATTGGAATTTTTACTTAATAAAGCATCTTGAGATGACTTGTTGTGAATTAGCACTATTTAAATAAACTGAATTTAATTTAAATAAAATCTGTTAGAGAGCTAATTTATTGGATTTGATTTTCTAAAACACATAAATAAACCTCTACTTATTGTTTCTTCACACTTTCACTATTGTTGTGTGTTTTATTGTTTCAGTAAGTTTGTGTGGACAAAAGCATCTGAATAAAAGTCTGGGTCTATTAATTTCATAAAATGTGTTGATTCACTCTGTGATACGTTGGTCTTGAGCCGGTTTTCCTGGCAGCATTTTTCCAGAGTCAGCCTGCTGCCATCGAGAGCTGAGCTCGGTCTCCTGCAACATCGAGATGGGTGGTAAGTCTCAGAGTGACGTTAACATTCACCAAAGATTTGCATTGAAACATGAAGATCAGTGCATTTCTGTTTGAAATACAATTGTCTGCAGAGAGACCTGGGAGTCAATTCCCTTTTCTGTTTCAGCAGCTGTTAGGAAAACATGTTTTATAAATCAGGAACACAGCCAGCACTGTTGCATTTTCAGCTCAGAACTATGGTGAGGTGCTAATGCACCCTTTAATACAACTACTGGAAAATGACCTATGGGAAAATTAGAGGCAATTACAGCTAATTTTGGCTGTAGCTAATTCAAAATGCTGCAGTTGGGATTTTGACTACAGATGCAGACAATTCTCCAAAATACATATAAGCTGATTTAGTAATTTTATTCATTTCTAAAACTCCAGGATTATTATTATTATTAATAGTATTATGTACAATACAGAATTGCATGCACTGTAAAAAAAGTCAGCAAAATATACAGTAAAACACCGTCAAATTCCAACGGTAATGGAGCGTACAACCAAAAACTTCATTTTACCGTGTTACATAGATTCAATAACCATTAATTGTGAGACTAGATAAAACTCTGTTTTTTACTGTAATAAAATGTTGAAATTATAATTATTTTCTGTGATAACAAATAAATATACATATAATTTACAATTAAAAATTGTAACGTTGAAAATGTCTGAAAACCTTAAATTTTACAGTATCATTCAAGTAAAACTACATCTTTTGAGGTTGTGCACATTGGAATTCATAGTATAAATCTGTAGATTTTTAAGCAAACAAAAACATTTATTTTTACACAAGCAAGATGTTACAAATAAGGGTCCAATCAGTAAATACCATAAAGAAGCAATATCATCAATAAAAGACAATACAATTGATAGTAGGCTATTTTTAATTTTAAGGCCTAAAAAGTTTGGCCTGCAGTATATTATTGTCAACCTTCTGATAAAAAAAATCAACAGCAAAATATGTTTAAAATAAAGTTCATGGTTGTAAAAAAATTGACTTCAATAATCTTTTTCAATTATTATTTTAAATCAGTTTTATGTTATGTTTCACGCATGGGCGTCGGAGTACTTCTGAGTTAAAAAATGCTCATGAAACATGTATGTGGAGTAACCAGGTAGAGAGGTTTTAACGTTGCTAATCTGCAACACCTGCCTCCAGAGGGTTAATGTTTTGCTCATGTTTGATCATTTTTTGTGCCACACAAGCGACAGGTTTACCAAACACAGCCTACAGTTCACAGACATGTTGTTTTATTTTATCAGGAATAATTATTTTAATTTCATGGAATAAAAATCGGAGAAAGTTCAAAGACTCACCACTTCATTGGGTGGTGTCCAGCGTGATCACTTGGAAATCCACTAGAAGGAAAGAAACAATATTAATTATTGCTTTTGCATTTTTCCATCACAGTCCCAGTTACCATGGTGACTCGCTTCATTTTATGGCTTTTAACATGGGGGCTACACTGGGTTCAGGGGCGGCGTTAGGCCCGGCTACTTGGGCTGAAGCCCCGGATGTTTCATCAAGAGCCCCGGATCATAATCGCGGAAGTAACATGCAGTACCAAAGTCCAACAGAGAGGGAGCAGCTGGCAATAGTTTGTATACAGCCTGCCTGAGCCTCCACCACTGAAGAAGAAGCCCTTCAGCAGCCGGCTTCTTCTACACTCTCTGCCTGAAACGCATGAGTGAAGATGGACATAAGGACGTTTTTTTAGACAAAAAGTACAACGACAGAACCCCAGCTTTGATGGGACTGGTGCTGACTCAGGTTTGTGAGTCTTATTTGAAAATATTTGTTGTGCTGCTGGTTTGCCTAAAGTTAGCTTATCAGGTAAAGTTGTTGGAGAAAGAAAGGGAATATTTACTATCATCTCACACTAAACACTAACAGGAACAATACTCTGCCCTGAATATGCTGAATATGTAGCTTCAGATTAAAAATTATGTGGTACAAGACAAATATGATGTTGACTAGTGCGTGTCATGTGTGCGTGTGTGTATGCGCGTGCGTGCGCGTGTGTGTATGCGTGCGCGTGTGTGCGTGCGCGCGCGTGTGTGTGTGTGTTAAGCCCCGGATCTTCTTCAGTCCTAAATCCGCCCCTGACTGGGTTTAGGGTTTTGCACCACCAACTCCTAATTGGCATTAGACACTGATCCACAGCCACTCTCCCAAACATGTTTAGTGTCTTTGTATCCCCACAAATAAACTTGCTCTAGATCAGTGTTTTGCACCTCAGATGGGTAAGAGTTAAGAAAATCAGTCGGTAAAGAAAAGCTTACATTTAACCCTCTCACTGTCTTGATGGGTGACCCCACGAGGTGACCTCACTCCTGCCACATGGATCTCAAGGGATAAACCATCAACCCTGCTCAATGGTCAACTTTCCTCACGGTGTCACACCCAGTAGGACAGTGGGAGGGTTATACATGTCCTAGAAGGATATCTGAGAAGCTAAAGATCATGTTCTCCTGAAGCAGCTCATAGTTTACCTTTCTCTCCAGAGTTATAAATTGGTGTGTCTGTTTGAATGAATGTCCTTGGGCCAAGAACCTTGATCAAGACCTTCTTGGCCTTTTTGGAGTAAAATCTGTGGCTTCTTAGCACAACCTCAACCGTCTGCATTTCATTCTTTGTAACTGAAGGAACCTGTGAGACAAACGTTAGAGAACAGAAACATGAGGTGTTAATGCTTGCAAGAAAAATCATCTTACTAAGGTTTTGTATAAATCATTGTTTGATAGATAAAGAAAAGCATGAAGAACAGCAATAATGAGAAAATAGATCAAAAACAGTCTTAAGAGCTGACCATAAAGAGGTAGCATTTAAAAAACCCGCTCTTGGTTCCTTTCCTTAGCAGAATCTTCTGACTGTCCTTGTCCTTCAGGGTGACCGTTATAGTCACGTGGTGGCTGGGCTGTGAGAGACTCAGGCAAAACAAGGCCTTAGATCCAGCTTCAAGAACAGCAGGAATGCTCAGCACATAACGTCTGCAAACACATACAGAGTTGTAAAATCAACTGGAGAAAGCTACAGACCCACAAGAGCAAACTTTGACTTACATCTGACAGGTAGTGCTTTTCTTAGGGCCGTGTTTGGAAGCATGATGGTGGTAATCTTCATGGCCGTGCTTGGAACCATGTTGGGGGTGATCTTCATGGCTGTGTCTGGAACCATGATGGTGGTCGTCTTCATGGCTGTGTTTGGAACCATGATGGTGGTCATCTTCATGGCTGTGTTTGGAACCTTGATGGTGGTCATCTTCTTGGCTGTGTTTGGAACCATGATGGTGGCCATCTTCATGGCTTTGTTTGGAACCTTGATGTTGGTAATTTTCATGGCTTTGTTTGGAACCTTGATGGTGGACATCTTCATAGCTTTGTTTGGAACCATGTTGGGGGTGATCTTCATGGCTTTGTTTGGAACCTTGATGGTGGTAATCTTCATGGCTGTGTTTAGAATCATGTTGGTGGTCATATTCATGGCTGTGTTTGGAACCTTGATGGTGGTCATCTTCATGGCTGTGTTTGGAACCATGATGGTGGTCATCTTCATGGCTTTGTTTGGAACCATGATGGTGGTCATCTTCATGGCTGTGTTTGGAACCATGATGGTGGTCATCTTCATGGCTGTGTTTGGAACCATGATGGTGGTCATCTTCCTGGCTTTGTTTGGAACTTTGTTGGTGGTGATCTTCGTGGCTGTGTTTGGAACCATGATGGTGGTCATCTTCTTGGCTGTGTTTGGAACCATGATGGTGGTCATCTTCATGGCTTTGTTTGGAACTTTGATGGTGGTCATCTTCATGGCTGTGTTTGGAACCATGGTGGTGGTCATATTCATGGCTGTGTTTGGAACCTTGATGTTGGTCATCTTCATGGCTTTGTTTGGAACCATGATGGTGGTCATCTTCATGGCTGTGTTTGGAACCATGATGGTGGTCATCTTCATGGCTGTGTTTGGAACCATGATGGTGGGAATCTTCATGGCTGTGTTTGGAACCGTGGTGGTGGTCATCTTCTTGGCTGTGTTTGGAACCATGATGGTGGTAATCTTCATGGCTGTGTTTGGAACCATGGTGGTGGTCATCTTCTTGGCTGTGTTTGGAACCATGATGGTGGTAATCTTCATGGCTGTGTTTGGAACCATGATGGTGATCATCTTCGTGGCTTTGTTTGGAACTTTGATAGTGGTCATCTTCATGGCTGTGTTTGGAACCATGATGGTGGTCATCTTCTTGGCTGTGTTTGGAACCATGATGGTGGGAATCTTCATGGCTGTGCTTGGAACCATGATGGTGGTCATCTTCATGGCTTTGTTTGGAACCATGATGGTGGGAATCTTCATGGCTGTGTTTGGAACCATGATGGTGTGAATCTTCATGGCTGTGTTTGGAACCATGGTGGTGGTTATCTTCTTGGCTGTGTTTGGAACCATGATGGTGGGAATCTTCATGGCTGTGTTTGGAACCATGATGGTGGTCATCTTCATGGCTTTGTTTGGAACCATGATGGTGGGAATCTTCATGGCTTTGTTTGGAACCATGTTGGTGGTCATCTTCTTGGCTGTGTTTGGAACCATGATGGTGGTCATCTTCTTGGCTGTGTTTGGAACCATGATGGTGGTAATCTTCATGGCTGTGTTTGGAACCATGGTGGTGGGAATCTTCATGGCTGTGTTTGGAACCATGGTGGTGGTCATCTTCTTGGCTGTGTTTGGAACCATGATGGTGGGAATCTTCATGGCTGTGTTTGGAACCATGATGGTGGTCATCTTCATGGCTTTGTTTGGAACTTTGATAGTGGTCATCTTCATGGCTGTGTTTGGAACCATGGTGGTGGTCATCTTCTTGGCTGTGTTTGGAACCATGATGGTGGGAATCTTCATGGCTGTGTTTGGAACCATGATGGTGGTCATCTTCATGGCTTTGTTTGGAACCATGATGGTGGGAATCTTCATGGCTGTGTTTGGAACCATGGTGGTGGTCATCTTCTTGGCTGTGTTTGGAACCATGATGGTGGGAATCTTCATGGCTGTGTTTGGAACCATGATGGTGGTCATCTTCATGGCTTTGTTTGGAACCATGATGATGGGAATCTTCATGGCTGTGTTTGGAAACATGGTGGTGGTCATCTTCTTGGCTGTGTTTGGAACCATGATGGTGGTCATCTTCTTGGCTTTGTTTGGAACCATGATGGTGGTAATCTTCATGGCTGTGTTTGAAACCATGATGGTGGTCATCTTCTTGGCTTTGTTTGGAACTTTGATAGTGGTCATCTTCATGGCTGTGTTCGGAACCATGATGGTGGTCATCTTCTTGGCTGTGTTTGGAACCATGATGGTGGTAATCTTCATGGCTGTGTTTGGAACCATGATGGTGGTCATCTTCATGGCTTTGTTTGGAACTTTGATAGTGGTCATCTTCATGGCTGTGTTTGGAACCATGGTGGTGGTCATCTTCTTGGCTGTGTTTGGAACCATGATGGTGGGAATCTTCATGGCTGTGTTTGGAACCATGATGGTGGTCATCTTCATGGCTTTGTTTGGAACCATGATGGTGGGAATCTTCATGGCTGTGTTTGGAACCATGATGGTGGTCATCTTCATGGCTTTGTTTGGAACCATGATGGTGGTAATCTTCATGGCTGTGTTTGGAACCATGGTTGTGGTCATCTTCTTGGCTGTGTTTGGAACCATGATGGTGGTAATCTTCATGGCTTTGTTTGGAACCATGATGGTGGTCATCTTCATGGCTTTGTTTGGAACTTTGATAGTGGTCATCTTCATGGCTGTGTTTGGAACCATGATGGTGGTCATCTTCTTGGCTGTGTTTGGAACCATGATGGTGGGAATCTTCATGGCTGTGTTTGGAACCATGATGGTGGTCATCTTCATGGCTTTGTTTGGAACCATGATGGTGGGAATCTTCATGGCTGTGTTTGGAACCATGGTGGTGGTCATCTTCTTGGCTGTGTTTGGAACCATGATGGTGGGAATCTTCATGGCTGTGTTTGGAACCATGATGGTGGTCATCTTCATGGCTTTGTTTGGAACCATGATGGTGGGAATCTTCATGGCTGTGTTTGGAAACATGGTGGTGGTCATCTTCTTGGCTGTGTTTGGAACCATGATAGTGGTCATCTTCTTGGCTTTGTTTGGAACCATGATGGTGGTAATGTTCATGGCTCTGTTTGGAACCATGATGGTGGTCATCTTCTTGGCTTTGTTTGGAACTTTGATAGTGGTCATCTTCATGGCTGTGTTTGGAACCATGGTGGTGGGAATCTTCATGGCTGTGTTTGGAACCATGGTGGTGGTCATCTTCTTGGCTGTGTTTGGAACCATGATGGTGGGAATCTTCATGGCTGTGTTTGGAACCATGATGGTGGTCATCTTCATGGCTTTGTTTGGAACCATGATGGTGGGAATCTTCATGGCTGTGTTTGGAAACATGGTGGTGGTCATCTTCTTGGCTGTGTTTGGAACCATGATAGTGGTCATCTTCTTGGCTTTGTTTGGAACCATGATGGTGGTAATGTTCATGGCTGTGTTTGGAACCATGATGGTGGTCATCTTCTTGGCTTTGTTTGGAACTTTGATAGTGGTCATCTTCATGGCTGTGTTTGGAACCATGGTGGTGGTCATCTTCTTTGCTGTGTTTGGAACCATGATGGTGGTAATCTTCATGGCTGTGTTTGGAACCATAATGTTGGTCGTCTTCATGGCTTTGTTTGGAACTTTGATAGTGGTCATCTTCATGGCTGTGTTTGGAACCATGGTGGTGGTCATCTTCTTGGCTGTGTTTGGAACCATGATGGTGGGAATCTTCATGGCTGTGTTTGGAACCATGATGGTGGTCATCTTCATGGCTTTGTTTGGAACCATGATGGTGGGAATCTTCATGGCTGTGTTTGGAACCATGGTGGTGGTCATCTTCTTGGCTTTGTTTGGAACCATGATGGTGGGAATCTTCATGGCTGTGTTTGGAACCATGATGGTGGTCATCTTCATGGCTTTGTTTGGAACCATGATGTTGGGAATCTTCTTGGCTTTGTTTGGAACTTTGATAGTGGTCATCTTCATGGCTGTGTTTGGAACCATGGTGGTGGTCATCTTCTTGGCTGTGTTTGGAACCATGATGGTGGTAATCTTCATGGCTGTGTTTGGAACCATAATGGTGGTCGTCTTCATGGCTTTGTTTGGAACTTTGATAGTGGTCATCTTCATGGCTGTGTTTGGAACCATGGTGGTGGTCATCTTCTTGGCTGTGTTTGGAACCATGATGGTGGGAATCTTCATGGCTGTGTTTGGAACCATGATGGTGGTCATCTTCATGGCTTTGTTTGGAACCATGATGGTGGGAATCTTCATGGCTGTGTTTGGAACCATGGTGGTGGTCATCTTCTTGGCTGTGTTTGGAACCATGATGGTGGGAATCTTCATGGCTGTGTTTGGAACCATGATGGTGGTCATCTTCATGGCTTTGTTTGGAACCATGATGGTGGGAATCTTCATGGCTGTGTTTGGAAACATGGTGGTGGTCATCTTCTTGGCTGTGTTTGGAACCATGATGGTGGTCATCTTCTTGGCTTTGTTTGGAACCATGATGGTGGTAATCTTCATGGCTGTGTTTGGAACCATGATGGTGGTCATCTTCTTGGCTTTGTTTGGAACTTTGATAGTGGTCATCTTCATGGCTGTGTTTGGAACCATGGTGGTGGTCATCTTCTTGGCTGTGTTTGGAACCATGATGGTGGTAATCTTCATGGCTGTGTTTGGAACCATGATGGTGGTCATCTTCATGGCTTTGTTTGGAACTTTGATAGTGGTCATCTTCATGGCTGTGTTTGGAACCATGGTGGTGGTCATCTTCTTGGCTGTGTTTGGAACCATGATGGTGGGAATCTTCATGGCTGTGTTTGGAACCATGATGGTGGTCATCTTCATGGCTTTGTTTGGAACCATGATGGTGGGATTCTTCATGGCTGTGTTTGGAACCATGATGGTGGTCATCTTCATGGCTTTGTTTGGAACCATGATGGTGGTAATCTTCATGGCTGTGTTTGGAACCATGGTGGCTGTCATCTTCTTGGCTGTGTTTGGAACCATGATGGTGGTAATCTTCATGGCTGTGTTTGGAACCATGGTGGTGGTCATCTTCTTGGCTTTGTTTGCAACCATGATGGTGGTAATCTTCATGGCTTTGTTTGGAACCATGATGGTGGTCATCTTCATGGCTTTGTTTGGAACTTTGATAGTGGTCATCTTCATGGCTGTGTTTGGAACCATGATGGTGGTCATCTTCTTGGCTGTGTTTGGAACCATGATGGTGGTCATCTTCATGGCTTTGTTTGGAACTTTGATAGTGGTCATCTTCATGGCTGTGTTTGGAACCATGGTGGTGGTCATCTTCTTGGCTGTGTTTGGAACCATGATGGTGGTCATCTTCTTGGCTTTGTTTGGAACCATGATGGTGGTAATCTTCATGGCTGTGTTCGGAACCATGATGGTGGTCATCTTCATGGCTTTGTTTGGAACCATGATGGTGGTCATCTTCTTGGCTGTGTTTGGAACCATGATGGTGGTCATCTTCATGGCTTTGTTTGGAACCATGTTGGTGGTCATCTCTACAGCCGTGTTTGGAACAGTGATGGTGGTCATCGTCATGGCTGCGTTTGGAACGATGATGGTAGTCATCTTTAGAGCTGTGTTTGGATCCATGATGGTGGTAATCTTCAGGGCTGTCTCCAGAACCATCTCGGGAATCATCACCCTGTTTTTCTATGTGCTGATGGCCATGGTGAACACCAGAGCCTGAGCCTGAGCTAGCTGCTGATTGGCTCACGTACATCAAACACAGGAAGGCACACAGAGCACAGATCAGTTTCCAAAGACGACCCATGGCTGACTGTGATTATCCTCAGAGACGTCACCCATTAAATAAGCTCCAGGCAGCAGAAACTCCACCCATCCATCCCCTTCAGCACACGCCTACTGCTGTAATCAAGTAACACATACTGTTCCATTCCTCACAACTTACTCAAAAAATGATAACGGTGTTTAATCTAGTAGTTTAACTATCAAACACAAAGGGGTTTTCACATCAAATGGAATAGTTTATACACCACCAGCCAAATTAAAATGGAATTACGTTAAAAAAGGGAGAAAATGTCACCACTACAACGCTTCAATGACCTTCCCCTCAATCAAAGATAAAACAAGTGTGTCTAAAAGCTCCATATGTTTATTAATAAAGGGAAACTGTTAGTTGTTTTGATTAGAGACACAATAGCTCTGAAATGAGGGCAACTGTGAGTGAGGCTTTCTAAATTTAGGCTTATTGCTTAAGAATGACCTTACACCTGGTCCATTAGGGATTTTTCAGCTGGACTAATATCAAGTGTTTCTGAAATTAAGTATAACATAAAAGTGTATCTGGATCAAGTTTATTAGATGAGAGTTTATCATACCTGTTTTGAATGACAAATGTAAGATCAAGAGTGAAGCGGTGGTCATCTGCATCAAACATGCAGTATGTCAGCAGGGAGTCAGTTGGCACAGATAAAAGCATCACTATCATCAGCAAAGACACGCTATCTAACGAAGAGGAAAGCCGATATGTTGAGTATTTAACTGAAGACAAAACAAGAGTTGAAAAAGATTGATGAGACTCCAAGGATATTATCATTGTGTGTGTGTGTGTGTGTGTGTGTGTGTGTGTGTGTGTGTGTGTGTGTGTGTGTGTGTGTGTGTGTGTGTGTGTGTGTGTGTGTGTGTGTGTGTGTGTGTGTGTGTGTGTGTGTGTGTGTGTGTGTGTGTGTGTGTGTGTGTGTGTGTGTACACACGCATGAACACACACAAACCCCTCTGTACTCGTTTAAACATCAAAGTGAGGACCAATGACAAGTTTTTTTTTAATCTGCAAACTGAGGACAGGTTGCTGGTCCTGACTTTAGTACTATTGTCACAGAGCTCTACTGGTTAGTAGGGGTAAGGTGGGAGGTAAGCTGTAGTTAAGGTTAGTGTTAGGAATAGACTGGTTATAATTAGGGTTAGGCACAATCCAGTCACTAAAATTAATGGAAGTCAATGCTAGAAGAGAATATGTGTGTGTGCATTTATGCGTGTGTGTGTGTGTGTGTGTGTGTGTGTGTGTGTGTGTGTGTGTGTGTGTGTGTGTGTGTGTGTGTGTGTGTGTGTGTGTTTGTGTGTGCGTGTGTGTGTGTGTGTGTGTTCTGGTCAGGCTTCTTCTACTAACTGATTGTTTTAAAACTACAGCAGAACTTCATGTACAGAAGATAATGTTGAAAGAAAAGGTTTAGCTACGTGAGCCAGACACAAGTATGAAAAACAATCTGTTATTTAAACCATTCCCAATGTGCCCGATCTTCTACAAACAAATTTGTTTTTTGTCAAGAACTTAATCAAACTTCTTGTTTAAATAAATAAATAAATCAAAAAAGTAACTGAAGTCACAAACAATCACAATGATAACTGGCCATCTAGAGTCAAAGAGGAGGCTTCACAACACAAGCATAATTTGTTCTCTGCTTATTTTTCTCAGGACAATGAAAAATAAATGACACTTCATACATATTGATCTGTTTATATTGCCACAGGAGCTGTGGGGCTAACTGTCTAAGGTGGAGCAGCAAAGCACACTGACGCTGCTGGTTCCCTCCAACCCGAACACAAAACTATTGGACCACTTCACATGTCTTGAAGACGCCATATCATAACATAACAGTCTTTGGAAAAAACTCTAGAAGTGAAAAAAAAAACTATTTGAGTCTGCATGCATGAGAATGAAAAACACTGCATGTAATTTCTTACAACATATTCATTCCTGGGCCCTCATTTATCCAACATTCATAGACATATGAAAGGCCTGATTTATGAAACACGTTGTGGCCATTTGTTCACATTCCATCCATCCATCGTATGCATGTCCTGTTTGGAAATGTTTGTTGTCTGAGTGCAGCCTCCTCTGTCAGCTGCAGAGCTGTCTCAGATGTTTTACTTTGCCAGTGCGTGTATTTTGGGGAGCAGAGTAGGGGGAGGTTTCAGGGGTTCTCATAGGGAACCTCCCAGGTTGTTTGTGACACTGAGCTGTTGTTTTTGTTCAAGCTGAGAATGAATCTTCGCTTCTCTGCCATTCAGAGTAAACAATACACTGTTTTGTATGTATCATAAACATTTGGAACACATAGACTGTATCACAAACCACAAAATAATGGCTGAACCAGAATGAATAAAGCAGGTTTCCTCCTAATCCAGTCGCTATCATTTCACCTGCATTTACACCTTTAAAAATCCTTTATGGATGAGCCAAAGGGGGACCAGAAGCCACTGATAAGACTGGATTATTCTAGATCTCTACTCTCTACATCTGAATTTAAAGGACTGAATTCCATCTGTGAACTAAGGGTCTCATTTTTCCAGGCTACGGCAGGATAAAACACTCAAAAACTGGAAATGTTTCTCCAGTTTTTATCCTGGTGTGAGAACTGGTTTTGGAATTAATTACAAAACACTGACTAGAGTTAGGTGACTCATTTGGGATTTTATCACTCTGCCTGGAGTCAGGATGTCCAAGGACAATAGGAAAGAATGCTAGACTGTGACATTTTGTATTTGATATCAACTTAGTGATAATTAAGAAGTTTAAAGATACTGTCTGAACACTGCACTGACTAATGCACTTTAAACTAAAATCGTTCCACAGATAGTGGAGGCACATCTTGGAAGAGAAGGAGAAGTTCTGCATGGAAATTAGAGTGAAACAGCAATTACTGACTTTGACTGGTATTGTTGAGCAGGGGCGCCTCCAGAAAATTTCGATAAGGGTGGCCAGACGGGGCCAAAGACATGTTTGATGGCACACCAAATCGGTCCGTGTGGTAGCTCTGGGAGAGTTTAGCCTGTGGCGATGTATATCATTGCTCTTTTGTTCATTTTAATTGAAAAAACAGTTGGTATCCAAAACATTTTACTTACATTTTAAAAACAAAACATTTCAGAAAAATACATTTTAGTTATTTAAAATGTTATTTCTAATTTTATTTTAAAATATTTTTTTTAGTTTAAGTCACCTGTTGCTGTGTTCACAAAAAACTATGGAGATAAAAAACAGTGAGCAGCAGAAACATATGTATTTTTTTTTATTCTGATTATTTCTTTACTCAATACTTGTATTATTTTTATTTAGTTTTACAATTATGTCTTAAATAAATACAATCAATTTATGGTTTAATTGAACATTAATATGCTTTACTGTGGGTGACTGTGGCACAGGAGTTAGGTGCTCGCCCCATAATCGGAAGGTTGCAGGTTCGAGCCCCACTCGGTCTGTTGCTGCTGTTGTGTCCTTGGGCAAGACACTTAACCCCCCTTACCTGCTGGTGGTGGTCGGAGGGACCGGTGGCGCCAATGCTCGGCAGCCTCACCTCCGTCAGTGCGCCCTAGGGCAGCTGTGGCTACATCATAGCTCATCACCATCAGTCAAATTAAAGTTGTTCATTCTTGTAACATTTATGCTAATTGTAGACAAGTTTATGAACACCTGACTTGCTAGAACTACAGCTACACGCATAGACTTAGTTTTGGGGGGGGGGGGGGGGGGTGGCAGGGAGGACATGCCACCACCACCACCACTTTTTCAAAAGTCAATTTTGGTCCTCTGCACTTTTTACCATCCAAAAACAATATTACGCTATATTAAATAGACGCTGGTTGAGCACCAACACCAAGCGCACCAACAACCGCTTGTACTGAAGCCTGTTTCCCATTAGAACCGTTCATAAGCTCATCTGTTGGCTCTGCTGATACCTCTTAAAGTGTAACTGGCCTTTCCTGCCACCTGACATTGCATGTAAGCAGGCGCGCAGATAGGGTGGGGGACGGGGGGACCGCCCCCCACCCCCCCGATTCAGATCGACCCCGATCTGTCCCCCCCAACAAAGGCCAGAAAGAAAACAAAATTGGCGGTTAAGTGCTTGAAGCTCCTTTTTCCAATTACATTGACTGCAGCATGATGTAAACAAACACCAACTCCAGAGGCGCCAAAGTAGTTGCTGCTAGGACGCAGGATGAAGTGAAAAAGGCAAGCAACGATTACTGCGTATTTAAAAAAAGACCAACAATGTAAGTAGGTGGGACCGATCTTTCTGTTTATGCATGTTGGTTATAGATTCAGTACGTTGTTGTCAGTGTTGGAACTTACTCGTTAAAAGCGCCATAGCCTCATTGCTGACTTTAACAAGTCTCCTCTGCAAATATGATCCCTCATGAAGTTAATACTTACACCAGAAGATAGTGGAGATGTGTAACCTTCAGGCTGAGCAAAGTTTTGGAGTTTTTAGAGCTTGAAAATCGCCTCACGCTGAGAGGCTCCCAGTCAGGGAGAGGAGGAGCACAGCATGGAGGGCAAATGTCATCGGGATGAAACCTATATTTGCCGGCAGGTCTGGTCTTTGTTGACTGATCACTTTGTCTGGTAATGACTGACTCTGATTATGAAGCAGAATATTGACTCTGATGAAGAAATTCACTCATCCAGCCGGGAAGATTGATGCTGCTGCAGCATCAGACAGCTGGTGCTGCACGAGTGGTGTGTGGAGTTTACAAGCTCCAAACATTGGGTTTGTAGTGGAGATAAATCTACCTACATTTTACTTTAAAACACTGTGTTTTCTTGTTTTTATTTAACTTTTTTCCTGTCCTGTCTGTCTCTCATCTTCCTGCATCTCCTCTAAACTCTCCAGAAAATCTGCTGCCTGGATTCTTACTTTTTCACCTCATCAGTAACTTTTGAGCAGATCAAAGGGATCTCCTGACCACAAAGCGGAGAGCGTGTTTCGATGCTGCGTCAGTGAGGTGAAATCACCGCAGCACACGATGAGTGGAGCGTGTCAGGAACGATTAAAAGACAGAGTACCAGAGGATATAAAGAGATATGAACGATCATGTGTGAATAATAATGTTTTGTTGCGCCACCTCAAGTCTCTCCGTTCAGTCCATGTCCAGCGGTGTTCCCAGGAGTCACACCGCATCCACGTCCAGCGGTGGTCTCAGGAGGCGCACTGCGTCCACGTCCAGCGGTGGTCCCAGGAGACGCACCTCGTCCACGTCTAGCGGTGGTCCCAGGAGGCGCGCCGCGTCCATGCTCAACTGGGTTCCTACTTTCTTCTTTCGAAGAGGCCCCGCCTGTCCAGGTTCCTGGACCCAGGAGTCACACCGCATCCACGTCCATCGGCGGTCCCAGGGGCCGCACCGCATCCTGCTCCAGCGGTGGTCCCGGAGGTCGCACCGCTTCCTGTTGCTGCGGTGGTCCCGGAGGTCGCACCGCATCCTGCTCCAGCGGTGGTCCCGGAGGTCACACCGCATCCTGTCCCAGCGGTGGTCCCGGAGGTCGCATTGCATCCTGTCCCAGCGGTGGTCCCGGAGGTCGCACCGCATCTGGTCCAGCCTGTCCAAGAGGCTCCAGTCCAGCCTGTCCACAGTCTCAAGAGTCCACGTCTTCATCCCGTCCACAGTCTCAAGAGTCCACGTCTTCGTCCCATCCACAGTTTCAAGAGTCCACGTCTTCGTCCCGTCCACAGTCTCAAGAGTCAACGTCTTCATCCCATCTACAGTCTCAAGAGTCCACGTCTTCATCCCGTCCTCAGTCTGCAGAGACTTCGTCCCCTTGGCCTGAAGAGACTTCATTTCCTCATCATCCTCCAGAGTTCCCTGTGTCCCCTTATCCTCCAAAGTTCCCTGTGTCCCCTTATCCTCCAGAGTTCCCTGTGTCCCCATCTCCAGAGTTCCCTGTGCCCCCATCTCCAGAGTTCCCTGCATCCCTCAGTCTTCAGAGTTCCCTGAGTCCCCTCAGTCTCCAGAGTTCCCTGAGTCCCCTCAGTCTCCAGAGTTCCCTGAGTCCCCTCAGTCTCCAGAGTTTCCTGTGTCCCATCAGTTTCCAGAATTTCCTCCAGTGACTCCGGTCTCTTCGTCCCTTCCTCTTCCTCATCCAGAGTCCCTTCCTCGTCCTCTTCCAGAGTCCCCTCCTCGTCCTCTTCCAGAATCCCCTCCTCGTCCTCGTCCAGAATCCCCTCCTCGTCCTCGTCCAGAGTCCCCTGTTCGTCCTCATCCAGAGTCCTCTGTTCGTCCTCGTCCGGAGTCCCCTCTTTGTCCTCGTCCTCCAGTGTCCCTAATCCCCAGGCTCCCACAGTCCGGGCTCCTGATTCCCCGTCGCCGGCCCCCCAGACTCCCGCAGTCCCAGCTCCTGGGTCCCTGTCGCCGGCCCCCCAGACTCCCGCAGTCCCGGCTCCTGGTCCCCCGTCGCTGGCCCCCCAGACTCTTCTGGCCCTCCATCCTGGTCCCCCTCCTCCTGCCCTGCTCTGGCCTTCCCACTTGGTACAGCTACTCCCGCCCTGCTCTGGCCCTCCCTCCTGGTCCCCCTCCTCCCACCCTGCTCTGGTTTCCTGTGGGCGTCTGGTATCTGCCCTTGAGGGGGAGGTTCTGTCATGACTCCCAATCTTTCAGCCTTCATGCAGCACACCTGGTCCCCTCATCAAGCTCCAGCCAAGCCCTGTTTCCCTAGCATCCTCAGCCTGCACCTCATCAAATCCATTCATCTCACCTGTTCCTGTCATCAGCATCATTCACCACACCTATTCCTCCTACTATATAAGAACCATCCAGCTATCCAGTCACTGCCAGATTATTGAACGCTTCTTGCCAGTAAATTCTCCAGCCATTACTCACCTTGCCATTGAAGATCCAGAACCCTGCTCCGTCCCTGACTCCGCCTTTTGGAATTCCCTGTCTGTTCCTCAGCATCTCTGATCTTCTGGCTTCGATCCTGCTCCATCCCCGACCTCGCCTTTTTGAATTACCCTGTCTGTTCCTCAGCATCTCTGATCTTCTGGCTCCCATCCTGCTTAGTCCCCGGCCTTGTCTTTTGGATTTCCCTGTCGGACAATTCCCACCTCAGACCTCTGGTAACTCCACTCCTAAAAAAGACTTTTTATTTTACTCTTACTGTGTTTGGCGTCATCACGGGTCTTCCGAGTTCAGATCATGTCATCCCTGTCATTTTTATTTCTAAAATATGAAGTAAAAACTCCCAATTAAATTTTTTTCCTTACATCTCAGCCTGGCTGGTCACCACTGGAGAGGAGTATCTTCCCAGACTCACACTAACATCCCGTTTTACCTCAGGGCCTCTTGATATAACAGAAAAACCTGTAGCTCCATCCTTGATCTGCTTTTCACATGTTTCTCTTCATCTCTGGAAGCGACCTCCCACAACACTGATGTTATATATAATTTTACTTTTTCAGGCTAAAAGAACCCAAGAAATCTGCTGTCAGACTGATTGTTGCAGCTACAAATGGTCCAGACTAACATGAAGCCTTGCAGGTGTAGTAAAGGTGAGTTGTTTTTAATCATCATGTAATCTTCATTACAACCTTTGAGTTTTAACATCATCTATGTTTTTGTTTGATAGCTTATTGCTACACGTGTGTTGCTGCTGTGAGCTTGGAGCTAGATTACATCATTAAGGAGGCAACTGATTCTGGTCCTGTGACACTTGGTGACGTGTAAGCTGATTCACCTGGT
Organism: Nothobranchius furzeri; assembly: GCF_043380555.1. Taxonomy (NCBI): domain Eukaryota; kingdom Metazoa; phylum Chordata; class Actinopteri; order Cyprinodontiformes; family Nothobranchiidae; genus Nothobranchius; species Nothobranchius furzeri. The sequence continues at coordinate 54,941,843 of NC_091743.1, read as the reverse complement.
TTTACATTAAATATTTTGTTTTTTGCTATCAAATGTAAATTAATTAATAACCTGCATTATTGCAGGACACTCAGCAAAATATGGACGCTACATCATGAGGCAGGCATGCACATGAGGTGAGCAACACCACAGATTATTATTGTTCACTGTCCTGGATTTGTTTTCTTTCTGCATCTCATCATTAGCCTGGCTGATCACCTGATAACTCCTGGCATCTGGTTATGACTTTACCTGAAGGACTAACAGTGGAAGGAAAAAGATACACGCTCCAGGGGCAGAACTACGGGGGGGCTGGGGGGGCAGTGGGCCTTGACCTTGTAAGGTCAGAAAATGTCAAACAAATACTTTTAAATTCATGAGGAAAAGTTTAGTTTAGAAAGCAAACATGTCTGCCTTTTAAGAAATTCTTAGTATTCTTTAATACCTAACAGTCACTTCATTTGCTAGACAAAACTGAGTCTTGAAAAGGTATTAAAATAAACTTCAAGATTCCTGCCTATACCCTGATTCCATCATTAACTTCAAGTTATATGATAAATCAATAGAAGACTTGAATACAATGTTTTCCAATAAATTATGATTGTGATTAGGGCTGCGTTGTCTATGTATCACTTTGACATTAGTAGGTTGAAGAACTGTGTTGTTAAAACTTCAGAAATAATTTATCTTTAGATCTGTTTTTGAGAGCATGTTCATTTCTGTGCATTTTGCTCAAGCACTGATCAAACTTTTGAAACTTTGTCCATTTTTTCCTGCAGAGGGGATCCTGCTAGACCAAAGTGAACTCCTGATCGACATTGAAGTCTTCCTGCAGAGCTTGTATCTTTGACACCATGCCATTAGAAAATCCACTGAGTGGTTTCCTTCACCAAGGCAGGACCCAGTGACTCATTACTGTTGATCAGTCAGGGGCAGGTAATTTTGTGTTTCATGTTCATGTTTCATTCTTCCACAGATTACCAGCCATAATATATGAACACATGTTGTATTCTCAAGATCTATGCTGTGGGTAGGAATAGAACAAATATGTTGATTTTGTTCTCAAATGCTATGTCAATTTTTCTCATTATCAGCAATTTTCACTAACTTATTTGAGCATCTTTATATTTTTCTATATTTAACAGTTACAAATGTTAAATGTAAAGTGAATTTTTTAGTTTATCATTGTACTGACAAATGTACGGTAAAATACGGGCAGCTGTGGTTGCCAGGAATTTACCGTAAAATGTATTAAGTAAAAATAAAATGCTGTAATTTCTTATACAGTTTCACTGTGTTTTTTATTGTCAAAGGTTTACCATATTTTTATTTTTACAGTTATTTGCCGTAATAAGGTTTTAATACTATTACTAGTACTGTTAAATTAACAACAAATCAATGTAAATATTAATATAATATAACCTTTTTTTAACTGTAAAAATCCGTAAAAAAGCTATGTAAAGTAGCATTTTTTACATGAAATTACTGTATAATTGACAAAGATTTTAGTTTTTTTCCTACCATGATTTTGGTTAAAAAAAATTGTCTACTGTAAAATTTAGGATTACTGTCACGTCCTGTCCTGTCTACTCTTAGGCTTTGTCTGTGTCTCCGTTAATTGCTCCCACCTGCCTCTTGTTTCCCAATCACCTTAGCTCCCGGTCCTCCTGTATTTAAACCCCGTCTGTTTTGTGTCCTTTGTGGAGTCATTGTTTCAGTGTCCAGCGTGTCTCTTCAATAAACCTATGTTAAACGGACTCACCTGTTCGCCTTCTTCCTCCCTGCGCTTGGATCCTCCTCTGATCACCACCTCGCTGCCCGGCACGCACGTGACAGAATGACTCCAACAACCAGTAATGGATCCAGCGGGGAGATTCTCCCGTGGAGTTGCTTTCTCCAGTGGTTCACGTCCGACCCCCGGCCAGCTTCTCCCTCTCCAGCCCCAGCTCCGCCTCGCCGCCGCCGGCGTCCACGACCATCAGCCTCGGCGTTCCTCGCCACCCTTCCAGAACCGGACGGGAGTTGGGATGGGGAGACGCTCCGGGATCGCTCCAGCTATGAGGGCACAAGGCTGGCGATCTGCTCCCCCGGAGTCGGTTCACGGTGTGGGGAAAGTCGCCGGAAGCCACCGCAGCCCTGCGCTTCAGGACGGTGCTTCGAGGCCGCCGCTGGCCGTGCCCGGCACGGCGGTTTGGACACGCCCCCGGCAGACGCATCGCATCCGGTCCAGCCTGTCCAGGCAGCTCTCCCAGCCGCGGCTCTGCCTTCGGCCCAGAAGCAGACGGTACCGGCCCATAAGCTGACGGATCAGGCCCAGAAGCTGACGGTACCGGCCCATAAGCTGACGGCTCGGGCCCAGAAGCAGACGGTACCGGCCCACAAGCTGACGGATCGGGCCCAGAAGCAGACGGTACCGGCCCATAAGCTGACGGATCGGGCCCAGAAGCGGACGGTACCGGCCCACAAGCTGACGGATCGGGCCCAGAAGCAGACGGTACCGGCCCATAAGCTGACGGATCGGGCCCAGAAGCGGAGGGTACCGGATCTGGTCCAAGAATCTGCGGTCCAAAAGTCGGCGGTCTAGAAGTCGAGGGCCTAGAAGCAGAGTTCCCCTGACCAGAAGTCGAAGGTGGTTGACGCTCCTTCCTGTTCTGAAGTCGACGTGCCCAAAGTCGTTTCCCAAGTCGACGTGCCCAAAGTCGTCTCCCAAGTCGACGTGCCAGAAGTCATCTCCCAAGTTGACATGCCCGAAGTCGTCTCCCAAGTCGACGTGGCCTCCTCTGAAGTCGGCTCCCAAGTCGACGTGGCCTCATCTGAAGTCGGCTCCCAAGTCGACGTAGCCTCCTCTGAAGTCGGCTCCCAAGTCGACGTGGCCTCCTCTGAAGTCGGTTCCCAAGTCGACGTGGCCTCCTCTGAAGTCGGCTCCCAAGTCGACGTGGCCTCCTCTGAAGTCGGCTCCCAAGTCGACGTGGCCTCCCCTGAAGTCGGCTCCCAAGTCGACGTGGCCTCCCCTGAAGTCGGCTCCCAAGTCGACGTGGCCTCCCCTGAAGTCGGCTCCCAAGTCGACGTGGCCTCCCCTGAAGTCGGCTCCCAAGTCGACGTGGCCTCCCCTGAAGTCGGCTCCCAAGTCGACGTGGCCTCCCCTGAAGTCGGCTCCCAAGTCGACGTGGCCTCCCCTGAAGTCGGCTCCCAAGTCGACGTGGCCTCCCCTGAAGTCGGCTCCCAAGTCGACGTGGCCTCCCCTGAAGTCGGCTCCCAAGTCGACGTGGCCTCCCCTGAAGTCGGCTCCCAAGTCGACGTTGCCTCCCCTGAAGTCGGCTCGTGTGACAACGTTGCCTCCCCTGAAGTCGGCTCGTCTGACGACGTCGCCTCCCCTGAAGTTGGCTCGTCTGACGACGTCTCCTCCCCTGATGTCGGCTCGTCTGACGTCGACGCCTCCCAAGTCGGCTCGTCTGAAGTCGTCGCCTCCCAAGTCGGCTGGTCTGATGACGCCGCCTCCTCTGAAGTTGTCGCCTCATCTGAAGTCGCCTCATCTGAGGATGCTCTCTGCACTCAAGAGGTCGACGCTCCGTCCAGTCCAACATCTCCGGTTCTGATGGTGGTTTTGAAGGCCGCTCCGGCCCAGCCTGCAGGGACTATGTCACCGGCCCAGCCTGCAGAGACTATGTCACCGGTCCAGCCTGCAGGAACTTTGTCACCGGTCCAGCCTGTGTCCCCGGCCCAGCCTGCAGGGCTCCTCTACCGCAGGCGCTGCCCTCCCAGGGCCCGTCGCCTCCTCTTCTGCCTCAGGTGCTGGCCTCCAGGGGACCGTCGCCTCCTCATCTGCCCCAGGCGCAGGCCCCCAAGGGTCCGTCCTTGCCTCCTCATCTGCCCCAGGCTCAGGCCCCCAAGGGTCCGTCCTCGTCTCCTCATCTGCCCCAGGCACAGGCCCCCAAGGGTCCATCCTCGTCTCCTCATCTGCCCCAGGCGCCGGCCTCCCAGGGCCCGTCGCCTCCTCATCTGCCGCAGTCGCAGGCCTCCTGACTCTGCTGATCCCTTCCGCCTCTCCTGTGGTCCCTCGGTTCCTCTGGGCCCTCCCTCCGGGTCCCCCTCCTCCTGCCCTGCTCCTGGTTCCTGTGGGCGTCTGGGATCCCCCCTTTGAGGGGGGGGTACTGTCACGTCCTGCCCTGTCTACTCTTAGGTTTTGTCTGTGTCTCCGTTAATTGCTCCCACCTGCCTCTTGTTTCCCAATCACCTTAGCTCCCGGTCCTCCTGTATTTAAACCCCGTCTGTTTTGTGTCCTTTGTGGAGTCATTGTTTCAGTGTCCAGCGTGTCTCTTCAATAAACCTATGTTGAACGGACTCACCTGTTCGCCTTCTTCCTCCCTGCGCTTGGATCCTCCTCTGATCACCACCTCGCTGCCCAGCACGCACGTGACAATTACAAAACCAGTATACTGTATTTTCATTTACAGATTACACATTTTTTTCATGGTATATTCCTGGCAACCACAGCTGTCGGTATTTTACAGTAAACTTGACAGTTTATTTTTTACAGTGTGGTTAATAACTTTTTAATTGTTTACTGATTGTGCTTCTGCTAATGTTCTTAGTAGCTGTTGTGTCCTCTCAGAAATAAAAAGATTATATGTAATTAAATGGAACTGCTGTAATTGGTTTACATTTAAACTCAAAAAGTGCATTCCTATTATTTCTAAGGACAGAAGGTCCCACTGTTCAGAGTGAACAGGTGAGAGTTAATGTATTGATTTGTTAAGATTCTGACTCCATGTTGTGATTAATGACTTCAAATGGTTAAGCATCACGCGGGTCTGCGGCAGGAGGGATTTACAGTCACGTTCGTTCTGCTGTTACAGACAGAAGCTGCTGCCATTAAAGCCTTTGGAGGCGTCTCGCTGTACTTCAGCAGCAGAGCTGGAGCGTTTAAGGGTTGAGGTGCTCTCCCTCCATCGGCACCAGCTCATTACTTATCCATGAAGGACTGTTAACCACACTGAAATAGAATCAGATCTATTCACAACAATGGTTTTAATTAGATCTGTGTGAGTGTGTCTGGGCTCACGCTACAGTGCGTTTCTGTGTGTGTGTGTCGGACTGAATGCTTGTCAGTGGACAGCAGCAACCTTGAAACCTGGGAGTCCCATGTGCAACGCGATGGTGTGCTTTGTGTGTTTATCACCTAGGACTAATTGATTAATGTGTTTCTGATGTCGTCTAGAAAACAAATGGCTTTCACCACACACTCTCAAACACACACACATCATTGAACTTTATGTAATTAACGCCTGAATGGACCGTGTTTTTTAGATGTGCCAGTGCTGATGTGGAAAATAAGAGGGGGATTAATGCAGCCCTGTGTTAATTCCACAGCCTGCTTTAACACAAAAGCCCAGCCTGATATACACAGTGATTCTCATGTAGAGTAATTAATACTTAAGTCCTCTTAACACTGTACCATTCTCTACAGCACTGTGACACAACACCTTAAGGCCAGCCACAACGTTAAGGGATTTTGGTGCAAATCTTCTCGCTTCACATCCAATTAGAGGGGTCATCAACTCCATTATAGACGGTATTTGGCTTCTTACATGTTTGGTAAAAAGCTGAAACCAAATTATCATCATTTTATAGAGATAATGTGCAAAAAAAACAAAGAGAAGATTGAATATAAATAATTGTTTTAGAGTAAGGTTCGGTCTGTCTGGTTTTAGCAAAATTAATAGTGACACGCCAAGGACTCACACGAGTGAGAAAGAAGCTTAAAACCTCACCGATCAGAGGGAGAGGTGACAAAAGAAAACAGGAGTGGAGAAGAGAGGGGAAGAGTGTGAGGAAGATGAGGTGGAGAGAGAGAGAGAGAGAGAGAGAGAGAGAGAGAGAGAGAGAGAGAGAGAGAGAGAGACAGAGAGAGAGAGAGAGAAACAGGCTGTTATTTGCTGTGCGACAGAGCCCCACAGCAGACATGGAGGGAATAGCAGGTAAGTCAGGAGAAGAAGCTGCTACTTTCTTTTTATTTCATCACTGCTACTAGTGTGGCTGCTTTTGTGGAATTAGAACAAAATAACAAACATAGGCAACATTTTAGGCTTTTAAAGTTGTGTGTGTTGAAATTTGACTAACACAAAAAAAATGTGTAAATAAATCCTCAGACTGGATCAAACTAAAGCCACCTTTAAATATATTGTCTAATAATAAATGAGGCTGTATGCTGGTAGAACATACAAGCTAATGTCAATAAAATGTGTCTTGAGGACTGATTTGAATAGGAAGCAGAAGTAACTCCAGATCATTTCTTGTCCAAACAGGTTTAAGAGCTCTGTATCATCAAAGGTTAAAAAAATGCTTCTGAGATTTAATCTTGTTGATGGATTTAAATTTTTGTTCATTCATGGAGACAGAAAGCAGATGTGTTCATAGACTTAAATGTATGCAGAAGATTCTACACTCAACAAAAATATAAACGCAACACCTTTGTTTCTGCTCCGATTTTTCAAGAGATGGACTTAAAGATCTAAAATTCATTCCAGATACACAATATTACCATTTCTCTCAAACATTGTTCACAAATCAATCTAAATGTGTGATAGTGAGCACTTCTGCTTTGCTGAGATAATCCATCCCACCTCACAGGTGTACCACATCAAGATGCTGATCCGACATTATGAGTAGTGCACAGGTGTACCTTATACTGCCCACAATAAAAGGCCACCCTGGAATGTGCAGTTTTGTCTCACAGCAAAATGCCACAGTTGCCACAAGCATTGAGAGAGCGTGCAATTGGCATGCTGACAGCAGGAATGTCAACCAGATCTGTTGCTCGTGCATTGAACGTTCATTTCTCCACCATAAGCCGTCTCCAAAGAAATTTCAGAGAATATGGCAGTACATCCAACCGGGCTCACAACCGCAGACGACGTGTAACCACACAAGCCCAGGACCTCCACATCCAGCAGGTTCACCTCCAAGATCGTCTGGGACCAGCCACTCAGACAGCTGTATCAGATTAGATTTGTGCCAATAGGATCAAGAAAAACACTTTGAAGATCAAACAAATATTAAGATATTGAGACAAAAAAATTGTTTCAAAAGAAAAACTTACGATCTGAATCAGATTCTTAAAATGATCAAGAAAAACACTTTGATGGTCAAACAAAAATTAAGACATTGACAGAACAAAAATATTGACTAAAGGAAAAAAAAGTTGCAAAAGTCAAACTTACTATCTGAATCAACTTCTTAAAATGAGTAACAAAGTATGTTTCCTTTTTCTGTTTGCCTCCATGTGTTTTTGTTATCAATTTCCTTCGTTTCGTTCTCGCTGCTCAGAGCTTTGCTCTCACTACCAGATTTGCACTTACACTTTCTGGCTTTCTCCTTTGCAAACCCTGAGTTTTTGGTTGCAATTCTGACACAACCCTTTTGGGTGGGTGGGACTTCTGAGAAGTCCTCTCCCATAGGACAGTGGTTTCTCTTGAGTGACAGTTCAGTGACCCAGAAGTGATGTAGCCTCAAGACTTTTTTTTCCACCACGGTCAACAACATGAATTTTGAGCCCCAAACACGTTATTTCTGCTGTCTGTGGTGTCTACTAAGGATCTAATGTGAGTATTGATAATATATTTTATCTTTTCTTAGTTAATCTGTAAGTTAAGCCACTTTTGAAGTTGGTTTTAACCAGACGCTAGCTCACTAGCTAGTTGCTAAGCAAGCCATTGTGCTAGCCTCAGGACAATGGTCATCTGTGTGAATTTTTATATGCCTACCATGAATTGTCTAGAAGCTATGACCAGAAACTTTTAGCTGTCTGAAGCCAATCAGAGGAGAAATTCTCTGTTCCTTTAACATGGGTTTCAATGAGGGAAAATCTGGGTCTCTCCTCTTTCTGGGGCTTGTAGCGAAAGAACAGTAACACTTACAGATAAAATGAAACCCATTCTGAAAAGCTGACAAAAATTCCTACTTTTTGAGTTATAATTTGTTTTGGTGGGGGTAGTAAAGAGTTGTTCACAGAAGATGTGAGTTTCAAAAGTTAGAGTGCGGAATTTTCTGTTTAGAGTTGTGGGAAACATTTTTTTTTTTACATTTGAATTTTCTCAAACAAATGAACCGTGCAACCACAATGTTTGGAGTACAGTCATGAATTATAGCTTAAAACGAAGGTATATTCGTTAGCTGTAAGTCAGCATGTGTCTTATTTCAATCAGACCTATGGTTCTTTCGGGACAATGCCAGAAATGGAGCAAGGGAGGGTCACTGCTCCTATCTTTCCCCATTATAACTTTTGTGAATTTTTCTGAAAAGTTCAAGTCGTACCTCAACTTCTACCTGCAATTTTAGAAAAACATTAAAAGATATCAAAAAGCCTCTTTAATATGTTAAGCAAGAAAGTCTTGTGAGTTTGTTAAACTTTGAATGAAGTCTCTAAGTTAAAAGGAACCCAATAGAGTTTTAGGTCAAAAAAGCGATAGGAATTTGCTAAAAATTGACCAATTCCATTCATTTCAATGGGAAATTTTTTGCAGAAAAAGCTTAATAACTCGAAAATGTTTAAAGATATCAATGCCAAAGGTAATGGCAGGAAAGAACTTAACGAGCTGAACGTTTTGATGTAAAATTGTTGAAATAGTTAAAAATTTGAAGGAGTTGAAAAGGTTCAAAAAGTGTATGGAAGAAGAAGAAGAAGAAGAAGAAGAAGAAGAAGAAGAAGAAGAAAGATAAACAGGAAAACAATAGTTTGAATGCTCAAACAATAATATTTAAGCAGGATGTATAACTTGCCGCTGATAGGAGATCATGCGGCCTGTCATGAAATATTTCAGATAGGAATGACGGTTAAATGTTTTGTAATTAACCCAAATCACCTTATCCTTAAGAAGTTAGAGATTAATGCACGATGTTCTGACCCTTCAAAAGTAGTGATTGTGTTTTTTTAACAGTATCATATCATGAGCCTAGTTCTGGTTTGCTTACCTCGAGCAGATTCTTAAATACTATCATTAACCCAATATCATTAGAGACTATCCAATATTTTTATAAACTCTATCCATTTGAGATTTCTAGATATAATGAGTTATCTAGTTTGCTGTTATCATATGACTTCTTAAAGGTCAGACTCCTACAAGAAACATGTGTTTAGGCCATTCACAACTTTGGAAATTCCCTTACAAATAAGTCTTATAAACAAATCTCCCCATTTATGGTTGAAGTTACCTCGACTTGATTTGTTTGATTATTTCTTTTGGAAAAGAGGGCAGAAATTTGAGATGATTTTCTTCATTCTGCTCCTTTTCGTTCAACTTAGATTTTTAGTTATGTATTTCTTATTGTTTATATGTTTTATTTGTTTTTATTTTGAATGGAATATAAAAGAGGGAAAAATTAATTTAAGAGTATTTATCTCCTGTTGACAAATTTTACACATTATTTGAGTAGCATTATTGAGTGACATTGCACGTTGTTGATGTGCTCTGAAGTGATCTTACCTAACTGAATCTATGTGGGTTTGAAATATTATTTTTATAATTAGGACTGGTATCGTGTTCGTTGATTCTAGTGTTGGAAGCAAAGAGATTAAACTATGAAGTCACTAGAGGTGAAAGTTTCTGGCATAATGGAAATGAACACGTAGACTCTATGATATTTTTGTTTTGTTATTAGTTGGGGAAGCTGGCAAGCTCTCCCAGATGGGTTGATTCTTTTGATTTCACTGGATTTCAATTTTTGCTACAGCTCTTTTACTACTGTTTCTCCTGTTACTCCTAGGTGATGTAAATCACTTTTTGTGTTTATTTTCAATTTTATTTACATGGATTATGGCTTTTTGTTAGTTGTTTAGTTGTTTTGGGCTTGTTTTTTTATACACACTGTGTTGCACGACTCTGACCCCTGCTGACGTGATCTAGTAATTGCAAGTTCCTTGAGAATGGTTGTTTCTGTTTTTTTCACATTTATGTGAGGTCCACTTTTAACATTGGGTAAGCGCAAAGCTTGCCAGTACCGGACCCTTTTGTTTATGTTTTGTTTCTGGTGAGCCCTGAGTTGCCTCATGTCTCAAGAGGAGGGGAGGCTGATAACAATTTCCTCACATTACTACACTACCTAGATGGAATTACCTTAAATATTAGATGATTGTTGCTGAAAACAATTCAAAAATCAACAGTGATCTCTCAGAATTTTCTTGTGCTTTTTCGCCACAGGTCGTGAAACCAGGAAATTGGGTTCTGATGAAGGTGCTGAAGCAAAACAGATGAGGCAGCCAGAGTTCCATTCGAAGTACTCCTCATTACTCCCACTGCTGTGAAGATTGCTGAGAGGCCATCTTGGATTCATCGATCCCATTGCAAGCTTATCAACCAACCGCCACTAGGACGGCAACGATATCTGGGCTACAAAGGGGTGGGCCACCACTAGGGTGCCGTCTCTCAAACCCGGTGAAGATAAGATCAAGATAAGATAAGATAAAGAAATGCTTCGAGGTTGCTGGGTTCACCACATTGTTGATGTTGGTGGTCGCACTCATGGCCCTGCACTTGGGCCATCTTTCAGCACCTGATGGAACAACTGAGACAGCAGCATTTGAGGGGGTACTAGAACTGGAACTGAAACGACAGATTGGGGCTCCCTCTGAGCCCACCTACAGACTGGTTCACGCTCAAAGACCTGAAGGACTTTTCGGGGACAAGATCAGCTCCCTGACAATTGTACAACCGCCTCGACACACCACAGAAGGACCCTGAAGTCTTTGAACTGAGAAGTTGAACTTTGCGCTTCATGTTCCGAACTACGTTACTACGCACCGGACCTGGATGGACATCAAGATACTTATCAACGTATGACTGAAACCATCCTGATCAACGGAAGAGGACTCTGACTTTCTAACCTATTCTCCAACCAAGACTCCCAGTCTACGGACAAGCCCTTTGATGATGAACGCCTGATTTGCCCCAGCTCTGCCACGATTAGAGCTGCGTAAATTAATATTACACCTTCATTTTTCCTCCTTCACTGGAAGATCCGTCTGCACCTTGGAGCTTTGATTTAAATTCACATGATGTTTCAATACACCTAACTGATGTTTTCTGTGTATTATATGGTTTTGCTAACCCTTTGCAATCTCCTTACAGGAACTGCCATTAGTCGTAGAATTGTGCATCACAGTAAATTCGTTTCAATATGTATGGAATAGTTTTTTAAGGTTATAATTGTGTTGATTTAGCTGATTCTATTTTCTATCTGTGAAATGCTGTGAGATGTTATTGTCAGTTGTGTTTGCCTTATTTGTGTTTATTACCTTTTTTGCTCTATTATTTTGCTGATTTTTGTATTGAGCTTAGTATGGAATTATTCTTTGGACAAGTCAACAGGACTGAGATTACAATCCGCAATAGACATGTGATTGCAGCGCCTCATGCTGTGTTGCCTTTTCGTGTTGATTCTGAACCTTTCATATCTGATCGTGGTGTTTGTTTCTTTACTTATTATTTTTCTTGTTTTGATGCTTATCATTTTTGTTTTGAGTTAATTGATTTGTAACCTGTTGGCCCTTGTGGCTACTGAGATGATCACCTTCCGGGTTTACCCCTTTTCTATTACTTGATTTTTGTGATTGATGTAGCTTTCATAGTTAGTGGTGACAAGTTATGGAAGTGGATGAAATTCCTTATTATTTTACTTCTTTTTATTTTTCCTTATTTGGTTTTGTTTTGTTTTGTTGCTTCCTTCTGTTGGATTATCCTTTTCGGAGGGAATGTTATGGAAACATCTATGTTTGTTAATTCCTGATCATGGACTCAATCAACTGGATGTAATGTATTGCTCTATGTCTCTCTGCATGCTCACTTACTCATACACACACACATTCTTGTCACACACACACACACACACACACACACACACACACACACACACACACACACACACACTGACTCTCTCTCTACCTCTTATCTCTCCCTATAAACAAAGTCTGTGAACAGATGTTTGGGGCATTTGCTTCGGCATCTTGCCACAGTTATAACTGTTTGACTTGTCTGCTCATTGCCTCCTTCTCTCTTCACTATAGGAAATGGGTTATTGATAAACATATTGTTAAAATCCATAACACAGGTCTAAACATTTTTTTTCATTTAATAAAAGGAAGACATTTGAAAACAAAAAAAGGTGTTATTACTGTTCCAACTAGGCTTTCCTTGCTAATCCGTCTAAAAGCAGCACTTCTTGCTGGAAACTGGAAATGACGTTGCTGAAGGAAAACGTTCCTGATTCTGTTGAGGAAAAATAATGGATTTGCAGCAGCAACACAAAGCTCCAGAATTTGAATATGGGACTGGCCCGCCAAGACGGTGGCCCGCAGTTACACCAGCGCCAATAGAAAGCCCCAGCCCATGTTGCTTCTACGTTTGTATGATCAGATCACCAAGCTTCTCATATTCATTTTCTATTGTGAAAATCAATGAACACAATGCCCAGACAAACAGGAGTTTGTGCAACCCCAACAAACATTAACCATTGTTAAACTAGTTGAGTCAGTGTTACCTCAGCAACTAGAAATAACTGGAGTCAAACTTGTCTTCTTCTAAGTTTTTCTTTAGGTACGTAATGAGTCACATGACTCCAAAACTGCACATTTGCTGCCCAATTCCCTTCATTTAGTTGCTACCTGCTAGTTTTCTGAAAACCTGGAAGGATAACCAAAGTAACTTTTTGACATTGGATGATGTTTTTCTACCATTTTAAAGAACATTAAAGATGCTCTTTAATTGGTTTAGTCATAGCCTTGGACTCATGTTTTGGTTAAACCATTTCTGTGCAGTTTTTTGCAAAGAGGGTGCATATTTTCCTGCTGGGGATCAGCAAAGGGTGTTGTTGTCATGAAGGTGTGTGTCAGATGTGTGTGTGTTGGATCAGTGTGGACGGTGTTTGACTCATCCCTGCACATGTCAGGACCCAAGCCCTCCCAGAATAATGTGTTGTAACACAACGATCAATATTTCTCACTACCAGATGGTTTAATCGTTATGAACAATTGTGATTTTAGTAAAAGAGGTCTGTGTCATCACTTCCAAACTCGATTTTCTGCAACAAACTGACACTGAAACAGATGGCAAGAATCAGTCTAAATGTGTGCACAGTTAGAGCAGTAACTGCTTTTAATGTTTTACATGTTTGCACTCCAACACAGTCGATTTGAAGTTGGGCTCATGCTCTATGTCAATGCATTTGCTGTTGTCTCTATTTAAAAAAAATGAGTTAATCTTTGTGGTGAAAACGTTGGCACTGCTGTTTCAGGAAGTAGAAGTTAACCAAAGAGGAGGACAGAAAGCGGCATGACTTAGTCATATTAATGATATTAAAACATCTTCATTAACGCAAATTTAAAGTGACATAGAGCTATGTGGTTTTCCTAATCATCTATTGTCTTTCAGTGGCTCATGCAGGAAAAAGAAGACTATTTTCATGTTCAGCATCTATGTTAAAAGAAAAAGTATTTTATGTTTCTCAGTAAACCTCTGCTTTAAAAGAACCAAATGACCAACTCTGCATATCATCAGGTAAATCATGTAGTTTACACTGAGGCAATGAAACTAACTCCAAAACAACTGTCTTTCCAAACCGCAGTCTTCATGGTACATGTTCTGAATTTTCTGCGGGACTTGATGATGAACTTGAGGTAAGTTCATGAATATTTTAAACCGCCAAATCATGCAGAAAACTGTGCGCTAAGGACCAGGGTAGAATAATGTTACATTAGTTTAGAATCTTTCACATTGATTTCAGTTCTCAGAGTCAAAGGTCACATCCAGCCCTCACAGAGTAGTGCCTGAAAAGTTTTAACATGTCTAAATATTCATCTAAAAAGGTGAAGATGGCTCAAACTTTACATTTCATACCAGTGTTCCACCTATTTGTACTTTTTTCTCTTTTGTTGCCTTTTTGTTAAAGTGTGTGGGGTGGGTGTGTGCGTGTGTGTGTGGGGGGGGCAAGGGCAAACAAGATCAAAGACATTTGTTTGCCAACAGCTAAGACTTTGAACTATCTTAGAACTTTAAGAGAACAGCAAACAAAGCACAGCGGGCAGAGCTATACATTATTAACTACACATGAGCTACTTTTTATTAGTTAAATGTGTGGAACACTGAGAAACCACTTTTTAATTATTATAATCAGTCACTGTGAGTTCTTCGTGCAGGCTGAACATGAAAATAGTCTCCTACACCTATGTCCTGCATTAGCTTCTTATAGGAAATAGACGGTGAAACTCGAGACTCATCCATCTTCGCTGCTGTTGGTTTAACGTCCAGGAAACAGCAGAAAACGTCTCAGCTAGTAGAAGCTAATCGTTAGCATTAGCATCTTCACAACACGGCAGACAAAAAAATATTGTGATATACTGAAACCATTTAGAAATCAGCTGTGGCGATGTGAGCTGGTTAGCTGTATGTGCTATGTCATTCAAAAAATATATAAAAATAAGTCGTTAGGTTTAGTTAATGAGTGGTGAAGTTGGACCACATGAGAAGTTCAAAAAAGTCCACTAGCATGTGGAGTTGAAAGAAGTCATGTTCAAAGTGTGTTGCCTTATTTGTCAACTAGCATTGCTATTCCAAGGAAGAGACACCGTACTTCTCCAGTAGACCTTGGTGCAGGACGACCTTACTTACCTTGATCAGATGGGTCAGGTGGTGGATGGTCTCCTGCGGGATCTCCACTAACTCCTGGTCGGTCTGTGGTGCAATGTAGTGTTGGTGGATGGAGCGAGACATGATGTCCCAGATGTGCTTCATGAGATTCAGCTCTGAGGATGGGCGGGCCAGTCCCTAGCATCAAAGCCTTTGTTTTGCATTAACTGCTGACCAGAGATGTGAAATTGTGGCATCAACAAGTCTTCTCCATGTCATGTTTTTGTTCTGCTCAGCAACAAAACCAAGTGATTTCAATCAGCACAGTGAATGAACCTGGTTCAGTTGCTGAGCAGAACAAAACCACGACATAGAGATGACTTGTTGGTGCCACAATTTCACATCTCTGCTGCTGACACACTCCAGCCACATGAGATATTGCATTAGGAGGAACCCAGGGCCAACCGCGCCGTCATAAAGTCTCACCGGTGGTCTCGTCTCGATACCTAATGGCAGTCAGGCTACTTCTACCCTAACCCACTGCCAAACCAGTCATGATGGAGGGCGTTGCAGGCAGGGGAACGTTCTCCACGGCGTCTCCAGAATCTGAGATGTGCTCAGTGTAAACCTGCTTTTATCTGTGAAGAGCGCATGGCGCAGTGGAAAATTTGCCAATTTTGGTTTTCTCTTGCTACCAGTAGAGTAAAAGCACCACCAGCATTCAAAAGTGACCAAAACATCAGCCAGAAAGTAAATTCTCTATTTAAAACAAATAATAATAATAATAATAAATAAATGTTTTATGCTGCTTTTATGCATCAATTCAATATCCGAACACAAAATATTGCAATATTTCAGTGTATCGATATTTTCCTACATCCCATCTTATCCTAATGTAATATCGGTAAATATTGGTTATTGGATATACCAACAATTTTAATATTAGCTATCAATATTGCCACAGACTTACATATTGGGGCATCCCTACAATCAGAATAAGGAGACTGGAGCATGCAGCACAAAATTAATATTCAGGCTACAGGATGTTGCCTCCACATGGGTGAAAACTGCATGAAGATAAATCAAGGTTAGGTTCAATGGCTACTGGATTGCTGTTGAGGTCTTGGCCTGAAATTGCTAATTCCCAACATCATATGCTAGCTCTTGGCACAAAATAGTTTGGCAGTTACTTTTAGAGAAAACAGTAAAATCCATTCTCTTTACTGCATCTTAACTTAATGAGTGGAGTTTAAGTGATGAAATGAGAAATTTAAGAAAAAGTAGTTCTTTGACCAGGAGAAGAACACGACTGGATATGCTTAAAAACCAGCAATTATTTTTTCTATATGGATTTTTCTGGCACATAAGCTGCTTCAAAGGTAATGATTGCTCAATGCTGTTATGCTGCAAGCTCTTTCCACACAGTTATTGGCAGGTGATTTCATATCGACAAGTGACAGCATACTGCATCATTCCCCGGTCTCAGTTGCCCCATCCACAGAGCACTGCAGTGAAATTCAGTCTAATCAAGAAGAGGAGAAAATCACAGTGCCATTGGCACCCCACCAGAGTGTGTGTGTGTGTGTGTGTGTGTGTGTGTGTGTGTGTGTGTGTGTGTGTGTGTGTGCGTGTGTGTGTGTGTGTGTGTGTGTGTGTGTGTGTGCGTGTGTGTGTGTGTGTGTGTGTGTGTGTGTGTGTGTGTGTGTGTGTGTGTGTGTGTGTGTGTGTGTGTGGTGACTGACAGTTCACGAATCAGGAATCAAGTGCATGTACAACATTAAGATCAACACTCAGTAAATGTCAAGTTATTTTTGTAATCATAAAAATGAAATAACCTGTTCAGTTCCAGCATTTATTCCGTCTCTCATTTCTTTAAAATGATCCGCGTGCTGCTTGTGTGAGACGATAACGGTTAAAGCAATAACTGCTATGCTGAGTGAAAGTGCAAAGAAATAAGCAGTATGCCATAAACTCTTGAAATATAGCAAATGCTTTAATGATTTTCCTCGTTTAAGGAGTCCATTTAGGTGATTTCTTGCAATGCCCTAATATAAGTCACTCAGTGAAGGAGAGATTAAGCCTGAAGTGTCAGGTTGATGGAGAAAACTTTGTGCAGCCAGCACCTGATATCAAAGCCCTACAGGCCTATTTTCTCTGGATTAAAGCTTCATGTTCTCCACAGCCTATTAGAACAAGACTGGATCATGGTCTTCTGTTTCCTCACTGTGTTCCAGATTCCAGTTTGACATTTATGGATGAAACTGCACGCCCATGATCCCACCACTTACCAGACCCAATCAATTCTGTCGGATTGTTTCAGTTCTACTTCAAATTCTTGATGGCCAACCAATGCTAATGCAAGCAAGCTCCATGTTATGGACATGGTGCCACCAAGTTCAACCCAAGACTCTGATGGATTCACTGTGACGATAAACGACATGACCATGCTATGAAAGTCAGGTGCAATCTCCAAATCCATCAGCTAAAAATTAGAATGTCATGTTTATGTTTGTTCATCTAGCAGATGTTTTTATTCAAAGCAATTTACTATTTCACATGTATGTTTTTGGCCTGCGGGGGAAAAACGTTTCTAGGGAAAAAAAAACATGCATGAATGGGGAGAACCAACTCAGCTCAGACCTTTTTACTGCAAGACAGCAAAACCAATCCATATTTTTTACGTTGATCGTTATTCTGGATAAGAATGGCCTGTATTTGATGTAGCACCTTCTAGAGTCCTGGAATCCGCCAAGGCGCTTTACAACACAATCAGTCATTCACACATTCACACACACATTCACACCCTGGTGGGGATGAGCTATGATGTAGCCACAGCTGCCCTGGGGCGCACTGAAAGGGTGCATCTTGTTCAGATCCATGTGATCTGAACGAGTTGTCTGTAATACCATAATATGTTTTTGTATAATATTGGTGGCTTGTAATTATAACATTGTAGAGGTGAATTAAACCAGTAAACCTGCACTGAAGGCCCAGGTACCAAATGCATGGCCTGCCAAGGATGAATAAAGCCTTCCATCTGTCCTTCATGCAAATGCAAACCCAAACGTAGCAAATGGAGCAGTCCAACAATAAATGGGGATAGTGCTGTGTATAGCTTACATGCAAACAGCAAAAGAAACAAAGACTGCAGGATTGGTAGTTTTTGAAGAGACTGTGTGAATGTGCAATAGGAGCTCTCTATGATGTTGATAATCACACAGACCTCCTCCAAATCCTGCGCTGCTCCTTCTTGTGTTTCTCTGACAACTTGCATGATCATGATCTTCTCCGCTATTGTTATTGTCTAAAACTGACCTTTGAACTCAGAAAACTGCTCTGCTCTAGTGGATGGAAATGTTTTGCCACTGTAATGCATGCATGGGGAGTAAGTGAGCACAAATAGGACTTTAGTCAATGACATAATGTTCCAGATGACCTGTCCTTGGAGTGTACCAATGTCATGAAAACAATTTTGTTTGTAACATTGATGTTGTGTTGACCTTTGCAGATTATTGACATAAAGATAACTAACAACTAACAGAATGACTGAGAGCTGAACTGCTTACTGTCCAAACCACCTAAAAGTGAAACTATATGATTTATCCTGTCAATCCTTGTCTCTCCAAGTAGCAAAACCACCAACCCTGTAAGGATCATCCATGTTCTGGTTGATTTTCTTTACATCGTAGTGGGGTTTTCATCTGGGCTTTAAAAAAACATGCAAAACATGTAAAAGTCAGTCATGATGAGTCAGATATGTAAATCTGGCACAAAGAGTAGCTGAAAAGCCAGCGTGGTCAACAAAATGACCACAAAGCCTGCAGATTGTTCAACACTGGTTGCAGCATGTTTGGGGAATGAGAGCACTTTGAATCCTTTTGAATATGACACATCCAAGGAAAAGCTCGTGAGACAAGTGTGACCACTTTCAATTGTGTGTTTCCTCTAAATGTGATCACTACACACAACGGTGCAGCACAATAGTAAGTGGCATAGCCGAGTCCATATTATCAGCTGAATGAATGCATTTTTCAGACGCCATTATTTGGATTTGGCAATGCGCACACAACAAGCGTACCCCACAACAAACTGAGGCATCTGGAGAAAGGGGAAGGGAAAAAAGTTCCTTTCACTGAGCTGGCATGATAAGAGCGTCTGTATTTCCACTCCCTTTATCACTCCCCAGCCCAGACAATGGATTGAATTTCAAAAGCCAATAAACAAGGGAGATGTCCATTCTGCGTGGCAGTTATCACAAACCAGCGTCCCTCATTTGCACACCTCCTCCTCCTGCTTTTCCTACCCCTTTCTCTGAAACGAGCAGGAAAAGAGTGATGAAAATTAAAAGTGGGGAGGGAGAGAAGAAAAGGAGCAGAGATGAGACGCCTTCATGCTCTGGCTCTTCTTTCATTGGACTGATAAAGAAAAGCATCAAGGCCAGGGGTTGATGTGAGGTTTTTCAGGGTTTTTTCTGTTAACTGAATGAGGCTTTTGAGGGTGATAGTGAGAAGCCACTCCCCTGAGAGATGTTTGGAGGAACGGGGAGTGGTGAGCCAACATAATAAATATTCTTATCTGTTATTGTCATTGTAATGGGACAGGGCAGAAAGAGGGAGGGTGCAACAGCAGATAGGTCTGCAGGCGCCAAGGGACCTGACGGTGTTGACATGCAGAACTGAGGAAACTAAAATGGAGAAAGAAAGTGAGGAAAAGAAGGAGGGACAGGTAAAAATAATGAAAGAATTAAAGCCAGCGGGAATGCAATTATCAGTGGGTCGACCCAAGAAAGAAGAAATAAAGAAGGAAAGGTGACAGTGAGGCTTTTGTCCCGGGGCTGATTGCTGCACTGCATCACTCACAGCCAGTTGTTCTCAAATGGCAGGAAGAAGCATCAGTAACTTCTCAAGCCACTTCCTTGATCAGCAATTATTTCTGTTTCCTTAGAAAATGTATTAAAAGAGCTGAAGAGATGTGTGGGAGACAGCCAGAAGAATTGACATAACCAGAATTCTAATGGCGGTTTATTCTGCTCCAAACATCATATTCTGTGATTCGGTCGGTACGAAATTAATTTACTGATTTTCGTTCACTGTTTAGAAAGAATACCATTGATCGGGAGATTGAAAGGCAGATTGGTGATGTATCTGAGATTATATGGGCGTTGTACTGGTCGATCTACGTTCCTACACTCACCTATGGTCACAAACTTTGGGTAGTGACCAAAGAATGAGATTGCGGATACAAGCAGCCAAAATGTGTTTGAACCCCCTTGACTGGTTCTTCCAAATGTGGAGAAGCAACAGCTCTACTCCATGTGTTCCAGATCCTGACTGTCTCTAACTGAGTCCAGCCACTCTGAGGGGGAAACTCATTTTGGTCACTTTTGTTCCTGATCTTGGTTGTTGCACAAAGATCTTGACCTTGGTGAGAACATATTGGATCAACCACCAAACTGAAGATTTCTCTGCAGCGTAACTCCTTCTTCACCACAACAGACAGGTTTAGCATCTGTATTGCTGCAGATGCATTTAATCTGCTTGCCAATCTCACCTTACCCTTCGCTTGTGAACAACACCCACTTGGGGTAGGACCTCTCCCCCAAAGAAAGCAGTTTTGGTGTAGAACCAACACAAGAGTTGGATGCTGTAGTTCATTTAATATAAAAGAACCTGATTGTTGACAAAGACTGCAGAGGTCATCTCACCCTACTAATTAGTATAGGACAAGTGGCTCTGGTACCTAAACTTTACCCAAACAGAGGAGGCAGCTTACTGCACTCATCACAGACTTCCTTCCATCCTTTTTTTCCTGAACCGCCGTCTTCGTTGACCAGGTACTAAAAGCTCTCAGGTCACATGAGAATCCTCTGATGTATCACTGAATTTCAAAAGCACAGTCCACTAATAACATCAGACCTTATGAGTCTAAATTTAGTTTGTCAAACACCAGGTACATTTAGCAAAACACCTAACAGAGACAGCGGATGAGCCAGGGAGGACGATCTATTTAACGAACATTTGATGAATTTCTCCTCCCTGGGAAAGGCTGTGCTGGTGCCCTCTAATGAATCGTCTTTTTGCAGATGACTCCCCTCTCCTTCATATATTATCATCCAATATATTGATTCGTCATCTGTACACACCACTATGGAAGACGGCACTCTCCCTCCCCGTGTTAAACGGTCAGCTGTGGACAGTTAATGTGAGTTATCATTGTAGGGCTCCACATATGGACTTAACAGACTACGGTCCCCAAAGCCCAGTGGACAATTACAGTGTCCTGTGTGCAACAATGTATTCTCAGCTAAATGGACTTGCTGTAACATATCACTTTAGCCCTGGGACTTAAATGTACATTCTCTTAACAAGTTCTTGATATATGTGATGCGTACTCCATTTGAAGCACACCCTAACTCTTGCCTTTATAGACAAGGCATCACGCGGAACTTTTAAAACACCAAATAGCCCGTTTTCTGCAGGTCTCACAGACTAATGCACTGAGGTGTCAAAGCTCCGCTCAGGGAATGCTTTTCCTCTTTTTCACGAAGAGATCACAGCTAAGAGAGGTGAGTGAGTCCAAAAGCAGAAGAAATAAAGAGTTTTGTTTCCACTTTGGATGTATTAAAGTCTGTATTCCAAAGGTTGACCCAACAACAATCAGTCCCTCACTGACACATTCAAAACTGGACGTACCATGTTGTATGGTGGGATTTCCTTGTAGTTCAGGCAAGTTGGTTGCCAGGCTCCATGTTCAGTATGATCAATTATTTAGGCTACTTCTGGGCTTTCCTTGGATTTATTACAAACAGCTGCCTGAAGTATGGCACACAGAAAACATGAAGCACCAGAAAAGAAACAAATACTCCAGACTCATCATCTGCCAAGCAAGGCAACAACAGAGGCAAAGATCAAGATTTTGAAGTCGAGCGCAGAATGACGTTTTTGTTTCTCAAAGGAAAAGACCTCGATAGATAGTTTGAGGAGTCGAGACCCCAATTCGGCTGAAAACGACAGCTGGCTCCTCCTGAGATGCGTTACTTTTAAATAAAAAGATTGAGATGTGAGCAAAAAGAGTGTTGAGCACAGCATCCATGAATCCACGTGAGAAGAAGCTGCTCAAGATTTGTTTGTGTGTGTTTGTGGTGTGTGTGTGAGCGCACATGTTTTCTCCCACGCACTGTCAGCCTGCAGCTGTAATGAATGGGGCCTGAGGAAAGCTGAGAGGATGGGAGGTGGCAGATCATAAATAATCATTTATCCCACCGTTTCCCCCCGCTTCGCTGCGTGACAGGCCACTGGGCGCAGGCAGGGAGCAGCCAGCAACCCGAGCTGATTCGCAGCTGCACCATCCACAGCACACATGATGCTTTTGATTTTACTCACAAGTGAAATAAGCAAAAAGGGAAGACAATCTTCATGAAAAACACACGGCGAATTTGCACAGAAGACAAGAGCACGTCGGAAATCCGAGGAGAAATACCTCCTCAAACACAGAGAGTATGAAGTCATGAAAAGATAAATGAAAATTAAATGCTGGCTTGTGTTGTTATGTGTGTTATTTATCTTAAAGTCAATAGGCATCTTCCCCCGTTAACTTTTAATGTGTACTTCCAGTCAGAGCCTGAAATTAAACAGTGCTGGAGGAAATCAGCTGCACATTATGGCATTGCCCTGAGGGGAGAGTTTACTCATAAAAAATGGTTTACCATTCCTGCAGGGAAGAGAAGCGACAGGCAAAACTTTATTCTGAACACAGAGGCGATAAACTACAAATCTGTTGTTTACAAAAGTGTGACTTATAGAAGTGCAGCGGCATGTGCACCTCAGTGGGACAAAAAGAGGGTTGAGTTCAAAACTTTTTTGGATGAGAACAAATACACGCACACACAAACAGAGAGTTTTACAGAAAAGCAGATCAATTCATGCATGTACAGAGTTAATATGACACTCAGTTTTTATTAAAACATCTGGTGTTTCCTTTTATCTTCTGTCCTATCACAGGCAAACGTGTGAACTCTAACTAGTACATAATATCAGAAGTGGGCTCAGCACTCAAACAGCAATGTGAATCAGGGTCTTAACACCTTGGTCCTCTTTGACCAAGAAAATAAGTCGACCAAAGAGAAAGAAATATTTTATTTAATGTTAATGTTGGTGCTTTTATGCTGCTGCCTATTCAAGCATCCAAGAAACCTTGATGGCATGTGTGGCCCTCATGTTAGAATGCGATTTCACTCTCCTTTTATTTTGCGTGGGGGGGGGGGGGGGGGGGGGGGGGCAGCTCTAAGAAACCCCACAGCAGAATCTAAAGTTAAATTAATTTTGTTTTCTTATCAGATCATCCATGAAATCAACCATAATGTAAAAACAAAAGCCAATATTTCTTTTAGTTAAGATTATCTAATGCAAAATCTCAGCTAAATTAAAACATCAAAGGTAGAAACAATCTCTATATTTTTATCAGAGGCAAAACAATAAAAAAAAACTGAATATAACCCAAATAACCAGAGAGAAAAATGCACAGTAAACAAGCAAACATGTGACAAAAAGTCTTTTTTTTTTCATCTAACAGCAGCATTTCAGACAGCAAACATATTGGATGGCGCCCTTCCAGGTAGTCAGTGAGGTGACATCACATAAACAGGACCACAGCAGCAGCAGAAGTGTTCACACAATATATTATTCTAAGAGTTTCTCTTACCGGGTGGCTCTCTGGGATTTTAGATGTTCTTTTTTCCAACAAATTGAATACAAATAATTCAGTGGAGTTATTTCCTATGGGCTGCAGACACACTCACACAATGCTGTCCTTCACTTTAATTGTCCCATTGCTACTAGGTGTTTTCATGAAAGTTCCTGCCAGTAGGCAGTTGCTCATAACCCCATGCCACAAGGGGGCCCCAGAGGGCCAGCAAACTTTGAACCATGTCAGAACCAAACAGTAGTGAGAGTGAAAAGCTGTTAATTTACAGCTTTGTTATCTGTCTCACACACCACAGACCGGCCACAAACTTCCACATATGACCCACACAGCAGGTCTTTCTTTGCTTGGGGACTGCTTTGCAATCGTGATGTGCCACTGGGACTAGCCATTAGCTTATCACTCCTGTCAGATGTAAACAATTTGTCTTAAAGAGAACAATCAAGAAGCTCTCGACAATGGGTAACATAGTAATTATTTAAAATTTTTATACAGATACACAATCACCCTTATAATACATTGGCTCCATTAATATTTGATCATTAAAATTAATATTTTTATATTTTTAAAAGTTAGGTATAGAATATGCTCATTATTTCTGTGACTAATAGTGTCTTATGGGGAACAAGCAGTAAAAACCAAACGTGTAAAAATATAATGATGTTATACTTTATGAATCCCAGCTGAGAAATTCTCTTTATGCTCTTTGCTTCCAGGTGGTTCAAAGCAAAGGGTCAGATACAGTTCAGGGCAACAAGAGAAAAACATGTTTGGATGCACTCCAAGTGAATCGAAATTAAACGAATCAACATGAAAATGCTGTTAGGATTTAGAGCCATCAGGGTGGATCATCAGAAGTCCATTAGGTCCACAAGTAATATTAGTAGTAGTAGTAGTAGTAGTAGTAGTAGTAGTAGTAGTAGTAGTAGTAGTAGTAGTAGTAGTAGTAGTAATGATAGTAGTAACAATAAGTCAGATTTAAACACCCAGCTTGATACTAACTGCCAAAAAAGAAGTCATGAGCCTCAATCTGATGAGTGCTTCAGGTGTTTAGGATATAGAACTGTTTGCTTCATCAAAAATAAAAACAAATATCTTATAACTATATCTCTCATTGGAGAGGTTTGCAGCCAGGTGTGAAGAAGCTGGGATGAGAATTAATCCCTCTAAATCTGAGACCATGGTCTTGAGTCAGAAAAGGGTTTCCGGGTCAGGGATGAAGTCCTGCCTCAAGTAGAGGAGTTTAAGTATCTCCGGGGTCTTGTTCACAAGTGGGGGAAAGAGGTAGCATGACATTGACAGGCGGATTATTGCTGTGTCCGCAGTGATGTGGACGTTGTACCGATCTGTTGTTGTGAAGAGAGAGCTGAGCCGGAAGGAAAAGCTCTTGATTTACCGGTCGATCCACATTCCTACCCTCACCTTCGGTCACAAGCTTTGGGTAGTGACCGAAAGAATGAGATCGCAGATACAAGCAGCCAAAATGAGTTTCCTCTGCAGGGTGTCTGGGCTCTCCCTCAGAGATAGGGTTAGAAGCTCAGTTATCTGGGAGGAGCTCAGAGTAGATCCGCTGCTCCTCCACATCGAGAGGAGCCAGTTGAGGTGGCTCGGGCATCTAGTTAGGATGCCTCCTGGTTGCTTTCCAGGTGATGTTTTCCGGTGACATTCAAGACCTAAAGGAAGACTCAGGACACGCTGGATGGTTCATGTCTCTCGGCTGACCAGGGAACACCTTAGGATTCCCCAGAGGAGCTGGCCCAAGTGGCTGGGGAGAGGGGAGTCTGGGCCTGTCTGCTTAGGCTGCTGCCCTTGCAAATCGAACTGGGATAAGCAGCCAGAAATGGATCAACGGATAGAACTATATTCCACATCTAATTTCTATAATGTTCATAAGTGAGTGGCAGTGGTACCCAAGTGCAGATGAAAAATGAGAAGCCAGGAGCAAATAAAACCAAAAAATAAAGAAAACTTTATTACCAAAAGCTATCACATATATTATGGGAAACAGGAGGACCTGGTGATGAAAGGATTAGCTGAGGAGGGTGATTAATAAATCCATTGAGGTTTACAGATGTGCGACAGGTGGGTGTAAAGCAGGAAGGAGAGGCCAGAGAAAAACAATTCCTAGAAATCTGGGAACAAACACAACTAAATAAATACAAATTCACAAAGAAACTCACACAAAACTAACATAAAAACATCATGACAAATATATAAAGTCAGACATTCACAACAATATCATGCATCCATGCTTTAGTTTACTAACATTTTATGTTTCTGAATCAGAGAGAACATAAAAATGCAGGCTTACAAAACAAGGGGTCATGACTCAAATGTAGCCAAATGACAGAAAATACAAGCATGTTTTTTTTCCCACTTACAGCCTCACGGTGTGTTGGTGAACCCTGAGATGTATACAAACACATTTTATTCCAAAATTTATTTGATTAGAAATCCTGATGGTTCAATGCTGTATTTTGCTTTTAGTGCAGCCTTGTGAAAGGCTTTACATTCAGAATGAGTCACGTTCTCTGTTCTGTTGAAAAGATTTAATGAATCCTTCCTTTTATTTTGTGTACATTTCAAAGACCGACAGGTCTTGCTTTTAGTGTGGCTGAAAACAGGAAACTGAACCTTTTCCAGCATTCGATAATGTGGTTTAATTCAAGTGTTTCAAGTTCTAAAAATTACAGTGAATTTCTTTTTCATACAACTTTGAAAGATGAATGAATCACATCACTTTATAGCAGCAAGTATTCATCCATTCATCCATCCATTTCCATCCATTCATCCAAGTTTTTAATCATGGAGATAACTTGTCCAAGAGGGAAACCTAGACCTTCATCTCCCCAGCTATACTCTCCAGCTCCTCCTGGTGGATCCCGGGCCCAGGGAGGAAACAAAATCCCTGCAGCAAATTCAACAAGTTATGAGTTGGTACTGAGGTTCCCCCAGTGGGTTGTGTCTGGAAATCTTCCATGGGTAGGTTCTAGGTTTAGTTTTAGATGGACTTCTTTTGATGAGGACAAGCAGAGGCCCTACTTCGTGTTCCCCTCAGAAGATGGAGCTCTTTAAAGTGCAGCCACTTTATAAAGGAACACCATGCTGGCAAATCGGTGTAATACTACCGTCACGCTGTGTCTTATGAAAGTGTCCTACAATGGAGCCATAGCTGCCCAGGGTCACACTGACAGAGGCGAGGCCACCGAGCACAGGCGCCAACAGTCCCTCTGACCACCACCAGCAGGCAAGTTGGGTTAAGTGTCTTGCCCAATAACATAACAGTAGAATTTTCTGTGCAGAGCCGGGATGGAACCTGCAACCCTCCGATTACTGGACGCTCAACCTCCTGAGCTACTGCTACCTCCTTACACCTTGGGAGCAACAGAGGGAGGTGTCATGATCATGTAGGGAGTTACTGCTGAGCTCCGGCCAGCAACCATATTGAAAATGAAGTAAACTCTAGCAATAAGTTTCACTTTTCAACCAGAATCAGCTGAGATGATAAACTGGAGCGAAGCAGAGCTTCGGGGGCTTCTCTCTGTTAGAGCTGAAGCTCAGATCACCTGACCGCTCACGGGGGGCAGCCACCTTTAGGAGCTGCTAGTCCAAAAAATCTTAACAACGGTGCCATCAATCACAATGACAAGCAAGTTAAACAGAAGTCCGCAGCAGGGCAGAGACAGCCCTCATACTCCCTTCATACCGCCGTCGCCTAATCTTTTGTAAAAAGGACATGATTGCGCCACATTACCGCCATGGTCAGACAACTTATAAATGACCTAAGGCTCCCTGTTGGCCCAGTGATCTTGTTTTGCTCACATCCATGTCTCTCCAGCATTTTAGTGAATCTCCTCTACTTCAGACAAAGGCTCCATCCCAACCCAGAGGGAGCATTCCACCTCTTTTCCAGCTGAGAGCTGTGGCCTCAGACTTGGAGGAGCTGGCTCTCATCCCAGCCACTTCACATTCTGCGGTAAACCACCCCAGAGCATGCTGAAGGTCATGATTTGAAGAGACCAATAGAGCCTCATCATCTGTAAAAGCCAGACACCTTCCTCTCCAGATCTTGTCCTTGGACAGCAGAAACAGGATCGGAGACACCAAGCAGCCCCGGGGGAGCCCGACCCACACTGGGAGCAAGCTCAACTTAGAACCTCAAAATAACTGCACCTGATTCAGTCTTTGTAGATTTTACCCAGCAGTCAGCTGTGATAAGTTTTTTTCAATGTTAAAAACCATCTGAGTCCATCTAAACCCTGTTGCTTGTACTTCTCATTTTCTCTCCTAGTCATACTTACCTTCCATACATTTGATCTCCTTTGCGGCAGTGGCATCTTTTTTATAGGGATGAAAATCTGCTGAGTAACTCTCTCTGCCATCCCATCACCCCCCTACCACTCCTTCTTCCTTTACCCTAACCCATCTCTCTTACTCCCCCCTACACACACACACACACACACACACACACACACACACACACACACACACACACACACTCGCTCTCACCGGGCACCATCAGAAAGTGATGAGAGGAAGAATGGAGGAGAGGGTGAAGGGAGCTCGCTGCTGCTGCTGACGTTCCGCGGCTCACAGGACTCGTCCGTAAATGAACTCATTTTTCATCCTGCCTCTCTCCCTCCTCCCCCTTCTGTTAATGACTGGCACTTTCCTCATACAGAGCACCGGTCCTCTGAAGAGCCTGGCGTGTGACAGAGCACCATTCATCTCCCCGTGTTGGAGGACAGTGGGGTAAGCTGAGAGCAGAAGGTGGGGCTGGCAGACAGACATGCAGACAGATGCAGGAAAAGGAAGAGACACAGACAGGCTGTAAGCAAGGCTAGATTAAGGAGCACTTCTAACACGGAACAGATAAAAGAGTGTGTGTGGGGGGAGACGTGTCCACCACAGATGGGACGGGAACATCACTACTTACCTCTGATGTGCACAAACAGCTTAAACACCACATGAACCATGGATTTAATCCACCATCAGCATATTTTGCTTAAGATTTCTGCATCTTTGATCATCAAGACAGACATCCAGACTTTCCTTAGCAAAGAAAACTTTCATACTTACTTTCTGTTTTGAATTAATTTTGCCCACAAGGATTTCATTGAGGGGGGATCAGTTTGCATGAGGCTGCAGTCGGGTTAAAACTTATCTGCAAAATGTCACGCAGGGAAAATTAAAGTGATTTCAGTTATTTGCTTGAATTATCATGACTACCCAGAGGAGGTTTAGTATATTTAAAAGTGATTCAGTCACTTCTAACCGCTTGTACAGTTAATTATTTTCAGGGGTTTTTTAAGCCCCAAACCTGACGGGATATTATGCTCTGACAGCCAGGTATAATTAGTGTTTGCAAGTCTTGACAGTTTCCAGACTGAACATCTAAAAATGTAAAAAATAAACATGAAATCAGATTTTTGCAATTATAATTTAAAGCACTTTAGGCCATGGTTTAAAATACGTTTCGGATTCCAGTACAGATGAATCTACTTCTATGTTCTAACTGCTCCGATTGGATTTCACACACTTGTTTATCAACCTGAATATCAAACACTCTGATTAGATCTAGTTCATTTTAAAATCAGGGCTGAGCAGAGTCCTGCAGTGAGTATGCTATGTAGAAAAGTATAATCCATTTGGGATGCTGAAATAAATAATCTTACCCCAATGTGGTGCACAGAAGCTAACTATTGCAGCTATAGTTCTGGAGTTTGTGTTTACAGAAAAAAAAGCCATTTTTAAATACAATCATCAAACTAGAAGAAAGTCTAAAAGCCAGCACTGGAACAGAGTCTACTGTTACCAAAAATGTGCTTGCACATGGCCTGTAAATGGTCTATATATTCATAGCACCTTCTTAGGGCTCTAAAAAACCCCAAGGCTCTTCACAACACAATCAGTCATTCACACATTGGTAGGGATGAGCTACAATCTAGCCACAGCTGGCCTGGGGTGCACTGACAGAGTTGAGGCCTGATCTTTGACATATATACTGGACAATGTGTTTTCATAGGCTCCAATTATAAGTTTTTGAGCCAAAATGGGAGGTGGCCACCACCGCCATTTTGACCGTGTCACAGGTCACCGTCAAACCTAGACAATTCCAAAAAAGGGAAAAGAGGTGGAGCTGAGGTCGGGGCTGTAAGGCTGGGATCAAATGACGACACCTGTTGAACTGAAGCGATGTAGCTACAAGCTAACCCAAAGCTAACGCGGAGGTGGGAGCTACCTAGCTACAACCGGAGTTAACTGTGCTCAACACCGGAGCTTCAGAGTCAGAGATGCGCCGGGCTGACCGCTGGGTAAAACCGGGTGGAACACAGAGGTCTCCCGAGAGCTCCACAAGCCGGCAGCCGCGTCGCAGACAGGCGCCGCCGCGTCACAGACAGGCGCCGCCGCGATCAGAGATGTGCCGAGCTGCAGCTGGGGAGAAGCGGGTGGAAAACATCGGTTTCCATCCGAGAGCTCCACAAACCGGCAGCCGCGCAGCAGACAGGCGCAGCGATCAGAGATGCGTCGAGCTGCCACTGAGGGGAGGGGACCGTACCGATAGTCGGAATCCAGCTCCACCAACATGTTATATTTCAACCCATTTTCAAAAATGCAGCGTTATGTTAAATGCACTGGGGTTTACCCTATTACATTTAAATTTCATGGTTAAACAGTACATGTGAAAATCTAAGCTCAGCTAGTGCAAGAGCGGCAGTGACTTAAAATACATAAATATAATTTTTACTTACAGAAAAAAATGAAGTGGAGACTCCTTGGATGCTCTGTTAGTGAAATTAATACCACAGCAAGTCATTTTGTCCAACAATTGCACAAATAACATCCAAAAAAGAATGCACAAACGAAACAACTAACGGTCTAAGTTGAGAGACTGAAAATGGCGAAACAGTTTTAAGGTGAGGCCGAGGCTCAGGCTGAGGCCTTTCCCCGGAGCTAGCTCTGCGGTCATGTGGGTCTGATGCTCATTAATTATTCAGAATTTTAGGCATTTAATACACTTAAAAAGAAGAGTGACCAAAAAAATGCACCCCCCTCAGAGTTGTCATGAGTGTAAACTAGATCATTTAAACCTAAAACATGATTTGGAACCAGGCCGTAAACATGTTTATTTCTGCTGTGAAATTGGTATTTTTAACATGGGAGTCAATGAGGATTTGCTCGCTTCTGACACCAGCCCCCAGCGGCCCAAGTGTAGAAATTTCCTCATTAAGATGCTACATTCTTGTTCTTGGAGCTGAACTCATCACTGTCCACTGCAGCCTCGATCATCAGAACTTACCTTGCCATTATAGTATGTTTACAGCAGTCATGAGACAAAGTGAGAGCTAAAAGTAGTCAGCATTCAAATCAAAACTACATTTCTTCACTCAGACTCCAGCTGTAACGTAACTTAACCTGTGTGTGCATCATATCTGCTAGTTTGCATTTAACTTTAATGTTTGCTGGTAGCTATGTATACACATTTGTGTATGTGTATTGCATATACAAACAAGGTCATTTTTCTACTCTATCCAAATTGCCAAACAAAACAAATTGCCCAAAATTTTACCTTGGATCTGTCATATTTTTAAGTTTGGAGTTATAGAAGAAGTAGCGGAAGAGTTTAATATATAATACATGCATTGATGTGTAAATGTGTGCCACTAAAAGAGTAAAAACTGATACTGATCACTTCTGATATTATATTTTAATGCCAAAATTGGCCGACAATCCTTGGTCACAACCCCATGACACACTACCACAATTGTTAACAGTCCATGTATGTCTTCACTAAACAAAATGCTTTTGTGTTTAACTGTATATTTCCTAAAGGGATACATGATGACCAAATCACACCAGGAAGGCCTTTGTTGCATAAAGTTTGAAAGTAGGTCTGATGTTTCCCATCTCCTCGGCCCCCTGAAAGAATAAATCTCCTCTGGATACAAACATTGTTGAACACAAAGCAATTTAAAATGTGCAGAATAGAAGAACCATTCAGAGAAGGTGATTTTGCATCAGGTAGACAGAAGGTTTGTCTTCTACTGCATCATAGAAAAACAAGATATTGATGTTATCAAGGAAGCGGACCATCACAATAACTACACATGAATAATAGCAATTAGTCTCAAATTTGTACTGAGTCATTTTAAACATCAAGTTATCATAAACACCAAGATGTCTGTCTTTGGTAAGCAGAAATGATCAAAGCACCGTTCATGTCAAACACAACCCTATTTATACATCACTTTTAAAGAAACTCTAAATATGCATGAAGCAGGGATGAGCATCTTTATTTTTGATCACTTTCAGTGACGACCTTTTGTTCTTTCACAGAATCAGGGATGTTCTGTCAAGGCAGGTGTGCTCCCAAACAGAACAACAGTGATTAAAATTTTAAGCAAGCGACGGAGAAATACACGCCCCACCGTTCAACACAAATCTAATCGCTCTGCCTGCTTTCTCTACTATCATATTACCTGTTGGTGGGATGACGGATCACTAGGCCGAAACAATGCTATTAGGATTCAGTGCCAGTGACTCATATCTAGGGTTTTTTCTGCAAGTAAACAATATTATTGGGATACTGGAGAGTGTGATTAATTCTGATTATGCAAGTATGATTATAAAGGAGGTAATGCTTTACTGATGCACTCGATTACATGCTGGAATTTTCAATTCATAATAAAAAATAATACAAGCAATCTTTTAAAAGTTATTGTTCACACGAATCTTGACCCTGGGATGTATATGTCTTTAGTAATTGTTTTTTTCTTGGTCTGTGTC
Organism: Nothobranchius furzeri; assembly: GCF_043380555.1. Taxonomy (NCBI): domain Eukaryota; kingdom Metazoa; phylum Chordata; class Actinopteri; order Cyprinodontiformes; family Nothobranchiidae; genus Nothobranchius; species Nothobranchius furzeri. The sequence goes on along the minus strand of NC_091743.1, from coordinate 54,909,762 downwards.
TAAAAATAGTTTTAAAGGGCAACAATGAACTTTAAGGGAATATTTGCAATGGAAACCCCTCCAGGTACTACAACTATGAACGAGACATTTACCCAACAACATGAAATCCTTTATTCATTCATTTTATGTACCCACCATTCACATTCAGGGTTGAAGGGAGCTATCTCAGTGGTCATTGAACAAGGGATAGACGTGGATAGGTTGCTGGCTCAGGAAAGAGTCAACTGATGAAGACAAAATACCCAAACACACACTAAGGTCACTTTAGAGATCAACCTAAGGTGCCTGACTTTGGACTGTTGGAAAGTGAGATAAATACATGAAAATTTATGCAAAAGGGAAACAAGCAAACTCAACAAGGTGGGATGAAAATCTTCCATTAGGCCTGGTTCTACTTTTGGAACTTACAGGTAATTTTACCTGACCTTCGCAGGATGTGTGTCCTTTTCACCAGCCTGGCCCGAAAGGACAACATTCTGGGACAATTCAGAGACCAACCTAGTACCTGAACCGGTGAATGTTCTCGGACCTGGGGACCTGGGTGGAACGTGTGGTTAACTCAAACCAATTGGTTGTGGGAAATTATATCAGCAAACATTGCCAAACAAACAGGAATTTGTCAAATTAATAATAATAATAATAAATCGAACTTATATAGCACTTTTTAGGATACTCAAAGGCGCTTTCATTCACTCTCACATTCACACACTGCTAGTGATGGTGAGCTACTTTGTAGCCACAGCCACCCAGAGATGGTCTGACAGAGGCGAGGTTGTCATTTGGCGCTGTCAGCCCCTTTGACCACCACCAACACAAGCAAGTTGGGTGAAGTGTCTTGCCCAAGGACACAACAGCTGAATACCCCTGGTGGGAGCTGGAATCGGATCCATGACCCTCCGCTCACGAGGAAACCCGCTCTACCTCCTGAGCTGCTGATGCCCCAAAATTGGAAGAGTTGCTGGTGAAGCAGAATGGAAGAAAATGAAAATAGTTTTACTTGTCACCTTCCCCCCCTCCCAGATATTTCCTGTGACCCTTATACTGAATACATCCTGTTAAAATGATATTTGTAATATAATTGTATATTTCATAAAATTGACATTAGTTAGCTTTATTCAGACAGAAAATGCTAACAAATCCCATAATGCATATATTTTACTATATGTAAAAGTGCTTCTGTAGTATTTATTTATGTTGCATGTTTACATTCCAGTAAAAAGCTGTTTGTTTTCCAGATTTTTTATCCTGCTGAGTGTGGCAGATGGAGTCAGGCTCAAAGTGACACAGTTATAAAGAAACACCTGGTGGAGACGAGCTGGTCACAGCTACATCTGTGGCACTCAGGATAACATTTGTGTGTGTGTGTGTGTGTGTGTGTGTGTGTGTGTGTGTGTGTGTGTGTGTGTGTGTGTGTGTGTGTGTGTGTGTGTGTGTGTGTGTGTGTGTGTGTGTGTGTGTGTGTGTGTGTGTGTGTGTGTGTGTGTGTGTGTGTGTGTGTGTGTGTGTCCTGCAGCCAGCAGAAGTGTTGGCATACTGTGACCAGTGTGCCTGATGGTGGCAGCTTGAATTTTATGTGAAAATCACCCCAAAAAAATATTGTAGGAAAACACAGCTTGAAGATCCAAACTTTTATTTATCTTTCTTCTTTCTATTTCTTTCAGTAAGAAGATATTTCATGTTTTTTAATGATGTAATTTTCACGTCTCCAATATGTTTTAAACATTTTCATTTAGTGAAATTGTAAAGATTGTTGTGTAAAATAGGTTCCTCAAGACCTTAAAGAGACTATGTGTAGATTGTACCTCTAATCTCTGGAAATGTCCATCGAAATGTTGTTGAAATGAAGAAAATAATGTCTAGTTGTTGAGAAAAATTGGTGGATTTGTAACATATAACCATTAAGGGTCTAAAGTACACAGGGCGCGAGTCTGGCATGGGGGACGCTATATCAGACACCATGTTTCCTTCTGGATGGCTCAGGTCTTGCGCCTTTCAATGATTTCTCGTTAGATGATTGGCTGGATGCATGACTTACAGAAGTTACGTTACCACGTTCAACAGCATTTAGGTAGTAAGCAAAACAAATGTCATAACAAGACTGCTAAACTCTTAACAAAGTACATGTGAAAGAACAGAATCAAAAAAGAGATGCAATATATTTTGGCCGAGCGGTATTGGCACAGTATGATGACGTCATCGGCAGGCGCAGGACCCCGAGTAGATCCAGAAAGTACGCCAGGAAAACTACAAGCAGCATTGCATTGTCTCAATGGAATTAACAGATGGACCGTCAAAGTCTGAGGAGTCACGCTGAGGTTGCGTGCTTTATGCTCCACAGGTAACATTTACTGTAATGTTTTTTAAACTAACGACAGACACAGAAATATGATGTAAAACTATCCTGAAATGTATATATGTACTGCCCCCTAGTGCCAGGAAACTACACACTGCCACTTTAACTGGCTATATTTCTGTTTACTTTAGTAAATAAAGTTTATTGTTCATTTCACCCTCCTTAGATGTAAAAAAGTGTGATGTAACAACTCCTCAATGATGTAGATTTTGGTTTTGTTCTTTATGATGCTCTTCACCCTTTATCAGAGCAGTTTGCTTTGATGCAATCATTTGCTTTTAACTATTTCTTTAATCAAAGCTCTAATTTAAACAGAGTTAGAAAGTTTTCATATTAATTAAAAGTGCACACATAAATGAATACCTGATCAAATAAAATGTATATGCTGCTGTTATGGAAAAGACCTGCTCATAAGTTGCAAAGGGGCCTACAGATCAGTGAGTCATGCATAATTTAAGATGCAGCATACTGGCTGGGCTGTAAATTAAAAGTTTTTTCCATGAGTGGAATGTTGCATACAGATGTACATTTGTAAGTGTGTTAAATTGAAAATCGCTGGACAATATGGAAAATGTATGAAAAATGAGTTAATTTGCATTAACAGATGTAATAAACTGGCTCTATGGCTGATTTTATTATGACTTTATTCATTTTCATGCCTTCTGCTTCTCACCTCAACATAACCCAGTTACGTGTGTAGCGTCACTGAATGGCCTGATTCTTGACCCTCAGGTCAGAGACACAGCCTGGGTCACCTTGATCCTGGCTGCTACGACAATCTACAGTGTTTCTTTTACAGGAGACTGAATGTCAGTCTACCACCCCTTTAATCTGACTGCCTTTATTTGACTGCTGTTCCATCCGCAAGATGGACACGTCAAGATTTAAAAGAATCATTTTTAATAAACTCTTTTTACTGTCTATTACAATGTTCATAAATAATCATCATGGTTCATTTAAAGGTTGTTTAATTACTGAAATGAATTATTATTCTTTGGTTAATAATTATTATTATTTATGATAATCAGTAATGTTTAACAGTGACAAGAAGATCATGTGCACTTATACACAATCATACAGGACACAGTAAATCAGGCTAAGGTTAACTGCACTCACATGTCTTTTTCCATAACACCAGAGCTTTCTATCTTGGGAAGGCGGGCTTCTGAGGTATGTTAAAATCTCTACATGTCAAAACCTGATTCGTAGACCAGGAAATGCCCATCTTATAAAACAGAACTCTGGGCATTTAGCGAGAGAGTTCTAGAGGAGTGGGAAGGCCGCCCACATGCTCTTTAACCAACAAGCGATTTCTGTCACGCTGGCAGCATTGCTACGACACAAAAAACGACACCTGCAGAAAGCTAATGCAAACTCCTTCAGAGTTGGTTTTTTTTTTTTGAGACGCAACCAGTTTCATCAGTCGTGGTGACCCGGACATCTCAGGACCGACTTGGTCGCACTAAGGTTTTTCTACCCACCTCGTGCCTGGGGGCATCATCTCCTCCTGACATCTTGGATCCAAAAGGGGGTCTCCTGACTGGGTGAGGTAGACACTTCCGACAAATTGCGTCTGAATGCCGTTTAGTAAGAACAACTTTAGTTTATCTGCAAACCAAATTCTTTCTACCCAGAACGCGTCTTCTCTCAAGATACACGTTCTGAGAACGTTGCATTCACCCACAAACAAACATGCACTTCATCTTAGATCCATCCAACACAGAGGTTGTATTTAATACCGAAGCTTTTATAAATTGTCTTTTAAATTGTCACGTTTTAAATTGTTTAGTAATAAATTTCTTAACTTTTTAAACTTGACTCTTCATTGAAATAAACACAGAGTGGGTGTATATTGATCACTGAACGAACAAAGATCTTCAGATCTTCTGAATTAACAAATAACTTCGCAGTGAAATTAAATCTTTAAAATTAAATATTAATCTTTTGATTAAACATAGACCGAGCAAGTTGGTGTATGAATTTACATATATTATATACATATATCCGTATGTGTGCATGTAAATTTCATTCATTAATTTGTTTGATCTTTCTTAGAAATTAAACATAAGCTGAATAGCAACAGCCTTTAATTCCTAAATATGTAGCTCAGTAACCGCTACACGTGTCTGTTTCCTTTGTTAATCATAAAAAACTTCACTCTCTGCTCTAAAATCTTTACTTCTTTTTTAAAAATCACAGCCCTGTACCTGTTCTCATACACTCATTGCACCCTGTGCATTATCCAGTGTGAATTTGTTTTGTTTGCATGGAAAGTGAGTCCAGCTTCTTCTGCTCCATCTTCCACAGAGTGCCCTCCTTACTCTACAGCCAACCATTCGGAGCCCTTTCATGTCCCACTAGCCCATAGCCCAGTCAGTCAGAAGTCATTACACCCGCTATTAACTCCTGCTCAGCTTCATTAGGCATGCAAATTGAGGAGGGACAAAGATTTGAAAAACTTTACTCTGTATAACACCCTCCACCTCCCCTCTCTTTCTTTCTCCCTCTTCGTGCTGCCAAAGGTCCACCTGTGTTCAATTAAGCTTGGATCTGTATTGAACCATCTGATGTGAGAATTTCTTTCATGGCAGACAATCTAGAATCTAATAGCTAAAATATCTGACAGTTAAAGTGGGAGTCTTATGGATTTAGAGAGTTCAGATGTTAAGAAGCAAGATTTCTGTGAAAAGGTTATAAACAATTAATATCTAACCTCACCTTTTTATGTTATTTATATAAAGAAGATCATTCAAAGAGATATCTACTGTACAACTGTTAAAGGGGAACTAGGCAGGTTTGGCTTGCTTTTAGCACTCCATAGTGTATTTGTGGAAGCAAAAGCCGACATGTACGCGTGTTTAAAATGGCTGTCTAGCAAAAATTGCAATGATTTGAAGTGTCATTTGAGTCAGGCCTCAGAAATTAACACGATGCATTTGAATGCTGCAAGATCTGAATAACCAGTAGCTGCAGGTGACACAACAAGCGCGACACACTCACCAAGGTGACTCCGTCTCTGGTTTAAAGGTCTTTCATACCATCTACCGCTGTTGTCTGGTTTTCTGCCATGATCTCATAATAGCCAGTTACTGATCTCTTCTATTGACGCCATGTTTGTTTTGGTTGTACCCCACAAACCAAACTTCCTATCTGATCTGTGTTCTCAACTGTGCCCCCTAGTGGAATCCTCCAGTACTACACGCGGTGCAGTAGTAAGGATGTGAACAAAGATAGTCTACCTGCGCCAGTGCGAGGTTAAAAAACAAATATATTCCAGCCCTTTAAGTCTGTGCTGTTTCCGACCTGCTTTCCTATGTAATATAGTCATGATGAGGATTGCTGTATAGTCACTGACACTAGTCAGTGACTTGATGCAATTTGCTGGGTTCCTTATATAGGAAACATTATTTCTGATTGGCTTAATGAACTGTGAATTGGAATGTTTATTATGTGAAGTGCCTTGAGAGGACTCTTGTCGTGTTTTGGCGCTATATAAATAAACTTGAATTGAATTGAATTGAATTGATGTAATGGCTGCTGAGAAACGGTTTGTTCTGAGAAAAGCTGGTTAACCCTTTGATGCATAATGGTCACTACAGTGGACAGGTACTCAAAATTGTTATTTATTTATTTTTTGCTATTAAGCACAGCTGTTGAAGACTTTATTGCATTTGAGTCCCTCCATTTGGACTTCAGTAAGTCAAGCCAACATATTTCATGTTCAGAATGCACGCTGTCCACTTAGGTGGACATGTAACAAATTATTTGTAAATTAAATGTTACAAAAATATATAAATATGAAATTTGTTTCATTCACACCTAAAGATGAATGAGAAAATTGTTTTAAAAAATCATGCTTGAATATTTCATCATTCATGCATGAAAGGGTTAAACACGACATAAGCAGAGACACGCCACCTTGCATTAGCATGTTCCAACCCATTTCAACATCAGCAAAATATAATTGTTAGTCACAGTAATTCAAACTACAGCACAACGATAGCTAGATAACTCCTAGATAACTACTGCTAATGCAAAGCTACTAACTTTGCACTATCCCGTCCTTGAGATCTGTGTGTGTGTGTGCGTGTGCGTGTGCGTGTGCGTGTGTGTGTGTGTGTGTGTGTGTGTGTGTGTGTCACTCTCTTTGCGTGACAGTTATGCTAACCTGAGCTACTGCTAACCTCAGCTACTGCTAATGTCTTTGTTAGACAAGAGGAAAAGAAAAAAGAATGCCTGAGCACCCACTCACGTTTCAGTATGTACTGAGAGTATCCAGACTTTGAATGAATTTGATATGGATGCTGGACTCCCGCTCCCTGTACAAGCCCAGCACCGCTCCCTTTTGTGCGTTTCAGGACCTTGGACAGGTCCCAAGCCAGGCTGGCCTCTCCACCTCTGCCTGCCTGCTGCGCCTCAGCTGCAAGTCATCAGCTAACAAGAGCTGATGACTTAAGACAGCAGCTGCTAGACTTCTGGGAAAGAAATTCCGCCAACAAAGCTGTTTTTCTCTCCTCGGTCCTCGGATCTTGAATAACTAATGGTTAATAGGATATAGAGCTTCGTATATTTGGATTTCTGGTTAAATAGTTCTTTGGTTAAAACCCTTCTGTTAAATAGCCGTTTTCTTGGTGATCCTTAGTTGTGCGTTTTGGTCTTGAGCTTGATTTTTATGGCGTTTAAAGCGTGCCACAACCCGTGCACGTGCATTGGGTCCACAGCGCGCGTGTGAACGGGACTCGCGAGCGAAAATTTACATGGCGAGAGGTCATTTGTGCACTGAGAGGGAGCAAACTGTGTCTGTGAGCGCACAAGGATGTGCACAAGTGACAAACCTGCGTGCGCGCGTTGTCAACGAGCACACGGCAGAGGAAAACGTGCGCGCGCGGCAGCCTCTGTGCGCGCTCGGCAGCCTCTCTGCGCGCTCGGTTTCTGACTCCTGCTCGCTCTGCTGTAAGGGCTTTTGGCACTCTGGAGGCGTGGCCTGTGGCAGATCTTCTCTGTCCTCTGACTGGTTAGTGTACCCCGCACTTTACCCTCTACCTATCTATATAAAAAAGTCTGCTATTCACTAGTTTCTGGCATAGCTCAGCTGGGAGAGCGGGTGACTCTCGCCCCGGAGGATCCAGGTTTGAGTCCGGGCAAGGAAAATGCAGTAGATGTCATGTTAATTTTTCTTAATTTCAGGTATTTTACAGTTGTGACCGTTCAACTGTCATTAAACGTCCGAATGTTTGCTGGGCAGTGTTTTAAAAAGTGCACATAAGCTAGATGGTTTTAACCATATAAAATTACATTTTTTGTGATACTGGAAAAATACATACTGAAATAAAACTACTGATTGAAAACTTTATGACTGTGGTTGTACAATATATGACTCACTAATACACTGCAAACTCCCTTAGAGTGGGGCTTCCAGAGAGAGAGAGAGAGAGAGAGAGAGAGAGAGAGAGAGAGAGAGAGAGAGAGAGAGAGAGAAAGAAAAGTTCTTGCCTCATTAATGAATTGTTTATTTTTTTTCAGTATTTAATTGACAAATTATCCTTTCAAATAATTAATTGATGAGTTACATAATTGTCCATTTAGAATTGTTGAATGGACTGAGTCAAGTTTGGTGCACTTTATATATTTCAAAACATGTTTTTTTTAATGATGCATATAAATAATTTAAATGTTAATTTAATGAAATATTTCTATTTTTTCATTACCTCACCCTTGTTTTGACAAAAACGGGACCTTGCTGGATAATATCATGGAGAAACTATTTGTTCACAGTGCATGGCTCAGTGAGGATCTGTGTACCAAAGGAGGAGATACTCAGAAATCTGTCTGCAGATTGTTACAACCCAGACTGGAAGTGGTGGGCTGTAATAAGAAAGGAGACCAAACAGAGGAGTGGGGGTTCAACAACTGATTTATTTAACAAAAGTAAGGATTTACTAAAGCAAGTTAGTGAACAGAAAATGGCCATCTCAAGGTTTTACTTGGATGTCCCTCAGCAGGGACCTCACTTACTTTACTTTACATTTTTAGATAAGGAGGTTCGTCTTTTTGCCACAGGATTCCCGTTTGGTCACCCTCCTTTCTGTACATGACTGCTGTCTAAAACCACCAAAATTAAAGGCAAGGCCAACATGGATCAGGGCCAATCTCTTGCTCTAATGGAGCATAAATGTTTTACCAGCAGGCTGAATTACCAAAGGATAACACAAAGTGTCGCTCCATGCCCCTGTGCATCACACAACAGGTTCAAACAGGTGGAAAATCTATTCAGAGGGGAAGAAGGATATCTGTGTCCGCTTTTGGGGAAAAACAAACCTGTGCTATAATCTGTCCTCAAGTTTCTGTTGCTTGTTTTGAGCAGCAATCAGAGCATCAGTGTGAGGACTACTGTCACATCTCAAATCATAACTGGTTTGCTTTCATTAAGGTCAATAACATCCACTGGTCATGGAGACCATTTCCCCTTGTTGTCTGTACAGAAGAATCTAGACTTGGGACTGTTTGGCAGTCAGTGGTGCTCTCAGTTATTCTGTAGTGAACAGTGCCTTCCACTGATTCATGTAAGAATTACAGTCAAATCAATGCCATGTAAAAAAGTAAGAACTCCGTTATTATTATTATTATTATTATTACCTAAAGTTTTACTTATTTCATTCTGCCATAAGTATCATTCATTAGAATATAAACCTATTAAATCACATTTCACACAACGCTTTGTGAGGGGGGGGGTACATTAAAAGTGGGAACAAAATTGATCGATGATTCTATTATCAAGTTGCAGCCCAACTTTCATAAAATTCTACTGAAATTAAAGATATCACTCTTTTATAAATAACTTTCAGAGACCTTCGGTCTTTAAGGTTCACAGTGATAAAGCGTGTCTCTGTGAAAATCTTTCCTGTGCTAAATGGTGCCGAGATGTTGAAGGCCTGGAGGCCAAGGGCCAGCCGGAGGACAGGTGGCAACCTAATCATGTGGAAAATGAGAGCCTGGGAGGCAAGTGTAGGGATGGAGAAGGAGGCAGATGAGAGGTGTCCACCTCGTGCTCAGAGGTCTTAGCCCGGCTGGGAACAAGACCATCCCTACAATCCCCTACTGTGTCTGCCAGCTATGTGTTCACACCCCCAAATTCTCACCTCTACATCATCCACCCAGCATGTTTCACACCAATCACTAAAGGCTAAACTGTTGATCCAGCAGCCCATTTTCATAATCATTTACCAAAGTCCCAAAGAAGTGCCTCTTTAAGCCACAATACATAAATAAAGAAGATCCATGAGAATTTAACCAACCTTTCTGGTCAATGCATTTGTATGCTTTTCATTACTTATTATCAACTGAAAAATCCATAAATCTTCATACAGCAGACTACTGATTAATCTCCACAGTCCAACTGGACAGTTTTTGGTTTTCACTTACATATAAAGACGTTAAAGTGAAGGTGTGTATTTTCCTTGGCGATGGGGGCAGTCTGTATCTAAATCATTGCAAACAAGCAGTAATTTTGTGTTCAAGTAAGACCTTACCAAAGGATGGCCATTAGGGTCAAAAATTCCCAGAGTGCAACCTCCAGCAAAATGACAAGCACATCTGACTCACTTTCATCAATAGCAATGAGTGAAGAGGTGAATGTGGAAAACAACAACATTTATGAATGAAGAATGCTTTGTAATCGTTACAAATCAGTAAATGGATTTTGTCCTCACAGGCCCACGTAGAAGGAAACATGGAGTCTAATATGGTGCCGCCCAGAGACTGCGACCTACTCCCATATATTTTAGAGCCAATTTTTATGGTTATATGTTAAAAAAGTCTCCAATAACTTTCAGCATCATTAAATCATTTTGAACAACATTTTGAGGGATGTTTCCAGAGATTAATGGTAAAAACTACACATTGGCCCAAACCCAATTCTTGCACTGTGCCCTGCGGTCTTTGAGCAAGTACGCAGTAAGGTTTCGAGTGTGTGGTACACAAGTGTGCAAAAAATTGTCATATTGGGGTAGAGAGCATTGCGTCATTGACTGCAATGCAATGCCAGGATGCCGGTCACTGTGTTACTTTTTGGAAAAACCTTTATTAACTCATTCACTGCCATTGATGACTAAAGTTGTCATTTTAATTCCAACCATTCACTGCCAAGGATGATTAAAGTAGTCATTTGCATTTTTTTACTGCGTGGGCGTCGGAACGAGCCCCCGCACCGTGAGAACAAACATCTCAGCTGCATATGTCACATGTCACGTGATCAGGAAGCAGAAAATCCATGTGTTAGGAGATCGTTTTGGGCCTCTGTTGTAAAAAAAAAAAAGTGAGGAGTGAACCGGAAAAGCTTCTGCTGATCACAATTCAACAACGGATTATGAAAGAACAGATAAAGCTTGAAACGCACGGATTCTTCCTGATGTAAGAGGGGAGTCTCCGCTTTGATTTGGTTGTTTTGGCGTCAACATCATCCTAGCACGCAATGTTCTGTGACTCTTAAAAAAACAGCAAAAATGGTGAGAAACTCTGGCAGCGAAGGGCTTTAGCGATCAGGAAACGGCTGGCAGCGAATGAGATAACAGCATTCAAATAAATAACCAAACAATTATTTGAAATACATTTACATTCATTACTACTTTGTCTAAAACATTCAGAGCATCAACTAATCATCCTAAAATGAACTACTTTCATTTGAAAATACGTATTCTGGGAGCCTTTTCTCCCACAGCAATAGATTGTGGTAATACCCTTCGTCCAAGTCCACATTGATGCAGACTTGGGTAAAGTGTGGATCAAGGGTGCAAAAGGGGCGTGTCCAACTTCTGCACTTGAGTCTCGGTACATCCTATGCACTTTTCCCCCTGGCCAGGGTTGTGCAATTGAAGGGCGCAAGCGTGGAAGTGTTGGGACTGAGCCATTGTCTCTTTAACCCCTTTCACCAAGATGGGTTAGTTGGTGTTTAACAATGCAACATTTACTTTTACTTTTGAATCCTATTGATCACATCCATGATGAGCAAAGGTAGTAATACAGTACTGTTAATGTTAGTAGCCTAATCACAGGTGTATTAACCCAAGCTACATGAGATATTTGAAACTTTTGGGTATTTTTGCAGTAAGAGTTACTTTCTTGTGCAACCTCAACCTGCAGAAGCATTGTGGCCTTCTTGCAGTTTTGCAGCAAATGCAGGACCAACTTATTTACGAGCAAACACCCACCAGACACGAGGCAATCAGCATCCTTTTGATATCAGGTTTTGTGCTCACCTGATGAATGTAATCAGTCTTCATTTGGTTCCTGTTTGTTCTCCATGCATTTCAGAAAACTGTAATCGGAGCTCCTTTTTCATAAATAAGAGCATCGTACAAGTGATCCTGACAAGTTTAGAGGCGAAGAAACCAAAACTAGATGCTGAAAGAGAAAAATGTCCCCCAGAGCTAAGAACAACTGTTGGGATAATCCTGCTTCAACAATTATTTATGGGCCTGTCACTATGTATTTTACGTATACTTTTACCCCTTTTTAATAATGTAAAAATATCAATGATTTTAGCTTGAGTGAAGCTACTGAACACATAACTACTTGGATAGTTATTGGGAAACGTAAATAATGTATACATCAAACTTAAAAAATACAAAACTGTTAAATCCAAAGTGAAAAGTGTTATTTCTGTGTCCACCTTACAATGTTACTATACTACACGTCTACAGTAAATATGACCAGTTGGAATAAAATAAACTTGAATATAATGTTAAAATAATCCTTCAAGTCACACATTTGTTTGTCTGGAAGCTTAATTCTGTGACTCTGATTAATATATCATTTTTTATCTCATTATTTTGAGATGGTATCTCAATATCAGAGTGGCAGAAATGGGCTTCCATATGTTTGTGATTCAGTGCCCCACCCCCCCACCCCCAGTAGGCGGAGCTACACTAAGTATTGTGACAGGTAAAGCCTGATTTAGACTAGTGGTTCCCAACCTGGGGTCCGTGTCTGTGCTCAGGTTGTGAGGTTACCAAGATTTGTAAAAATCACACTTATACGTGTAGTGTACAATAGAATAGTAGTACAATCAGAAATTTGTGTGAAGTTACTAATTAATCCCTTTTAATGTGTTTATTCAGGTAGGAGTTTGGGTCGGGGGGCTCTGACTTGTCTTCGACACAGGCAAGGGGGCCCTCGTAGAGAAATATTGTTGTTAGCCTCAAAAGCAACATGCCGATTATCACTTGTAAGTCGCTTTGGACAAAAGCGTCTGCTAAATACATAAACATAAACAGTCTAGAACCACTGATTTCCACTTCTCCATGCGTACGGAGACATGCTCAAATGTTTAACTATCCATCAAAAGCGACTGAAACTGCAAACCTGTAATTGGTCAGGATGCTGCCTCCTTTAAATTCATCAACAGCACTGCCCTTCCCCTCTCAAAAATAAAAGAGGTGCCGCAGACATGGAGCACATTGAAGAACATCTCACAGTAAACCATTTAATCCAAAATTACGGGAAACTCAGGTTTAAATTAGACAGAGGTGAATGAGGGACAATTACACGTGTTAGAAAGTCTCTGAAATACACAAACACAATATAAATTTAAAGAACACACTACCATGGTCAAGCTGCAGCAGGGAGGTCCTGGGTTCACATCCCTGCCTGGGTTCTCTCTGCAAAGAGTGTGCATGTTCTCCCTGTGCATGCGCGGGTTCTCTCCGGGTACTCTGATTTCCTCCCACTGTCCAAAAACATGACTGTCACGATTGGTCTGTCTAAGTTGTTCGTAGGTGTGAGTGTGCATGCTTGGTTGTTTGTCCTGTGCCTCTCTGTGTTGCCTTGTGATGGACTGGCAACCAGTCCAGGATGTACCCCGCCTGCTTGCCTGAAGACTTCTGCAGATAGGCACCAGCCCCCCCGTGACACTGTTTAGATAAGCTGGTAAAAAAGATGGATGTACTATCATGGCCTGGAGACATGACTGCAATAGTGGCATGATACCCCCAGAAAAGCGTTACGCCCTCTGTTGTCCTGGCAGAGAACTGTTTGCAACACTCCTCGGGTGATGGAGAAGTTCAAAGGTAAACTTCTCTGTCAACGCGTGTGTGCGACTACACACAAGCTTATGGAGACAAATACATTGGGCTTTAACCCACGTGGGCTCGGCATGACTCATCAATAACAACCTCTATGATGATGGGCTCTGGTGCTTTTGTCACAGCTCTTGGATAGAAAATGAGTTTAAGGCAAGGCAGCTTTATTTATAGAGCAATTTCATACAAAAAGCTATTTAATGTGCTTTAAAAGTGCAAGAAAACAGCAAAACCCTAAAACATTCATTAGATTTTAAAATCAACGTAACATAAAACAGCAGATTTTTAATTAACATTAAAATACACAAATAAAATTAGATATGTATAAAATTAAGACACTGGAAGTGCTGCATGAGAAACAAAATACAGAAACTGTCAGGCAACGTTGAAATTGCGAGAAAATAAATCAGTTTGTGCGGTGAGCCATGTAGAACAGGGTCACCTAGTCAGTCTATGGCCAACATGTCTGTGTTTTGTTAAAAAGGTCCAACGTGTTTTTATACAAAAAGCTTGAGGAGAAAAGGCATTACACAAACTCTGCAGACAAGAATATTTTAAATTGTTCTAAATATTTTTAACTGAGTCAGAAGCTAAAAACAATGACAGTTGGTCTTTCTTTAGGTCATTAAAGTAGTTGAATTTGTACTTTTTTTCTTTATTTAATGCTTCTGGTTCAGGTTTAATTGACTGCATCATTTAAAAAGTTTATGCTGCAAAATGAGAAACATGCACATGCATTTGTTACCGCCTAAGTGTTGTTTTGTTTCAGAACTTTAATGCAAATGGACAAATCTCAAATTTACCACAAGCTACCACTGCCTGGAGATGAAAATCAACAAAAAAATAACAAAGAAAGACAGGCAGAAAACCTGTTGGGAGCATACAAGCACAACAGCTCGTCTCCTGGGCCAACTCGTCTTTTGACTAAATAAGAAGGAGCTGCAGGGAAGGAAAGCGGGTCAATACTGCTGTGTTTTTCAAGAAGGAATATTGCTGCATGTGTTTATGAATAACATCCTGGGGGGAGCCATTGATTAGCACTGCATCACAAACCAGAAAAGGGCCTTAAATGGTTTTAAATCGTTCCTAAATTGCTGTCAAATTAATGTCATTCTCATTAAGGAAGTGGCGTCTTTAGGCAGGGAACAGAGACTCTTGGATGACATTTAATGTGCTTCACTTGCAAGTGTTTAGAGAATCTGGATTGCAAGTTGTGTAATTTGTCTCACAAAGAGCCTGTAGGAAAAAAAGGATGTATGGTTGTATTACAAACTTTTAGCTCACATCAAGCTTCCTGTTTAAAAAAAAACATGTTAGAAATTGACTTACCATTGTCACTATCATTTTGATCAGTAAAAGTCTGCAACATTTATTGAATCTTTTCCACTGAGAGAGAAAAGAAACAACACAGTGGTGTGATATCATGAATTGCAATTTTGAACTCACACACACACACACATCTTGTGATGGCAGAGGAAAATTAAATCTCCTCACTCGGGTGTTCTTTATCAGTGCAGAACCCCCAAATTAGAAATTTACTTTCTCATCTTACAGTTCAGGCTCATTAATATTTATAGGTTCTTTTACTTTGTAGGAATGCACAAAAAAGTAGAGCTGTGACCCAGTTTAAGAATCCAGATTACAAACTATTTCAAGACAAACCAAGTATCATTCTTAAAGAGGAAACGTTAGGAGTTAAAAAGGCTCTTATAGTGGACGAGACCAGTGTACTGTGCTGCAGGAGAGTAAAGGCTGCCGGGAGAAGGAGTCTGATTAACTGAAGAGGTGTGTTAAACTTGCCAGAAGGGCAATCAGCTCCTCTGTCCCTGTCCATATGTTGCTAGAATGATGTTCCACGACATCCGTCGTGACTCAGACACCTGCCAGCCAGAGGTTCTAACACTGTTCTCCTCCACGTCCATCTGGACCAACACCGGTGGCAGCTGGAAACGAGGCAGGAAAAAGATGCAAACGTAACGGCCGCCAAACAAGGATGAAAAGAAAACTCGGTACCAGTAGAGGGGAGATTCCTGTTGAAATTTCCTTTAACGGCGTATTCCCTCATTCCTATGTGAATGTACAGTTAGGCTGTTCTTTGAGCATCAGTTACAGACAGATCAAAGGGGGGGGGGATAACAGAGGGAGGAGAAAAGCCATTTTGTCCCCATTGTCCTATCAATTTGAGGAGCGCAAGAAAATGCCATTGAGATTAAATGTGTAACTGCAACAGCTTTTTGCTCCCTTCCTATTCTTGTAGTCTTGGAGTTCAAATTAAAGGATTGGGGGGAGGGGGGGGGGTGTTAATTGCTTGCCAGTCAATAATTCTATAATTACTTTGTGACAAATGGCTGGCTTGCGGTGCTGGGGTAAGTTCAGAGGAGGGCGGCCAGTGGGTGGGGATGTTAAAAGGGATTGGTTGCGATCGGGAATGGAAATATTTGCTTTTGTGCCTTCAGGCCCCCCTGCCCCCGGGGATTTGTGACAGGGAATTTGTCAGGTTTTGAACATAAAGGCTGAATCTGCCCAAGGTGAGGTTTGCAAACACTAGCTGGTATTGCTCCTTAGGCTGAGAGAGCTCCTAAACTTTTCATCCTACAGTACAAAAAAAAAAGAGAGCGTGAAATAAGTCTGAAAGCACGCTGAAGATGTGTCCACGTGATAATTTTTGCACCATTAAATTGTCAGAGCAGTTCACGAGAAGAGAGGGCTCTAAAAGGAAACCTAGAGCGAGTTGTTTGAATTTGGCAGGGAGACTTCGCGTCTACTACCGCCTGTCACAGTTCACTATCTTCCAATCACAGTTTCATTATCCCAGCCAAGCGTGAAGAGACGGGAGTTTCTCTCAGCTGCAGGGGGAGCTTCAGGCAGACGGCAGGTGGGCTATCTGGAGACGGGAGCGGGTCAAGGCACCGTGACACCTAGCGCCCCCTAGCTGCTGCAGATGGCACAAAAAGGTCAGAAAGGCCAACAGGAGATTGATGGCCCACCTTCATTCGTGTCAAATCACCTGTCAGCACGCCCCTGGCACTGAATCCATTTTGTTCCGAGCCACCATTAACCTTGGACCACTTGGATTCTTTCCTTCTCTCCATGGACCAGGCCCCTGCAACCTTTGTCCACTACAGCTGCCAAACCAGTTACTGGCCTCAACTTTTATCACTAAACTCCCATCAGGATGACTTTTAAACAGTGAGCAGCCAAATGGTAAATTGAGTGGAGCTCAAGCTCACACAAGCTAAACCTGACGTGTTGGGGAGCAGAGACGAGATCCTTCCCAAAGCCTTCTTTTACTTACTTATTTTTTCAAATAAAAACATATTGTAGTGGCTACGACCTGTTGTAGAATTCAATATTAGACATGCGGTCCATCTGTATATAAAGAATGGTTATGAGCAGATGTTTGATCATTTCAGAGGCCTATAAAATGGTGATTGGGCTGCCAGTGGCCGCTGTAATATTGATTGATGGTGGGCAGGTGGGGGCCAGAGTTCTGCCCTCAGACACACTCTGTTTATTTATACAGTCTGCCGTCTGCCCACCTTACCCACAATAAGGCCACACTCACTGAATTTACAGTCGTCAGGAGAGGGGGGGGGAAATACATGGTAATGATGCTGCACAGCCCTTAGGAGTAACACAACAGTTTTACTTCATACTGTCCACACTCATGCTGGATGAGTTATTTCAGCCTGTATGAAGGAATTCAAGTTTCTGGAGGAAGCACATAACTTGGATCCTATAATGAAAACCCATTATGATTGTTTTTGCATATTTTAATTTTCAGTTATATGCAGCTGTGATATCTGTTCCAGACGCTGTACAGGGTGGAAATCTGCTGTAATAGATTGGGTTAGTGTTTTTATTTTGACATGGCTTGTTAAAAACAGGAACTTCCTCTGTAGCTTTTGAATCTTTCAGATAACAACAAAAAAAATTAAATAAATACAGAAAGGAAATCTATAATTTTGCTTTTTCTGTAACAGAGAGGGAGATTCTCCTCTCCGTGCCACTATTGATGCTAAACAGCAACGTTTCATTCCCATTCCAGTATTCCAAGCATTTGAAGGAGTCAGCAGTTGGATGTGGGCCACCCCTCAAAGCATGTATTCTGTTCCACTGAGCACGCTCTGGTTTAGGGATCCGCCTGTGTCCCTGACAGGAACGTGTGCCACTGAGACTTGGCCTGTCCGCTGAGCAGAGCCTCAGATCAGTGGCACTGCCTGGCCTACGGGTTGTTCTTTATGGCTTTGTCGATGAGAGGCTGGCTCTCTGCTGCGTACGCGGCAGCCCTCCAGATGGATGCTGGGACAGCGGAGGCTACGGGGCTGAAAATCCCATCAAGCAGCAGTTCCAGGCCCTTGCACTGAGAAGATGAAGCACACCGGCACAGCAGGGGGACATGGTCCAAACCTTTTCCGCACCTCCATCACCCTCCCACCCTCAATCCCTCCGTGTCCTTCTTACTTTCTTCCCTTCATCTCCCTCATTTCTTCTTTTTACAGGGCAACACTGCATGGCCAACCAGCCAGAATATGGAGTGTGGCCCTCAGGGTCCGTGGCCCTCGCTTGTTAAATAAAGGGGCTGACTGGCTGATTGATAGACCCTGAGCAGTCTGCACCGGACGCGTTTCCCAGTTCACTGCCTTATATTTGAATCATTTGCCGGCCAGGCCTGCGTTAGCATTTGTTAAATGCAGTGTGTGATGGATGACACCAATTTTACTCCAAAACCCAGATGTGCCACTGAAGCACCTTTCCCTCTCCCCCTGGTTTGTCCCCAGGTAAACCCCACGAGCACGAGAAGACAGCAGTATTCTAAAACAGAATCAATCAAACAGCCCTCAGCACGGCTGTAGCCGCAATGCAGTGTTTCAATTATGCATCTTCGCCTCGGTGTCTGACATTTCGTTCGACCTCTTAGCCTCTCCACAACACAGAGGGAGTGCCCCGGCTGAGATCAGCCCTAAATCTCTACTTGTGCTTGCATGAATACACTTGTGTTGTTGTTTTCTCTGTTTTCATTACTTTACAATAAAATACACCCCAACACCTAATCTGGAGTTGGAGATTTACAGAGGCCTGCACTGCACTGCTGGTGTTTCTAACAACATTAAAACAGAACTTCCACCTTGTGGTTGAACGCCTCCTCCAGCCTTTAAAAGGCACAATTTGCATCAATCTCACCTTCTGTTCTTTAGTTTTAGCATTAAAGAAAGTCCAAGAATATGAACTGACAAAAAGAAGAAAATAATTAGTAAATAGGAAAACAAATAAAGTATATAAGTGTGTTTACATTATTTGCTTAATGTTGACATAACTTTTTTCTTAAGTTATTATAGTTCTACGGTCGATAAACATGTTCATGAAGTTATTTCCAATAAAACCCTCTCAAAGCAATTTCAGCTGTTCTATTCTTGACTGTTTCAGTACCTTCAGAATCAGCTGTTTCAGGGCTCTGTCACTTTAAGAAAACAAGCTGATGCTAGCTGCGCCCATCCATCCCCCACTCGAGCTGCTATAGGCAGAGAAGCTCTGATACACAGGAAGGGCTTGGAGAAGCACCACCGCTCCTCCAGCAGCAACTCTCTTTTGCTTGTGAGGTGATTCTATGCTAACTCCCCATTTGTGATGTCACAAACTATGACTTTTTGAAATTGATTATTTTAGGCAGAAAAAAAACCCTGACAGAAAATGGAAGGACATTTTTTATCACGTATTTTGAAGAAGCAGTATATCATTGTAAAAAAGTTGTATTTTGATCTCTTTTTGGCTTGGTTTCTTAATTCAAATCATAAAAACGTATTCTAAGTTAGGGGCCGCATAATGACACAGTTGGTAGTGCTGCTGCCTCACAGTGAAAAGAGGCTGCAGCTTTTTGTGGAGTTAACATGCTCTACCCATGCATATGTGGGCTTTCTGCAGATGCTCCGGCTTCCTCTAACCGACCAAAAACATGCATATTGGGTTAACTGGAGACTAAACTGTTCCTAGGTGTGAGGGAGTTTGTGACCAACATGTCTCTCACCTATGGTCAACAGCCTTCAACTCTGGCGAGGATGAAGCTGTTTGGATAATAGAAAGATGGATGATTCATAATCAATTAACTATTTCAAGACAGAAAAAGCAAACTGCAAACCGAAAGTGATAGAAAAAAGAAGTGAAAGTAAGCACCCAAGTAGATTATCTACTCAGACTAACAAATTGCAATATGTTATTATTATATTGTTGCTCCCAGTCCCAAGTCTTACCCCGGCTTTCCACAGCAGCCGTCAGCAGCACGTTACTGCAGCAGCACGTCATAGCTGCTGATAGGAACGGCTGTGGTCAACAGAACCTTTTCCACAGGAGCCGTCAGCAGCTGTCAGCAGCGCGAGTCGGCCGCGTCTCAGGAGCAGCATGTCGCGGCCTTTACGCGCCGGTTCTATTTCCTACGCGCGACGCCTCTGAAACGGGTCAAGTTCGACATTTTTGGGGAAGGAAAGACAGGAAATCGGACGCGGAAATGGAGAGAAGCTCCCGAAATTTTCAGAATAAAGAACGTACTGCCTTCCGGTCGCTTTACTTTAAAAAAGGTTACTAACTGTGCGGCCCCGTGAGAAGTTATCACCTAGCTAGCGGTCTCCTTTGTTTTTCAGGTCCGTATCGGCGATTATAAAACGGACAGAATATAAGAACACAAACATTTTGGAGCCATGTTGTAGTTTTCTCCTGCTTGTTGTTGTGTTTACCTGGGACGTAATTTTGGGGGGGGACGGGTGGGACATGTCCCCCCCACTTTTTCAAAAGGCAGTTTTGGTCCCCTGCACTTTTTTCCGTCCAAAAACAATGTTACGCTCCATTAAAAGGATTTGGTTGAGCACTAGGACCGAAACGGAAACCGGTTTACTATTAGACCCGCCCAAAAGCTAATCTATTGGCTCTGCTGATACTTGCTAACGTATTATTGGCTGTTGCTGCTGTCACTCAAGTTGGAAACAGTCAGAACGTGCTCACGTTGTTTTGCTAGTTTGGAGCCGCTAGGGAACACCGGTACTGAGTCACATCGTCAACTAGACGCTGTGTAATATAAGAGCTCAGCTCAGCTTCCATTACATAACATTTGAATAAGTGTTCATTTGTGAGTCTTTGGTAGTTATGCACAGCCAGGAGGCAGCATGTCAAGAAAACGAAAAGTGGATATAAGAGACTCCTTTCAAAGTCAAAACGTAAGTTGGAACATGTGACACCCCTGCATTAAGCTCAGACTCACCTCCTCCTTCACAAACATACTCAAAACTAACTTTTACAAACTCATCTCCTCCACATAACTGACTCCTCAGACACAATTTATTCGTATTATTATAATAATTATTTTTTTTATTACTATTATCATCATAATTATTATTACTAGTAGTAGTAGAAGTGTAACTTCAAAACTTTTATCATTTAACTTTATTGTAAACTTATCTATTGCAATGTATATTTTCACATTAAAAAGCTCTGAAAAATGAACAGTATCATCATCGTCAACAGATTTTTTAAGCTTAATGTCAAAGATGTACACTTTTCATTAGATTTATCTTATTTTTTCCATTTATTTTTTGTGTGTTGAAATGCAACAACTGTTTAAACACTTTTAAGGGAAAAAACATATTTAATATGTTTTTATACACTCAAATGTTAGGGTGATGATCATGTGTAAAACATTAGTTCAGCATGTCCTCTAACACAGCAAATGAACAAACGGCCAGATCTCAGGAGGACCGTTTATGTATAAATAATTTTTATACTTTTGACTAGGCCTGGGAAAGTAACAAATTTTGCTGGACGATATTTTGTCCAACAAATTGTTGATGATAAACGATATCATTGTCAACATTATCTAGACCAAAATAACCACTAATATAATGTTAATATATCATAATAATGCAAGTACACTCTTTAAAATGCAACAAATAAACCTTCATTTAACATTGAAATGTCCAGAACCAGAACTTCTAAATGAATAAAAATAACAAACAAAAATTGAATAAAAAAGGAATCTCACTCCCTGTTAGAAAATGTTGCACCAAAAACAATAAAAAAAAGAGCCAAAACAATAAATACAATAGCCTGTCCATTGTCAACAGCCCAAACTGCACTTCAATAATGATAATAAATAAAAATAATAATAGAGTTGTACATTTTTTAACTTTGACATATATATATATATATATATATATATATATATATATATGTATAGAGATGATGGAAAAATTATTGAGATGGGCACATGACGTGTCAAGGGGTCTTTACATAACACCCCCCACCCCAAATCCGCACAAGCCTGCTGTGTCCCCCCCACTTCTGAAATCAAAATTTCGTCCCTGGTGTTTACTGACGAAGTCACTCGTGTGACTTCGTGCTCTGTCGGTGACAGCTGCTCCTCTGCTGCGTCGCGTCTCGTGGGAAGGGCCAAGCAGCAGCTAGACGTGCTGCTGCAGTAACGTGCTGCTGACGGCTCCCGTGGAAACCCGGGGTAACAAATGGTGCAGCTGTGGCTCCGACCCTCTAAAGGCAAAGCCATGCTCTGAAATCCACAGCGTCTGCAGAGGAGTGTCAGCGTGATGCAGTGCACCGAACAGACAGGTGAAAAAGATAAACAGATGTGAGACGAGTCTCTGGAGTCTCAGGTTCATTTGTTACCTAGCGAGGACAGACATTTTCCTGTCAGACAAGCCAGATGCGAGGTCATTCTAGTTACGGAGTGAAAATCTTGGGTTAAGGACAAAGATTCTGACTTCACACAAAGAGATGGCCATGAGGTTTTATTTCCCCTGTGGTCAGCTACTATAAATGCTCGTTCTGCATTAAGTTTCAAGGAAACGGAAAGCTTTTCTTTTGTTCTTCCCATACAAATGGAGCTCAGTAATCTTCATTTGCCACTTTTTCCAATTTGCTTTCTGTAAATGTTTTATCTACATTACAGTCTATGATTCAGGATAACTCAGATACAGGACTTTGGCAGCCTGATGACTGAAGAAAACACATACACTTAGCATAAAAAACTACTGATGTGGAAGGAAACTTTCAAATCCGCTTCAGAACCCATCAGAAAGAGGTAATAGGAACAGAGGACAAGGATTTTGGACTGAAAAAGGAACCCAAATGACACAAAGTGAGGGAAGTAATCACCAAACGAAGAGCAGGTGTGCTAATTAGTGAGTGAGACCAGCTGTGAGGGGAGCTGAAAGCAAATTCGATGGAAGGGAAAAAACAGGCACTGAGCCAAAATATCAAAAGAATCATAAAATACAAACGTATGGAAAGCAAACTCCAGGATTTTAAATGATCCGTACAAGTGGTCCCTAATCGTTACGGCAACTTTTCCACTGACTGATATGTGTTCTGAACTTTATTAACATTAAAACAAGAAAAAACATGTTTTAAGAACAGCATTGTCTTCTAAATAAAACACAGTGCACACCAATGTAGGTGGTTGGAGACCTCTAGTCTGTACATCATCACATCTTTAAGTTCCATTAGATATTTGATGTGGTAATAATATCTTATTAGCATTAGCTTTTCAAATCAGAATCTGTCTGTATATAAAATGCGTCAAAAAAATTTCATACACACTAAATTCCTCGAGTGAGGATAATAACACAGCAATGTAAACAAAATATATACTTTTGACATAATTAGCAATGTTTTAGAATAAGTTCTTCAAAGCTTCTTTTTATGCATGGATGTAATTTATTTTTTTGGGGGGGGGACATGTCCCCCCCCCCAACACACACACACACTTTTTAGTCAAGTTTTGACCCCTGCACTTTTTACCATCCAAAAACAATATTAAGCTATATTAAATTGACACTGGTTAAGCTCTAGGACCAAGCGGAAAACAACCTTTTGTGTTGAAGCCTGTTTCCCATTAGAGCATACTGTAAAGATACCCCTCCACCCCACCCCCCACCCCCACCCCCCCGTGTCCCCCCACTTCTAAAGTGAAAATTACGTCCATGTTTTTATGCCTTACTGCAAGAGTCGGACTGAAGACGTCCACAGACACTAAAGTCTCCCTCTGAGGATATGGACAGGTACTTGAGACACAGTGGCTCCTAACCAGAACAACTGGCACCTCTCCTCTGCAGATGGCCACACAGGTGGGCTCACAGGTGGAGAGGGACGAGGGGAGGTGCTCTGCCAGTGATGTGTCCTGCTTGGCAAGACCGTGTGTGTGTGTGTGCGTGCGTGCGTGCGTGCGTGTGTGTGTGTGTGTGTGTGTGTGTGTGTGTGTGTGTGTGTGTGTGTGTGTGTGTGTAATATCTGGGCCGTGGTCCACTAACATGTCAGTGACAGAATAAATAAGTAAAGCTACACTGCCTCCTGCTGGACAGATGCAGCATCACACAAACTGAACCAACATTTTTATTTTTCATGTTTTGTAAAGCTAGAAAATTAGGACACCAAAAGCACACATGTCATTTAACAAACTTTAACTTTTATTATTTATCCATCTTATTTAACCATTGTGCTGGTATGCAGAGCTCAATTTTGTCATATTTTTCTCCAAAACCTCCTGTTTTATGCCAAAGCTTCTGAAAGTCTCACATAAACTATTTGTTCAGCGTGCAAAGCACCGGGTAGAATCAAACAATGTGGCTGCAGAAAGCACACCAACAAATAATATTGATCCAGCAACACAGAGACAGCTAATCAATGAGTGTATGTCCTCCCCACACAGGCTGCAAGTCAAGATCAATTTTGAAGACAGATGAGACATCTGCAGATAGAGTGAAGTTGTTCTGAAGCATATCCCACAGCTGCAAAATGGAATAAATTCCCCAAACCTATGAAAAGATCGAGTACAGCTGTGAGGGATGAAGGCTGCTTGGACTCCAAAAGAAGAAGAATGTTTAAAGCCATAACTAATAAACACCGTTGATTCTGGCTGCTGCTGCAGAATCTTTTTTCTTTTTAATTATTTTTGTGTTTGGCCAGACACTTTTGAATCATTCACTCTCTGACCTTATATCATGAACCACCAAATGATTTATTGATCTCAACAAAGTCTCCAAATAACCTGCATTGTTGTTTCATCACCTTGTCATTATTGCCCCATGATGAGAGGAGTATCGAAAAAGTTGGAGAAGACCCTCAAGGGTGCCTTTCACTACTGCACCAATCGGTGCATCATTTTTCATGTATTGCAGACACATGAGAGGTTATAGGCAGTTATTGGTTCAATAATTGCATGAACAGATGACTGACATAAATCTCTTGGTCATTTTTTTGCCTTCTATGCATTAATTTTGCTATTAAAGTGAATTTAACTTGTTTTTCTATAACGTAAAAGCAAAAGTACTCATTTGGTGTTATTAAAAATGTTATTTCAGAACAAAGTTTGGACACAGATGTGTTTATTTTAACACATTCATACAAAAATTCATTAAAATTAAGTACACCCAATGAATCACGTGTAAATATTCCTTAGTTTGAAAAAATCTGAGTCGAACGAACTAACAGCAACTAAATCTTTAGTCCGTGAAGCAGAAGATCACAAGGTAGGACAGTCTGAGACAGAAATAACCTCTGAGATCGGCTCGGCCCAGATGCTAACTGAGAACCGCTATAAATAAGCTGAGATTTTGTTTTGACGTGATGTTGAAAGACACACGTACAGTTACTGAGGGCTTTGCAGAAGCTGTAAGTGAAAAGTCTGCTCAACATCTCAAAGGCAGAGTGAATGAATGAATATGCTCTGGCATATAAGACAAAAATAAAGCGTCTTGACTACCAGTTTAACATCATGTTTTACTTTTCATCTCTAGAAATAACATTTTCACTACAAAAACGCAAGTGGGCCAAATGTTACATCATTAAACAAAATAGTTTATTTTTTAGGATGAGTGATCTTTTGAAAAAGATTTGAATTTTTTTTTATCGAAAAGTTAAAAAAAAGCATTTTGAGATGTTTCCATTGCCTTTCTGCATCTGTTTTGTGAAGTGGTATGATGAGATTGATATTAGTTTCATCTGTGAATATTAAAATACTCAGCTGTACATGATGTTCTTTGATCTAGAACTGAAAGGACGTTGGGTTCTTCACTGTAAAAAAACATTCTGTTGAATTTAGACCTATTATTCACAGAGATCTGGATTTGAATTTAAATATGTAAAATTTTTATTTTTAATGATTTATTTAAAGAAAATAAAAAAAACTTTTGAAACACTAACTTGTTGGTAAGGTCCTTCTAATCCAAAATAGCTGAGTCAAATAAAAAATGCACACTAAATGAAAGCTTGGGCCTCAGGAGGCTAACTAAGCATCAGCCTTTTCACCTTTTTACATGATTTTTACCTTGACAGCACAAACACAAAACACTTCAGACAAGCCTAAACTTTTCATGTAGCAGGCAACCTATTAAACATGTTGGCAGCCGTTTTACTCCATCTTGATCATTAATGATGGTTGCAAGGCACTTTAAACACACATAAGCCTGAGAAAGCAGTTACCTGAGGAAGATTATTAAATATTTAGAAGACCATAAATGGCATCTTCTTCTTGGCTAAAAGTAGTAACAAGCCACTGTGTTACACAAACGAGAGCACAGGCAGTTTGTAATGATTAAACTTCAAGCCTTTGCACTGATAAGTGAAGCATAAAACCTGGCTTCTTGGTGTCAACAGCAGAGGAGTGGAACAGTCATTAGTGTCACACGGTAGCCGCATATCACACGTTGCCATGTGGACTTCAATCTGCTTAATGGCAAAAATAACTCACATTGGGTTGTTTGGTCTAAAGTGATACTCATGGAGCTATGAAACTAAACAGTTTTTAGATGGCATTCACAGTTGATGTATTCCCTTTGTTCATGTTTTTAACATAAGACTTGAAGCAACACTCAAAATTAATTAGCAACATCTGCACTCATGTTACTTTTTTGATAGGCTTTCAAACACCTTGCGATTTATGGCCACAGCCTTATTAGATTTGGCTTCACACAACAGCTTATAATGAGCAATATTTATGCAAACTAGCACTGCAGTGTTAGTTTGCATAAATATTGCTCCATAACTAGTTACTAATTAGGCTTAAGGCAAATCTGTTAGATTATGATTGGTTTTTCATGATAAGTACATATAGTCTCAATTTATAGACCTTTTAAAGTGGGTTCACGTAGAAAGGCTAAGAACCTTTAAGACCAGGAACAACTTCCATTTGGATTAACAGATTCGTTATGACTGGATTGACAAGCTAATGACTAGCCACAGCGGGGATCATAGACATGAATACGTAGATGCCCCATTGGAAGCTGGAGAGCATCAAAAGCGTCCCTCACTCTCCTGGCCCAACTGAAATCAACGCAGTGAGCTACTATGCCCATTTTTTGTGCAGCCTACAGCTGTAACAACCAGCGTATTATTGAAAACAGATCACATTTACTTTTCTAGTCTACCTGCTGGGATTTAATAATTTTTACATTTTTTGTATTTACTTTTGTTTAATTATGTTTATATTTTAATTATCATCCCATACCATGAGTCTGATTTTGCGTAAACATAACAAAATATGTTTTCTTGTTGGATATGCACCTTCTTCAGTAGACATCAGTGCACTGGGGGAAAACAGAGACCCATCCAATATGATGGCTGGCCATTATGGTAGCTCTAATAGGCAGCACTAGTCCACTGAGCATCTAGGTATAGAATGTCTGTGGCAAGGACTCACCCAAAGTGAAAATCTTCAGTCCAAAATCAATTCTAATCTCAAAAATCTCTAAGTGGTTTTAGCAAAAAGAATAATGATATAAACCTTTACACAGCCATCTTCTTGGAATTACATGGGTTGTTTTACATCAAATTCTTGATTACATGCTGAAAACCAGCACCATAGCTGGCCATATGTAGTAATTTTAGTTCCAGGGGAACAGAATTCAAATTCATGTATTTGATTGCATTTTCAGATGACATAAATCCTGAGTCTCCTGTGATTAGATATTAGCTTGGCTGCTCAATCAGAACTAATCTATGTTTCACCAAAGTGGGTTTACCCAAAGTGCACACCAGTAAGAAAAATCGTTCATGACTTTCCCCACTTGAGCTTATCACTTTTAAGAACATTGTTCTCCATGTCCTAATACTGCAGAATGCTAATGCTTCTGGCACATTTATTATTTTTGACTTAAAACAATAAGAAAAAGTGTTGGGCATCCATCTAAAACAATGTCACATTTGTAGTGTGGCATCATTCTTTTCAAAAGTCTTTAAAATGTATCTTAAAATGTCTTCTGGCAGCCATATTAAATGAACTTTTTTAGACCCAAAGAAAGTAGGCGATTTCATCCAAGTCAACAGGATAGTCTGTAAGGTGCAGCGGCTCCTTTAGGTCAAATCTCTCTCCCTTGTAGCTGTTCCAATGGCCAGCGGGAAGGTAGATGTCACGTTCTTGCTTTCCAGGCTCTAAAACTGGAGCTACCATGAGGTCATCCCCAATCAAGAACTGGGAGTCAATTTTATAGGCTGTCTCATCACCTGTGGCAATCCACCACAAAGGACGTATGATCGGATCCCCAGTGTTCACAACCTCACCTGCCAGCTCTAGCACCCGCGGTGCCACAATGCGTTCACGAATTGCTGTATATTTCCGGGCAATTTCAACCACCTCGTTGTCGTATTCCCATGGTGGAATGGAAAACTGCATGGAAGGCATAAAGGCGGACAGCTCCAACCAGCGGATGTAAAGTTCTCGATCAGGTAACACACGATCTCCAACTGTGTGGTTCAGATAGGCATTCCCTCCGATCATGTCTGGTAGGATAAACTGATAGCCAAGAATACTGATGGTGAGCACTGTGGGAATGAGAGACTTCAGACCCAACTCATATCCCCACACAGAATCTCTGTCAATAGGTCTGAAGAAGCAGGATATATTTTGGGACTGATAGCCGCTGCGCATCTCCGCTCTGTCATTGTAGTGAATAGCCATTTCTGTGTAACGTCTTGTGAAAAAGCTTGGGTCACGTATTGGATTCTTTGTGCTAAACTTCCACGGTAAGTAATTGGTCTCCCCTGCTTCAAATTTAAAAGATGACACTCCATACTTTGAACGCAGTGAACGCAACTGGGAGGCAAACCAGTCACGTGCTTCTGGGTTAGTAAAGTCCAAAATGCCACCAATGCCGTTCCACCATTGTACTAAAGCTGGTAGCCGGCCTGTCGGCTCCCTGA
Source organism: Nothobranchius furzeri (assembly GCF_043380555.1). Taxonomy (NCBI): domain Eukaryota; kingdom Metazoa; phylum Chordata; class Actinopteri; order Cyprinodontiformes; family Nothobranchiidae; genus Nothobranchius; species Nothobranchius furzeri. The sequence goes on along the minus strand of NC_091743.1, from coordinate 54,881,142 downwards.
CAAGCAGGCCCCTCTGCACGCAGGTATGGAAGTTTTCTGAGTCGTAGTTCACAAATGGATGAACCCAGAGAGAGATCTGAAAACCATCCGATTTCAGCTTTTGGAACATGGCAGAAGCATTTGGAAACTTAATTGGGTCAAACTCAAAATCTCCATAGTGCCTT